>NC_137805.1:39007119-39512119 GCF_963383645.1 Muscardinus avellanarius
GGGCACATTTGTTGCCAGCGTGTATATTGATGGTCCAGTATTAATACATCATCATTAACTCAAGCCCATGGCTTACAGTAGGACTCACTCAATGTGTTGTATATTCTGTGAGTTTTGATGAACTGAATTTATAATGATATGCATCCAGAGGAGATTGACTGTCCTACAGTCTCTCTGTATGCCACAGATTTTTCCTTCCCTCCCTTTCCCTGAACCCCTGGCCATCTTGGATGTTTTTATTGTCCCCTTAGTTACACCTTTTTTAGAGGGTCATAGAATCAGATAGTAGGTAACATTTTTTTTTTTAATTTGGTACTGGGGGTTGAACACAGGGGTGTTCTACCTCCAAGCTATATTCTCTAGCCTTTTTATTTATTTATATTTTGAAACAAAGTCAAAGTTTCTGAGAGTCTAGCTAAATTGCTGAGGCTGGTTCTTCAGCCTGTAATCTTCCTGTCTCAGCCTCTCAAGTACTGGCATGACAGGAATGTGCCACGGGGCCCAGGTAGCAATTTTTTAATGTCGTTTTTTCTTGTACCCCTTCTTTCCAAGTCTTCATGTCTATTTCATCTTCTTAAAGGCGCACGCGTGCGCGCGCGCGCGCACACACACACACACACACACACACACACACACACACACAGCATTCCTTCAAGCCCAATAGAAAAATTCAGAGAAACCCATACCTAACTTGGCGAACAAAGTCATTAACTACAAAAGAGCCTTTGAGGGTCACTTCCTATCCCTGCCTACCCTCCTATTGGGTGGTGGACACTGACATTGAACTTGCTGAGAAGAGCCAGGCTTCACTCCTTCTTGTTTTCCTAAAAACAAGGGCCTCTCTGCCTGCACGTGCAGTGTAATTACCTCTTGTCTGTTCTGCTGCCTTCAAATGATTTTTCTCACCTTCCAAGCAATTGCCTCCCACTTCTTATCTCTACTGTGATCCTCTGCAGGGCACAGGGGACCTGTCTCTTGACTCTCATATTTTTGCTTTTGATGTTAAAAAGTCCCCTTGAACTTGCATTTTACAGACATGGGCAAAGCCCAAGTGTCTTCGTAGAGCCTGACACTTCCTGGGGGCAGGGTGTTTGCAATTACAGGCTGAGCTGGCTGCGGGATCAGAGAGCAGCTGAGGCCCGGTGAGGCCCGGCCTGCAGAGCATCTTTGATGAGTGATGGGGTCATTATTATGAATGTTATGCGTAGATGCCGGCAGGTCCTATGGCAGAGGGCTTTCCTCTCTTTATCTTGTCTTAGCTGTAAAGACAGACAGAGGTAGACATACATATATGCATATTCTGGGACACAGGCCTGGCTAGGGAGAGGGGGAAGCTGGGCTAGACAGATGAATCTCTCACATTCTGGAACAGTCTTTCCTTCAGCCTCTGTCTTCCCAGAATCTCCTCTTTCTCCCTGACAGGCCGGCCATTCTCAAGGGAATATGAGCATAGCTTAATCCCACATCGGAGAGTTGATTTCCTTTTCCCCAGTTTTTTTTTTTTTTATACCAACATCCCTCCCCATTTATCTTTCTGCATGAGACTTAAGGTTTCTCTTCTTAAACTTAATTTTCTGCCACTTTTCTCTCTCTGGCAGAGAAAAAAAAAAAAAAAGAAAAAGAAAGAAAGACCCCGAAGGCTAGCGATCCCGGCTCTGGCATCAGTACAAGGCTCCTCGGGGATTCTGCTTTTCTCTCTGTCCTCCGCTGTGTGTGTCTGCTCTCTGTGTTGCAGTTGGTAATTGTCCCTTTGGCTGTTGGGCAAATCTGCATCCCTGTGGGTGGGCCAGGCCTTCCCACCCAGTGGAGGAGAGAGGCCGAGGCCGCCCCGTGTTAATTGTCTGGGGAGGTGGCCACTCTCAGCCAGCGAATTCAATCTTAGTTTTGGCAGGCGGCCTCCTTGTCTGTCTTTTTTGGTTGCAGACTTTGAGAAGATGTGAAGTTTTGGGGGTGGGCAGGGTTTTGGGCGTTGATGGCCCCTTTGCTGCGAAGGGGTGATGGGTCCTGGAAAGCTTTCTGACTGTGTGGAGAGTACAGGTGGGCCGTCTCCTTCACCTGGCAGGTGAGCGTGCCTGTTTTTTTCTTGCCTATTCCCTCCCGTTGGCCTGACCCCTTTCAAAGAGTCTTCTTAGAATCTTAGAAACTGGTCTAGAAAACATGGCTGAATTCAGAGCCTAGCCTGGTCATCTCTAGAGAGCTACCTGCAGGCCGCAAGGCCTTCCAAGATCAGCTGGGGCTGTGAGGGATGTTCCAGAGCTCTGCTGTGGAAACAGGACTCAAATTTAAAATACTCTCCATATGTCCGCCCTGATATCCTTGCTGCCATGGGTAGAATTTCTCTGGTTCTGGAACCCCTCACCATCACCATTATTTTCCGAATCTTAAAACCTCATGGAGTGCTGCTGCTTTTGCTCTGTGTCCGGCTATGCCAGATGCCCCATCTTCAGTGACATCCTCCATTTTTTACTGCGCTCAGAGATCTAGGTGTTAAAGAGGAAGTTGCACATTTTTATTACATTTTACAGTGTACAAAGTTCTTTTGCCTTGCTGGCCTAACTAGATGGCTGAATTTTGTGTGCAGAGCATGACAGAAGTTATTTGTTTTGTGGTACGGGAGATTGAACCCAGGGGCATGTCTCCTCCAAGCTGTACTTCTGACCTCCCCTTTTTGTTTTAAAACAGGGTCTTGCCTAGATTGCTGAAGGTCTCGCTATTTGCTGAGGCTGTCCTTAAGCCTGTGATCCTAGCCTCCCAAGTACTGGGATTACAAGTATGCACCACCAGGCCCGACTTGTTTTTAAAAGGTCCACACTACCATCCATAGGGCTTCTTTGCTATACCAGAAACCACAGAGCAGTAGATCGGCATGCTAATTTGAAATCTTGTTACCTATGAAAATGCTCATTTGCATAGTCCAGCAACACAGGCGGGGATAAAGACAGAGCCCCCAAGCCCCAGGAAGCCCCAGGCCTGCCACATTCTCTGTGTGTTTGCCTCTTGCCTCTCCACCCCATTCTGGAAACAGCCACCAGGATTCCTGTGAATGAGTCAAATATCCCTGTGAATCAATGGGCAGGTCTGCCAAAAGCCAAGAAGATGTGGAGAATTGAAACAATGTGCAGGCACCTCAATCCGAATCTGCTTTTGCCAGCTCCCAGGATTTGGAGGGGAAAACGTGTGTGTGTGTGTGTGTGTGTGTGTGTGTGTGTGTGTGTGTGTTTCTGCTTCAAGGAATCCTGATATTTCTCTTTCTCTGTTTCAGCCACCACAGGCTACTAACAGATCACAATATCATGACAATCCCCTGGATGGATAGGAGAGAAGGGAAAAGTAGGAGAGAAAGGGCATCTAAAACAGAGAACTGGCCGGGCGTGGTGGCGCACACTTGTAATCCCAACATTCAGGAGGCGGAGACCGGAGGATGCCAGTTCACAGACAGCCTCAGCTACTTAGCAAGGCCCTTCGCAACTCAGTGAGACCCTATTTTTTTAAAAAAAAAGGCTAAAAAAATAGGACGGGGGTGTAGCTCTGAGGTTCAATGCCCCTGGGTTCCATCCTCAGTACTGCAAATAAATAAACAAATACATACATACATACATACATACTTACATACATACATACATAAAAAACTGAGAACCTCGACTAGTTTTCTGAGAAGGAATTACCTGCTAAGTGTGTGACCTCAGAAAGAAATTCCCTCCCAGGTTGTGCAAGGACAGAGGAAGAACTAAGTCCCAGTTCTCTGGAACTGTAACAGTATTCCAAGACACATGTCTCTCCAGGACTGGGGTTTTATCTTGCATCTGTCACACACTCAGGGCGTGACACGGGAATGCGTGTTCCCTCTCAGAGCAGCAAACAATTCCTCATTTGTACAGCGGGGCATTTAGATTTCTGAGATCTCTCATCACAGGCCTTTAAGTGGTGACTCAGAAACACGGTCTACAGGAGAGGTGGGCAGCCAGGACATGACGGAGCGTGTCTTTAGAGAGTGAGGATGGGGCGCGGGGATCATAAATCCAGCCAGTCCACAGAGGAAATCCAAAGGGGTTCACTCTGGGGCCAAAAAGGAGAAGAGAAGTCTCCTGGAGGCGGGGCAGTCAAGCCAGGTCAGGCTCTGGGCAGGCTGCCTGGTTCAGGGAATGGCATCCATGTGTGCGGAGAGACTCTTAAGGCCAGACAGGTGTCAGAGCCCTAGCCAAGTGGGCTCGAGGTCAGGATGGGCTTCAGTGCTAAAAATGACATCCCAGTGGAAAGTAGGCAGAGTCCAGTCGCCCAGAGCACAGAGCATGGCTGATGGAGCCACAGACAGCCGTTCTGCGAATGGGGCCCCACTGCTTATGGCAATAAGAGGAATTCTAGACTCACCCGCCTTTTCAAGGGCAAACAGAGCACTTGTATGGGCAGGAGGGTTGGAGAGGCTGAGACAGATGCTGATAGAGACACAACATCCTATCTCCATTTTAATTCAAATAAAAAATCCTAAGAGCCTGTCACTGCTGGGCCTTCAAGCCCAGTACTTAGGAGGCGGAGACAGGAGGATTGCAGGGTTGAGGATAGCCTTAGCACCTTAGCAAGAATTTCTGTAATTTAGTGAGACCCTGTTTCAAAACAAAAACATAAAAATGGCTATTTCTATTTCTATTTTGGCACCTCTCAGGTATGTATGTCCACACTAACCACCGCTAAAACAGCATGAGAGAATCGCCATACTCATCCACCAGACTGTACAAGCAAACAATAAGCTCATGAAAATGTAATGGTATATATATATATATATATATATATATATATATATATATATATATAAATTTTTTTCCCCACACAAACTTACATACCTGTGATATTTCTGTGCATACACAACATCTATGTGTTTGCATAGAGTTGTCTTTGAAAGCTCATATGCGAAACTCTGGTAAACTTCTGTGGGAGTGGGGCATTCTTAAAATGCAAGCAAAATTAACTATCAAATAGTATCAAGGGTGAGGAAGGTGAGCCCCTACATTGGCCTAGGCCAGACTGCAGTGTGTGTATGCCTCGTTCCCCAGCGCTGCAAGTGGATGGAGTAATTGTAAGAAAGTGAGCTGACGGCCAATGCCGGGGCCAGCAAGGTTGGGATCAGAGCCTGCCGTGAGGCAAGGCCAGTGCTGGGGCATCTAAGGCCAGGATCGGAGCCTGCTGAGGGGTTAGGCTGGTGCTGGGGCCAGCAAGGTTGGGATTGAAGCCTGACGTGAGGCAAGGCCAGTGTTTGGGCCTCCGAGGCTGGGATCGGAGACTGCCCAGGGGTTAGGCTGGTGCCGGGGCCAGTGAGGCCAGGATTGGAGCCTGCCATGAGGTAAGGCTGGTGCTGGGGCCTCTGAGGCTGGGATAAGAGTCTGCCAGGAGGCCAGGCTGGTGCCAGGGCCTTCAGGAGTGGGATCGGAACTTGCAATGTAGCATACACAGAGAAATATCACAAAAAATAAAAAATCAGATGCTTTCCCTAATATGCAAAAACTAAGAAGAAATGGGTAATAGGAGGAGATCTAGTTGAAGAAAGGGCCCTATGGAGGAGCAATTAAGGTGACCAATCAGAGGGGATGGGATGAGGGAAGATGAACTCTTTAAAATTCATGATGTATTTAAACAAATATATCAAAGTTAATCACCAAATCAAGCATGGGATTGAGGGAGGGGGAGAAAATGGGATGGGGATTGGATAAAGGCTTATTGGGTGATGTATGCTTGTATATCCTCACAAGTCTTGTATTCCATTGTGATGTTTGACTACAATGCACCAGTACACACACACACACACACACACACACACACACACATAGTGCTGAAAACCGGATAGTTTCCATTCAAAACTTGTAAAAAGCTTCTGTCTACGTTACTAAAAGCTGAAATGTTCTTTGCTGGAAACCGTGGAATTTAAAAGCACAAATGATTCTTCAGGTCCTTCCAAACACTGTGATGAACATTGTGATCTTATGTTAGAATTTAACCCTGATCCCAGGACCCAATACTTCACAGAGTTACACAAATAATCTTCCTACAAATCCTTCTCAGGTGTTCTGAGAACATAGTGATCTTCATGCTTTGAGTGTGTGGCGTAGATATTCTCTTAGTAAACAAGAGACTAGGCATTAATTCTCACATGTAAAATGCTCAGGTGTGCAAAAATTTATCCTTAATTTCTATATTGTTGAAATTAGCTCTTTAGCACCCATCTCTACTCGATGGCAGAAAATGCAAACTTGCTAGCACAAAGTAATTAATTCTCTTAAAGTTTACTTTAGGCAAATATTATATTTATAATGTTCTTGACTTAATTTTATTCTTTTCTCAAAATGTTCTGTCTTCCTCATGGGCTTAATTTTGTGGTGTTTGTTGATGTTGTATACTAAAAACAATCAACTTTATGGTTTTTTGTTCATCTTAAATTAATATTTTATAAATTCTGTACAAATAGCCTGTTGGAATTTTGATTGGAAGGTCGAATACATAGATCAATTTGGGGAGAAACGTCATTAATAATTTTGAGACTTCTAATTCATGGGCATGACACATCTCTCAATTTATTCAGGTCTTCTTTAATTTCTCTCAGGACAGCACTGTGGTTTTAGGTTTAGAGATCTCATATATGTTTTCCCTAAAGGTGTGATGCTTTGATATGGTAATGTAATAGTTTTCATTTTATCTTTTATTTGTTCTTTTTTGATATGTATATTACAGTTCATTTTCAAGTGTTATAATTCTTTGGTAGGTCTTTTAGGTATTTGTTAATGTCATGTTGTCCGCAAATAAAGACATCCTTAATTCCTTATCATTTGTAGATCTTTTATTTAACAGTCTTTAATTAACAATACCAATAGAGGTTGTGGAAACTGATAATCTTCTTTTTCTAGAAATGAAGAGATAAGAACATACTCTTCCATCATTGAATGTGATATCAGGTGCAGAATTTTTATAAATAATCTTTATAATATTGAAGCACTTTTCTTCTATTTGTAGTGTGTGTGTGTTTGTGAGTGTATTGATTGAACCCCTAGGTTTGATTCTATGGGTGCTCTCCCCCTGCTTTTTTATTTTAAAATAGAATCTTGCTAAATTACCGAAGCTCATCTCAAACCCTCGCTCCTCCTGTCTCAGCCTCCCAAGCACTGGTATGACAGGTGTGTGCCATGGTACCTGGCTATTCTTCGTAGTTTTATAAGATTTTTTTTTTTTACTGTAAAATAGTGTTAAATTTTGTCACATGTAGGGATATGGGTGGATGTTTAATAAGGTCATGTTTTTTATTCTTCATTACGATAGCATGAAATATAGTGGGAAACTTTCAAATGCTAACACAGCCATGAATCATCCCTTAGCTAATTCCCACTTTGGCATAATGTAAAACATTTTATATGTAGATAGATAATGATTTCCTAAGGATTAAGATCTTTTTTCATAAAGGATACTTGTCTGGAGTTTGAGTTTTTTCTTTCTTCCTTTTTCTTTTTTGGTATTAGGGATTAAATTCAAGGGTATTTTACCTCTGAGCTATAATATATCTCCAACCCTATTTTGACTTGGAAGCAGAGTTTTGCTAAGTTGCCTAGGGCCTCGTAATATATTTGGTGATGGGATGAGGGTAAAACTGACTTCATCAAATGATCTGGGAAATTTTTCTCCATGCTCTCTTCTTGAAAAAGTTTGTGCAGGATTGTGTGCTTCATAAATGTTGTATGGAATTCTTATTGGCTTGGAGAGTTTTTTGTGACAATGTTTTTAATTAAGAACTTATCTTAAAATTGGATATGGAGCTATTTGAGGTTTTTGTTTCTACCTGAGTCAATTTTAGTAATTGATGTCTTTCAAATAATTTGTTCACTCACCTAAATTGTCTAATTTTTAGTTTAAATTGTTGATTATATTTATTATTACTTTTAAAAGCTGTGTGTAGTATTTTAATGATTTATTCAATTAATCACCACAAATACTTAATTGCTTAGTCCAATTATTGGAAATGTATTTTCTTTTAAAAACCTTGATCCCTCCATTTAAGAATTTGTCAGTTTTATTGTTATTTTATTTTATTTTATTTTATTTTATTTTTGCGGGTCTAGGGATGGAACTCAGGGGCATTCGACCCCTCCAAGCTACACCCCCTGCCCTACTTTTTATTTTTTCTTTTGAAGCAGGGTTTCACTAAGTTGTGGAGGGTCTCACCAAGTAGCTGAGGCTGTCAGTGGACCACAATCCTCCTGTCTCAGCCTCCCAAATGCTGGGATTACAAGCGTGCGCCACCATGCCTGACTTGTTGTTATTTTTTAAAATACAGATTTAGTTTCATTGATTATTCTCTATTATTTGTCTTATCTTTATTTTATTGATTTCCTCTCACATATATAAAACATGATTTAATTCTCTTTTTGTTTTGCAATATAAGCATTTTATGCTAGATGTATATTTTCTGCTAATCCCTGGTTTATCTGTTTCCACAATTTAAAAATATTAAAAATATTAAAAATATTAAAATATTTTAAAATATTAAATATTTAAAATATTAAAATATTTAAAATATTAAAAATTTAAAATATTAAAATATTTAAAATATTAAAAATTTAAAATATTTTTGTCATTATTATTCAGTTAAATTTTTCTAAGTTTTCTTGCAATTCATTCCTTACTTGTGAATTCATCTATAGACGAATGCACCTATAGATGCATTTTTAAATTTTCAAACTTTGAAGGTTTTTAATAAATATTTTCATTATTTGATTTCTAATTTGATTATTATTATTATTTTGTGCTACTGGGGATGGAACTCAGGGGCAAACTCCGAGCGGCACTCACGACCCTATTGCTTTATTCTTTATTTTGAAACAGGGTCTCACTGAGTTGCAAAGGGTCTCACTAAGTAGCTGAGGTTATTCTTGAACCCCAATCTTCCTGTCTCAGCCTCCCAAATGCAGGGATTACAAGCGTGCACCACCATGCACGGCTTGATTCATGTTTTCATAGAACATACTCAATGGTTTGGGAGCTTTTTGGATTCATTAAAGCTTGTTTTATGGTCCACAATATAATCTAATACCATATAATCTTCCATGTGTACTTGGAAAAAAACGTGTATTTTCTTGTTGAGTGGCACATCCCATAGATGTGACTTGGTTCCATTTGGTTTATAATGCCATTCCAATCAGCTATACCGTTACTACTTGTTCTAATAATTACTGAGTGAGTGGTGTTGGTTTCTCTGGCTATAACAATGAATTTGTTTCCTTTTCCTTTCTATGCTACTGATTTTTTTCTTCTTGCATTGTTGAAGGTTGTTATTAGGTACATATGCATATTTGAAAAGCCATGTGTCCTGAATGTGAGGTTTGCTCTGTGGCTTCTCTCCCTTTATCCCAGCGAATACTGCTGAAGTTTACCTTGTATCACATCGATAGAGACCTTCCAGCCTATGCCTAGCACTTGCATAATGTAGAACTTTGAATCTTCTTTTAATCTCTCTATGACTTTATCAATTGGACTTTGTAAAGTTAACCTGATGGTGCGTGGCCACAATCCCTGTACTTCGGAGGTTGAGACAGGAGGATCATGGGTTTGGGGTCAGCTCCAGCCACTTAGCAAAGCCCTCAACAACTCTTTGATGAGATCCTCTTTGAAAATAAAAATAGAGGACTGGAGGTATAACTCATAAGTAGAATGCCCCTGGATTCAATACACAAAAAGAGTAAAGAGTGAGAAAACAGAAGTATTTTGTGTATATGCACAGATATTGACTAACATTTCTAAGGTTTCCCATTTCTATTGTGCAGATAAAAGTTCTCAGCTGGCATCTTTCTCCCTTCTGAAGAATATCCTCTAATATTCCTTTAGTGCAGGTCTACTGATGATGAATTATTTCAGCATTATTTATCTAAAACATCATTTCATCCTGAGTTTTGAAGTATATTTTTCTTGATATGGAATTCTAAGTCGGCAGTTTTATTTTATTCTTTTTCCCTGTGGAAGAGAACCCAGTGTTTAATCAGGGGAGTTTATAAGCGCCATGATTATATTTGCGTTTCTGGAACATCCTTTGGGCAGTACTATGAAGGACTGCTGGCTTGAGAAAAGGCTGAACGGACAGGAACAGTCAGGACACTTAAAATAATTCAGAGGAGCTGGCATGGTGGCGCACAGCTGCAATCCCAAGTATTTGGGAGACTGAGACAGGAGGACTGAGACAGGAGGATCAGCAACTCAGAAATACCTTGTTTCCAGATAAAAATTAAAATAGGGTTGTGATATAGCTCAGAGGTAGAGTGCCCTGGGAACAATCTCAAAACCACAAAATAAATTTAAAAAATAAAAGAAAAATAAATGAGTAAAATGAGGCAGGGAACAGATGATGAGGTTCCCAATGAATCAGTGCATGGGAATCAGCAGGAGAGAGCTGGCTCAGGAGATACATACGCCATCCGAAGTTGAGGATCGAATCCAAATGAAGATCATTCCCTCTACATGCTGGCTCTGACGCGAGTGAGGACAGGCTCTGCTCACTGAGGTGGTGATCTGCAGGAGGAGGAAGAGTCTGGGGAGGTCCGTGGTACCCACTTTCACGAGGGCTTAGGCCTGAGATCTGGGTGACCATCAGGGTACCATGCCTGTTTGGACATACAGTCTTTGCTCCTGTCCTAGAAACAAGTCCAGACCCATTCTGGCTCTCCATCAGAGTGGATCTCCTGTCCACCAAAGGCTCGGGTGCACTGCCAGCTCTTGTGGTACTGTCCTACCAGTGACATCCAACTTTATTTTTCCCATACAGCTGAACTTAGATTTTCACTTTGGATTCCATCTACATGATACTCAGTGTCTCCTGTTTTCAAAGCTCTGGCTCTGACTTTCTGCTCCTTCATACCTGGACTGGGCAGTAATGAAGAAAGTCCTTAGGTTAAAGGATGCTTAGGTCACAGGTTGGTTGGTGGTCACACATCGGGGATCTTGAGAGGCGCAGACCTCCACACACTCTCCTTCTGTCTGCTCCTCCATCCCACTGGTTCCAGCAAGTCCAACAGCTGAGTTTGCCCCAAGTCATGACATTATTTAGACTTTTCCTTTCAACTTGCAATATGAAACAGGGATAAATCATTCAACCTCCGTCATCCATTTAACCCCTGTGTAAACTGTCTGCTGAGTGGAAGGATAATTACCTTTTCCAGGGACAGGGTTGGGGGGGGGAGTCAATTAAGACTTGCACTGTGCTTTGAGATCTTTCAATGAAAGGCTCAGGGTTATTACTGTTAACAAGATACCAGAGGGATATTTGCCAGCAATGCTCCCTTTGAGCCAGCATGTCTGTCATTAGTAATTTGGGGGCTTGGCACAGAGTCATGGGAATGTTTTAATGGCTTCTGTTCAACCCCAGAAATAGATCGTGAAGTTGCTAAAAGAAATGCCTGTTTTCTCTGCTCTCCTCTTTTTCTGTACACGTGGTGACTCTGGGGGGTGCATCTCAGGTTTTCTGAGAAGGGCCAAAGAAGTAGGCAACAGAGTCTTACACTGTCCCAATAAACTAGTAAGAAATAGGGCCCAGGCCTGTTCCAGAGACTGATTTGGAGATGGATTATGACACCAGAGAGGAATTTAGGCCTTAACTGCAATACTGGAAGTACGTGGAAACCTTTCTAATTCAGTGAGATTTGAGGGCCAGAGGTAGGAGTCTCCTCCTCTAAGAAGTATTTGGGAAACATTGGTTAATTTGAACAAGTTATTTTATTTCTAAGCCAACTCCCCAGCGCTTTTCAGGGCTGTCTTTATGAGTCAGGAAAAAAAAATGCTTTCTCTCTGTGAGGCCTGAACTTGTTTCTAGGGTATGAGCAAAGGGTATGGGTCCAACCAGCTAGCACTTGGCTCTTACTGGGGAGTCCAAGCTAAAGCTTACTTCATAGTCAATGAATAAAGCCTATGTTTTGTTTTGTGGTACTGGGGATCGACCCAGGCACGTTCTACCTCCAAGCTACACCCCAGCTCTCTTTGAATTCTATTTTGAAAAAGGGTCTCACTAGGTTTCTGAGGGCCTCATTAAGTTGCAGAAGCTGGCCTTGAACCTGCAGTTCTCTACTCTCAGCCTCCGAAGTACTGGGATTGCGTGCGTGCACCTAAACTGTTTAAAAGTTCCCATCGGTCCCTATCCCTCAGCTTTCTCCTTCAATTTCGTTCCATTCTTTTCTTTATGTTCGATCAGTTCTTTTCTGTTTGTTGAGGAAATATGATAGACTGGAAGAAAAAATAGCAGATGTGTTGAGAAATGGATTTGACTACTCTAATGGTAGCACTTACTGCCTACAAGTTTCATTTCACCCTCTGATGGGTAGGGAGATGATACAGGGCCTCAACAGTATGGCTGGATGATGGAGTCAAAGTGGACAGAGCTTTTTGGGCACAGAGAGCAACATAACTGATGAAAATGGTAAATAGAAGACAACAGGGTCTGGTGGGGACTGTGGCAAACTACCACGTCCATATCCCATCCCCAAGAAGCAGCCATTGTTCTGTGACAGCAAATGTTTTTCTTTTTCAAACAAAAGCAAAGCAAATAGGAAAACATTTGGTTTCTTTCTTTTTTTCAAAACAAACAGAAAACTCAGAAATGTGTGTTGTTAAGTCTTCTGACTTAGATGTTGGTGCTAACTCATTCTCTTTGGGAAAAAATGATTGTAATTATTAAAACATGGTTGTGGACCGGGTTTGGCTAAAAACCTACCCATTTGATAATTATGGTTTATTTCATTCTTTGTCAGTTTCTGCCTTCTTCCTCCTCCTATTCATGCTCAAATACTTTTCTTTTTTTCTTTTCCACCTGGTTTCTCCTTGACCTTAACAATGTCTCAAAATGATCTCAAAGTATGGCCGACCAGACTCTTTGCCTGCGCATTTCCTCTTTCTTCCACGAGGAATCCTTCCACTCAAATCCTTACCTCCATTCTCACAACCAGCCAAACAAGACAGTGCCAAGCCCAGAAAGTTTTGAATCAGTTAAGTCTATACTTCCGATCCCATGAGGGAAATGAGAACAAATCTTCCTACTCTAACTTAAGAAACAAAATAAAGAATCCAAAATGATCCAACTTGGCCATTGATAAAAATCACCAAGAGTGCTCATTCCCGTCACGTAAGCTTATAAATGTGGTCGAGCTTGGCCATCGTTGGCCACGTCCATGGTCGATGGTGCCACTTCTGAATCTGGTAAGGAGCTGGCCTAAAGGAGGTGCCCAGGGTAGTTCCATTGTCTTTCTAGAAAAAAAAAAATATACTAATGAAACTCTACCTACTGATTCTTAAATCACTGTACTCCAGGAGGTATATTCTTCACCAAAAAAATGATCATGGCCCTTCCCGATTGCGATGGCTTGACTCCTTTTAGCCCTCTTCTTGGGGGGAAAGGCAACTCTTCCATTAGGACAAGAAAGTTCTTTGGAAATGGTATAATCAAACTTAGTGTACATGTCACTGTGGTGGAAATAACTAACCGTGAAGGTCACTCTTTGCACTGAGTCTTGATGCAGCCACAAAACCCTTCATATATATATATATATATATATATATATATATATATATATATTGCAGCGATTATTAGTCATTCATAAATCCAACATGCCAAAAAAGTGAAAGCAACCCAAATATACATGGATGGGTACACCAACTCTTCATACAATGGAAAACAATATGCCATTTAAAAAGGGATGGAGCATGGATACACATAGCAAAACAAATGACCACAAGATACAGGCTTGCCTGTTTGTCAAGATATTTAAGTATCTGGAATTGGGCAGCCAGGAAGAACAAGTTACTTCAGAATCTTTTCTTTTCTTTCCTTTTTGTGGTACTGGGATTGAACCCAGGATCGTCTACTTCTGAGCTACACTCCAGGGCCCATTTCGTTTTTGTCTTGTTTTGTAGCAGAGTCTCACTCTCTAGGTTACTGAGAGTCTTGCTAAGTTGCCGAGGCTGGTCTTGAACCTGAGATCTTCCTGTCTCAGTCTCCCAGGTACTGGGAGCATAGGAATGTATTCCTCTGCCCGGCTCATTTCGCGTTCTTCACTGAGTTGTTGTGTATTATTGCAGACTTCCTTTCTAGGTCCACATTTTCTTCCTTTGTAGGTTGAGGCTTTAGAGCTGACGCTTTCTCAGGAACCTTTAAGCTCCGACTGTACCTAAGACGCAGAGTGAGAATAATTACCACTATTATCTTGCCACAACTGCCTACCAGGCTGTCAACTTTGGGGGAGGAGCAGAGACCGGAGACTCCCCCCCTGCCAGCATCTGGCTCAAAGCCCTGTGTGGGCATTTCACAGTGCCTACTGGTAGAAAGAGATTCATAAAATGAGCATTTACGGGCCTCCCAATACAATATCTGAAATATTTTCTAAGAATTTAAGATTAACCCGATACATGGTGGTGGTATGATGCTCCTGTCCTGTTAGGTCTTTTAATGTTTCCAGAGGATATCGAACATTAAGAGAAAAACATCTCCATCTATAGTCTGGTTGAGCAAGTAGTCACAGTGAGGAAAAGAGGCGTGTGTGTGTGTGTGTGTGTGTGTGTGTGTGTGTGCTCACATGCACTCTTTCCTTGGGTGTGTTAGGTGTATTGTGTAAAGTGAGGACAGGCTTTGGAGTAACAAGACACTAAATTTCCTTTTGGTTTTGCTCTAAAGTTCTTTAGGATCATCCCTTTTCCGAACCACATGTCAAATGAGGGTAGTCAAACTCACCTCACAAGGTATTTTAAAGTTCTATGAGACATATGTTAAATACTAGAGTAGTGGAGCTGGGCCTGGTGGCGCACGCTTGTAATCCCAACATTCAGGAGGCTGAGACCAGAGGATCGCGGTTCATGGACAGCCTCAGCTACTTAGTGAGGCCCTCTGCAACTCAGTGAGACCCCGTTTCAAAATAAAGAATAAAAAAATAGGGCTGGGGGTATAGCTCGAAGGTCAAATGCCCCTGGGTTCCATCTTCAGATCTGCAAAATAAAAAACCAAAAAAACCCAAAAAACTAGAGTAGTGGAAACACAATAGGTGCTTCCTAAAAGTTTACTTCTGACCTCTCTGCTCTTTTTTTCTTTCTTTGTATTTGTTTTGTTTTGTTTTTGTTTTTGTTCTTTTTTTTTTTTTGGTATTATGGACTGAGCCCAGGGATATTCTTTATTATTATTATTTTTTTGGTGGTACTGGGGTTCCTGGAAGCCCTTCTACCTCCGGGATACACCCCCACGGGCTACACTCCCAGACCTATTTTTAACCTTTTCATTTGGAAACAGGGTCTTTTAAGCCAGCGAGGCTGGCTCCGAACCAGCACGATTCTCCTGTCTCTGCCTCCCAAGCACGGGGATTACAAGCTTGCGCCACCACGCCCTGCCTCAGAGCCCAGGGATATTCTACCTCAGAGCTTCACCTCCCACCCATTTTATCTTATTTGTTTTTGAAACAGGGTCTCACTAGGTTGCTGAGAGTCCTGAGGCTGACCTCACCGTGGCCCTCCTGTCTCGGCGGCGCGGGGCATGTGCCACCACACCCTGCTCCTTTCTGCTCTGTGGGTCTTCTCTGCCAAGTTCACAGTCTTATTTGGAGATGGCTGAGTGGGAATAGAAGGGGCTCAAATGGAAAATTTCCAATAAGGGACCAGGCTCTGCTGAGCCACTGTTAACTGACTCAGGCCGGGATTTCCTGCCTGGGCACTTTGGCTTTTATGCATCTCTCTCTGCTCTTCGTCTATTTTTTTAATTTTTTTTATAAATTGGAGTAATGACTCCAGTAAGACACTAGGCCCACGATAATGAATGTTCCTTGGCCCCGAGGCGATGGCAGAACCTCAGATGAGAATTATCCCTGTGCCAGCTGCCCCAGGAGCCTACCCTCCCTTTCATTTCACATTCAGAGAGTACAACTGTTGGCTTCTGCTTCGGAGCAAACCAGTCGCTTGCTTTTAGCCCATTTGTTCTTTTAAGACACAGCCAGAAAACTCGGCAAGGCTGGGTGGAATTTTGCCGGGCCACACACACAGAGGGACAAAACCAAGTCTAGGAAGACCTGCTGTATCTTTATGTCTCACTCGGAACACAGAGAGGCCTGGATGTGCTGTGAATTCTTTTGGGAGATTCTGAGGCTGCGCTCAGCATTTATGGGGCTTACTTTACACTTGGCCTTCGAGATGTTTATTCTGCTATTCACTTATTGAAGATGGAAGAATAGTTTGGACTTTTACATAATAAAAAAAAATCTCAGAATCATTGTCAAAACAAATTAGGCAAGCCAAAGGTGCATGGGGCATAAAGTAAAAATGTGCCTGTACCAACACCCATGCCTCCTTCTTCACATACCCTCCCTAATTGAAATTTGGGTCTCTGGTGGAAACAGACACAATATGTAGATTACTATAGATTTTTCTCTTGACCTTTAATTTTACAAGCTTTTTACCATAAGTACGAATTGCTCTGGAGTCTTCTATCTAATTTATATATCCTACTTATTTTCCTTCATGATTACAGACAGAGCTTCCTCATTTTTTAAATGACTATCTAGCATTCTATTCAATGCAAAATTCAGATTTTTTTAAGCTATTCTCTTATCTCTGAGCTTGCATTGTTTCCTGTTAGTTGTATGTAACCGTTCGTGTGCATTTTTACACATACTCGCAAGTAGTTTTGTTAAATGGGTATTTCAGTGGAAATTTATTGAGCAAAGTAGCAAGCAAGGGTCTGGGTTCTATAAATATAGCAGGGACAAGATATCATTGCTTCCTACTTCTAAAAGAGTTTGAAATTTAATCTACAACTGCATTCCAAATGTACATTTCATCTTGTTGCCATCTCTATCCTAGTTGTTACGGTCATAATGATTAGCCCTGGTTTTAGATACAATGCCTGTGGCTCAAAGAAGTCTATGAGCATGACCAAGACCACCCAGGCACTTTGTTGCATAGTTGGGACACATTCCCTTGCCTGGCTCCAAAACTCCCACACTGCCTGTCACCCTCTCAATAACTAGTAACCCACCCAGTAGAGATGTGTCAAATTTACCTATCTAGCATTAGACTGAAAGCACTAACAGGGTGCTAATCAATAGAAACAGAGGTTGGTTCCTATTGCTTGTAAAACCACGACACTATAGGCTACCGCTATAGATCCTAAGGTTTGCCTGTGGTTGGGCATACCAGGCTTTGAATCTAGTTAGCCTTTGTCAGGTGACTTCTTTTCTAATAGACTCAGGTTTCTTTATCTTTAAAAGGCAAAATGTTAATATTCAATGTCAATGTCAATATCTACCTTCAATGTCAATACTCACCCCCAATGTCAATCAATATCCACCTCCCTGGGTGGTTGTGAAGTTTGAGTGATCTTGTATGCATCAAATAGTTCACATAGTTTCTGAAATAGAGGGAGAGCTAAATAAACACCGGCTATTATTTTAATTATTTTAATTTTTTCTGGTGCTACAATCTGATTGCCCTCTGGAGTCCCTGGCTCATTCTGCCAACTCGGAGCCAGGCACCTGCTCACTCCACCTTTGCTGTCCTCAAGAGCCCTCGGGCAATTCTGGGTATGTCCCCAGTTCCCATCGTAGAAGAATGTGAACTTGATATGGCCCCGATATAGTCCGGGGGTACAAGGAGGCTGCTAATTAGAAAAGGAAAGCTGGGTACAGCTAATGGTTTTCCAGGTAGCCATTACACCCATGGTTTGGGAACTGGGTGTGATTTCTTCTTAGAATAACTCCTGAGAGACCTAGGGTTTGTTCTGTTCTTGTCTCCCAGTTGCCAATGTCTCTTCTGTCCTCTGAGGTCCCAGATTTGGAACTCGGCTCTTTGACCCGGCTCTCGCTGCGCTGCCAGGCTAGACAAGTACAGATGCGACTTGTTGCTTGGCCGGGATGCTCACCACTGGGCCAGGCCGTCCCTCCACCAAGCTGGCTCCCGGCCATCCCTGGAGAGATGCCAGTGGGAAGGAGGCAGGGGCTGTGCAGGGCTGGCGTGGGCAACTACTGCCAGGAGCTTGAGATGGCCTGCAGCTATGAGGGCAGGATTAGTGACATCAGCCCCTCCCAGGCAGCAGGTTCAGACAGGAGGAGAGGGAGGCCGCCTGCGCCGGGTCAGAGGGGGCATTGGCAGCCAGGGGAGCAGGCCCTCCCAGGCCTGGGCTCCTTGGGGCCTGCCCGCTCTGGCGTGGCTGTTGGGGAAACCTGTTGGGTAAGCTCTCCTGTGTTTCCCTGTGAAGTTAGGTCTTACAGTCAAGGCGGGGAAGTAGGATGAGGAGAGTGAGCTCTTTAATGGTTCTGACATGCACTTGAGAAGCTGCCAAAGGCTGGTTTATGTTTCTTAAACAGAGATGTGTTATGATAGGAAGGCTGCTTCTGTGGCAGTGACAGCTGAGCCCTGCCCGAGGCTGGGGCTCCCTGACACTCCCCTTTGCCAAGTCAGGAGGCAGCATGGGTCGCAAAGGGAACAGATTGCCAGATTTGGGGGGCACCAGATGTCGCTGCCTGGGACATGGCTTAAGTGACCTTGGTGTAGACAGATCATCTCTTGGGCTTTGGTTTTTCCCCAGCCACATGGTAATGATGGCCAGCCTCCCTCAGGGCTCTTTATCTGCATGTCCCTTTGCTGCATACTTATCCTGTCCGATTCCAAACATTTCACAGATGCCATCCCACCCATCCTATAACAACTGCAGGAGCCAGGTGCTACTCCTCTCCTTGGTTTCCAGAGGAGGCGTGGAAAGATCAACTCATGGGGCCATGGTCTCAGGACAGAGCTGGCAGAACTGAGCCTGCTCTCGGGGCAGATGAGTCTACCGTCGCTAACCTCAACCACTGTGCTCTGCTTCTAGAACTTGCCTGGGACCCTGGTCCTCTCCCTCCAGGCACCTCATTTTGGAAAAGCACAGTTATTTATTTGATTGTTTAGTGAATGTCCATATTCAATATTGAGCTATCCATCTTGGGTTCTGCTCATTATCCTATCTCTGACACCTAGCTAACGTTATGCTAAGCATTCCATCTTTCTTCCTCCTCCCTCTCTTCCTTCTTCTCCTCCTCCCCCTCTTTCTCCTCTTTCTATTCCTCCCCCTCTGTATTAGGCATTGCATCCAGGAGTGCTTTACCACTGACTTACACCTCCAGCTCTATGTATTTTTTATCTTGGGGTAGGGTCTCCCTAAGTTTCCCAGGATGGCCTTCAATTTTTGGTCGTCTTGCCTCAGCCTCCTGAGTAGCTGGGATTACAGGAGTGCACCACTTTGCCCAAAGGAGCTTTCCATCTCTAATCCTGATGAAACTCTTATGTATGGGAGATCCGATGTCTTTGCCAAACATGCTTAATTCAGCTGTTGTATTTCCCATTTCCATTATGCTTGTCCTGAAACTCATGACTATCTTCAAATCCTACCTACCTCTTGGCTTGGCAAGGTTTTGCAAAGTGTTTGGCTGGGATCATGCAAGCCTGGTACCAGTCTGAAAGGGAGACAGAGACAGACAGGCTGAAGTGCAAGCATAAGTCCAATCAAGTTCAAAATTAAAATCAATAATTCATTTAGATAATATAAGAAAAAGAAAAATCTACCAGAATAGTATATTTTGACATCATTGGTGCCTTTTAATGAAGAGAATATCAGAAAAGCAGGTTTTAAATGATACCCTCCATAAAGCTAGCATCACGTAATACGTAAATGACTTAGGTTTCTTTGCCCCATAGGGAACACAATCAGAGAATCGACATCACCTTATTGAGAGCCCAGTATATGTCAGTTCCTGTTCAGGGACTAGGGAGATACTTCATTGAGGTTTAGTTCCAACACACTCAATTTGGGATCTGGAATGATAATAAAGCTAGAGAGGAAAAAAAATGAGAAATAGGCTTTTTCTTAGTGAATATGTTAATCACCTGTTTGAAAAGTTCACCAGGAGCAGTTTTGCTATGCAAGATGGGAAGTTGTCTTAATCCAGGAGCAAGAGAGTTCTTGGCATTTGGACCTGAGGTCTTTAGTTTTCAAAGAAACACCTTCTTTTGATAAAGACAATTTCTTGACTTAAGCAAACCAACTCAACAGTCACCTGCACGCATCGACAGGACTATCGCTCCTGAAAATTGCCCCACCTGTGGCGTGTTCTGGGGCCCTTGGTTTGAAGAAAGAATATCTTTATTCATTCAAGATGAGGTAGTGTCAGCTTCTGCAACACTCTGCACAGGTGGCTTGGCTCTTAATCAAACTCCTTTGGGCTCACTTGGTAAGTCTTGAGGAGTTACTGAGAGCTGCTCTAAAGTGTACATTCTGTCCATGTGGACATCATGAGAACCAGATGCTATCACCAGGCTGTGATCATGGCATTAAAAATGGTATGCAAATCTGTGTGATGGAATTTATGACTTGGTATAGCTTTTTGTACAAGTCTCATTCTAAGATTTAAAACCATTACTAGATTATATTGATTTGAGAAATAGTATTATTATCAGAGGCAAACTGGAATAAACCACTTTCAGGAATATTAGAGCCGGGCGTGGTGGTGCACTCTTGTAATCCCAGCATTTGGGAAGCTGAAACCAGAGGATTGCGGTTCAAGGGCTGCCTCAGCTACTTAGTGAGGCCCTTTGCAACTCATTGAAACCCTATTTTAAAATAAAAAAATAGCCAGGTGTGGTGGCGCACGCTTGTAATCTCCGCGCTTGGGAGGTGGAGACAGGAGGATCACATAGGTTCAAAACCAGCCTTGCTGGCTTAAGAGACCCTGTTTCCAAATAAAAAAAAATATATAAAATAGGTCTGAGAGTGTAGCCCAGAGGTAGAAGGGTTTCCAGGAACCCCATTACCACCCCCCCAAAAAAATAGGGCTGGGGGTATAGCTTGGAGGTGCAATGTCCCTGGGTTCCATCACCAGTAATGCAAACAAACAAACAAACAAATGAATAAACCAGGATAAAATAATAGGGCTCGGGGTGTAGCTCAGAGGTTGAATGCCCCTGGTTTCCATGTCCGGTACCACACAATAAATAAATACATACATACATACATACATACATACATACATACATACTAAAAAATAGGGCTGGGAGTGTAGATCGGAGGTAGGATGCCCCTGGGTTCTATCTCCAATACCGAAAAAAAATCAAAGAAAAAGATATATTAGAAATCTTGCACCGTGAATGAATCAGACCCTCATCTGCCACTTTGCTCTGCTGAATCCCTCTCTTAATGGCTGCAGAGTATGTGATGCTATGCTTACCTGTGCAGGTACACACAGGCACATTTTTTTTCTTGGTCTCTCTGGACAGCCCTCTGTTTTCTCTTACAAAGTGGTCCTGGGTATATATACAGATCTCAGACTCTTAATCCTTTGGGCGCTATTGACCACATCTGTCTAGTCCCAGTTGTTTAACAGGAGCTCTTGTGTTTGAACACCTGGACATCACACACCTGGGTTTCTAGTTTCCTGGAGGTGGTGTCACCCAGGGCATCAGATATCTGTCCTTGCTTGCCTACCCTAGCTCTTCTCTACACTTGGGCAATCACATTAGCCCTGGACCTTCAGCTGGTCTAAGTTCTGGTGGATGTTGTCCTCCACAGCACACTGGAGCCACTAGAGGCTGCTCTTCCATCCCTTGGTCTCATGAACCTTAAGGCCCAGTGAAGGTGGGCAGTGCATGCTGATGACTGGACAATAGTTTCAGGCTGGCAGGTGCTCTTACCAAGCCAGACTGAAGGGAAGTGCTTCATTGCCAACAAAAGGTCCTGGGCTCAACAGTGACTTGTCCCACACCTGCCAAGGCATGGGAGCAGAAGCCTCCTCTAGAAGGCTGGGATGTCAGGCCAGATTACCAACCAGGTCCTTTGGAGAAAGCAGAAGAAGGAGAGCCATGGGTTGAGGACAGATACTGGAGCCCTGAGATACCCACAAGTTATTTGGTAGAAATAAGGATTTCAATGAAGATTTTTGGGTTTAATTTAAAAAACCATCTGTATCCCAAGTTTAATGGAGAGACTGCTTGGTTAGATTGTGTAATCATCTTGTATGATATTAATAATAATAATCATTATGTTGAGCAACACAATTCAGCAAGCGGTGTGCTACATACTTTAATAGATTTTCTCATTTAATCATTTTACCAACCAACATAATAAAGTAATAGTCCTATGTTATAGATGTGGAAACTGAGGTATAAAAAAGTTAAATTACTTGCTCAGAGATCTGAAGTTAGTAGATGATCAAACCAGCATTGGAACCCAGGAATCCTAACCCTTATTATATTCGATCTCTTAAATCTTGTGTTTATCCATAATACTAAGGAGCCCCATTATGGTAAATGCCAAGGTTGCATTTTTGTTAATGTGCAAGCATTTTAGATTTTGCAACCCTACATTCTCTATGTCAACTACTCAACTCTGCTGGTTTAGCAGCTAAGATGTGTCTCAATAAAGCTTTATTCACAAAAACAAGCCACAGACTGGGTTTGAGTCATAGACGGTAGTTTCTGACACTTGGCATAAATCAAAGAGGAGATTGAAGTCTCAGATTCAACAAGCATTCATTGGAACACTTATTATGTGTCAGGTACTTCGATTAATTTATTTTATTGACTCCTTCAAAAGCTGTGAAGTAGAAAAAGAATTCCCAGTTTACAAATGACAAAAACGAGGCCCGGCGAGGTTCGCTTTCCCGGAGACACACTGCTGGTAGATGGCAGGAGAGAATTGAACATAACTTGCCATTCTTCAAGTTTTGTTGTCATTTTTTTTTTCTCTGTAGACTTTCCAAGTCCGCTGCAACTCCATAAATAACCAAGCTTCTTGAAGCTATACTGCTGCTCTTTTTCTTTCCTGAGTGAAGTGTGAATGTGTTATAACTTGGCCAGGACTCGCTGCAAGGCATGCTGGGACCTCAGGAGCATGAAAGAGGAAGAGATGCTGGGCTAACACTGAAGGGATTTGCCCAGCTGCTGAGTGTTGGCCAAGGGCCGAGGAGGGCCCCAGTTCTATGAGTGGCGAGGCTCCTGGGGAGTCTAATCTCACAGGGTCACTGTGAGAGTGGGCAACTGGGCAGGGGGTTCAGGAATCTCCAGCTTATGATTTTGATGGGGTGGCATCCTAGTCTGGAGCAGGATACTGGGTAGACACCCTCTGAAGGAGGAAGCTGGAAGAGTTCAGCCACCCTTGGAGTAGGCTGGCTTTCAGGAATGAGGAGCAAGCTAGACTGAGAAACAGAATGAGAGACAGTGTCATAGAACCCAGATAGTAATCCCGCCTTACCCTTGGCTCTTCAGGGCAAATGTCAATTCCATGCTGACCTCTAGTAGACACCCTTGCTCTCGTAAATACTGGGACTGATTTTTTTTTCTCTTTTTTGACCCCAACTCACTCCCACTTAAAGACTTGTACTTCAAATTTCTTCTCCCAGGAATATTTTGCTCCGAGATCCATTTGTACCTTTGTATCACGTTTTGTTTTGTGTTTCTTGTTTATTTATTTATTTTTCAGTTCTGGGGATGGAATCCAGGCATTCTCGACCACTGAGCTGCACTCCAACCCTTTTAATGTTCTCTATTTTGAAACAGGAGGGTCTTGCTAAGGTTCAGAGGCTGGCCTTGAACTTGCAATTCCCCTGTCTCAGTCTCCTGAGTACAGAGATTACAGGTGTGCACCATCATGCCTGACAGTGCTTGCATCTCTTTAAGGCTGTTCAAATGTCTCTTGCTCAGTGAGGCATTCTTTGAGCATTCCATTAAAAAATATCCAATGTACTTCCTTCCCCACAATTTTATGATCCCTTTCTCCTGCTTTATATTTGTTTCTTAGCCGTGTTTGCTAACCTATATAACATGGATTACTTAGTTATCTTGCTTCTTGACTACTCTCTAGAAGGTATAGGAAATGAGAAGATGTATGTAGCTTTGTTAAAGTATGATAGTGTTTAAGATATTGCTGGCACTCAATAAATAACTATTGAATTAATAAAATGATATATCATAAATTATAGTCAGGTATTTAATCATCCACCATCTAATCAACCATTAGACTATAAGCTCTGTAAGAGTGAAGACCCTGTGTGTGTAAATATATAAAAATACATATATTTATATTTATATTTGTTTTATACGTGTGTGTGTGTGTGTGTGTGTGTGTGTGTGTGTGCGTGTGCATGTGTGTGTTTCTGGGGCTTGAACCCAGAGGCGCTCTACCTCTGAGCTACAACACCAGTCCTATTTTTTTTTTTAAATTTGGAAACAGGGTCTTGCTAAATTGCTGGGGCTGTCCTTGAATCTGTGATCCTCCTGTCTCAGCCTCCCATGTCCTGAGATTACAGCTGTGTTCCACATGCCAGGCTCATGTTTATGCTCTCATTACTACACCCTCAATATCTATGCCTTATTGGGTGTTCAGTAAACACTTGAATAAAACAATGAGTGAGAATTAGGAGCAGATGTTGCTCCTAACTAGAAGAAGCCCAAGAATGTGCATATCTCATTATCCTAGCCCTTACCCTTATCAAGTTATATTGTGTCTATTTGTAAAAGTGTTTCTCTTTTTCATGAATCTAACAATTATTTATTATTATTATTATTATTATTATTATTATTATTATTATTGTGTGTGTGGTACTAGGGATTGTACCCAGGAACATTCCACCTCCCAATTATAGTCTTAGTCTCCTTTTAAATATTTTGGTTTGAAACAGGCTCTCAGAAGGTTACTGATAAGTCTTCCTAAGTTGCTGAGGCTGTGCCTGAACCAGTGATCCTCCTGCTTCAGTCTCCCAAGTATTGGGATCATAGGCATGCTCTACCATGCCTGGCTAAATCTAACAATTCTTACAGGGTGTGCCTTGATCACCTCTGAACTCAAGATCCTTAAAAACTGTCAGGAAGTAGGCGATCCCTGATTACCTGACAGATGGATAAAGGCTCACTGCAGTAGCAAAGGCAAGGCCCAAGAATATAGCACCCATTTGAGACCTTGCTCTTTAGTGAGGCTGAGCCTGCCTTGTTTATAAACCTACACAGGGAATGCAAAGAAGTATTTGCAAGTTCTGAGTCTCAGAGACAGTACCTGGGAGGGGCTGAAAGACCAGACACAGAGGGATGTGAGAGACAACTTTCAGAATCCCAGAGCATGGGGTCCTTCCAGGCACAGTTGGTAGCAGAGTAGCAAAAAGAACGGAGACAGGCAGAGGAATTGTGGCGAGTTGGGACCAAGGAAAGACCATGCAAATCCCATGGCAGCTGGCCTGGTGGGAATCCTCAACTAGTGAGCAACAGGCAACCATGTGGGATACTTGGGTCCTTGTGGTTACAGAGAAGGGGCCAAGAGTCAAGAGGCTCTTCACATTGTAAAATAGGTGGCAGAGACGGCAGAGACACCATCCCCACCTTCTTCACCAGGCATGTGTCCTAATTTGAGTTTTCAAGTATTCTACAACCTGTACAGTAGGTTAGGTTGAATATGAATTGCTTGCACAGAGCTGCTAAATTACAAGGTATTCATAGGTGGATTTAGGACGATTCTTGGATCAGGGATGAGTGTCAGCAGGAAGAACTTGGAGTGGTTATTATTTATCTGGCTTGTAGGAATGTATCAAATGAACCGAATGAATGGATAAAGGAATGATCAGATGAACAAATGGGTTGATGAATGAATAAAACAAAATTTCTGCAATGTTTTAAAAGATGAAACACAAGACAGAAGTGGACTTAAGAGCCCTTGAATCCCTATCAATGGGAGACAACACAAACAGGGTTTCAGGAAAGTAATTATGCCCTATCTTTTTTTTTTTTTTTTTTTTGGTGGTACTGAGGTTCCTGGAAATCTCTTCTACCTCCGGGCTACACTCCCAGACCTATTTTTTAATATATTTTTATTTGGAAACAGGGTCTCTTAAGCTAGCACAACTGGCTTCGAACCTGCGTGATCCTCCTGTCTCCGCCTCCCAAGTGCGGGGATTACAAGCGCGCGCCACCACGCCCGGCTAATTATGCCCATTCTGCTTGGTGCTCTAAGAGAAGTCTCTCTGAAAGAGGAAGATATCAAAATGGGCTCTCAACAGCGCAAACAATTGAGTAACGCATACATGTATGCATCCACCATCTTGTACTCCATTAAGACGTATGACTACAATGTGCCAATAGAAAATTTAAAAAATAATAATTGCCTTTTGAGTTTGGAAGTTATAGGGACTTCCTGTGTTGGCTCATATTTGCATGATATTATAGACACAGCCATTTCACAAAACCCATATTTCCTTCTTAAAGCCTGTGTGTATTTTCCACCAAGGCATTCGGAACTGCAAAAGGTGAGGGTAAGTTTCCTTCTGTGACTGTGTTTCTTTTGATGCCTCCTTGTTGATGCTACAGTTGCTTCCTTATTCAGTTTGGTACTGTGCTATCTGGTCTTCAGAGATGCATGGGCATTGGCTCTGCATTTCACCTGCCATTGCAGGGTGAATTGGGGGGAAAAGATCAAGGCAGACAGGGGGGTAGTGAAGCCAAGACATGTCCCGGAACATGGAGACATTGTCCTAATTAGAGAAAATATAACCTGACGGTGGAAAGAATTCAGGTGGATATCCTCGGAGTATCTTCTGTTGGTGGCTGTGTTCTTTGGCTCCATTTTCTTATTGGATATCCACAACATTGCGAAGGGTATTGGGATCTTCCTTTACTTATGAAGATTGGAGTTTGAAGAGGATGAACAATTGTAAAATTAATCTAGGGTTAAAAAGACAAATATCAGACATAGAAAAGTCAGTTGGGGGGGTATTGTAAAAGTTCAGAAAATAAGCATCTACGACCTTGATTTATAGAGATCAGAAGAAATAAAGAATTAGAAACATAGGAGAGACATTTTGAAAAAAAGAATTTATATAATTTAATTTCTGATTAGTTATCTGAGACAAAACAGAAATAATTTATTTGGAGTAAAATAAATCAAGTGGTTAAGCTTTTGTGAGACTGTTTATATTCATCTTGTTACTTTGTCTCCAAAACAGCCTTGTGAAGTCCACACTCTGGCCCCTATTTGCAGATGAGAAAACTGAGGCTCAGGAAAGCTGACTGGTACATACAGTTAGAAGTATAATTCAAAGCCAACTCCTTCCTTCCCTTCCTTCTTTCCTTCGTTCCTTCGTTCCTTCGTTCGTTCCTTCCTTCCTTCCTTCCTTCCTTCCTTCCTGGACTGAAGCTGGGGCATTCTACCTCTGAGCTATGTTTCTAGCCTTCTTGCTTTTTTTATTTTGAAGCAGAATCTCCTTAGTTCCCTGAGAGTCTTACTAAGTTGCCAAGGCTGGCCTCAAACCTGTGACCCTCCTGTCTCAGGCTCTCAACTACCGGGCTGACAAGCATGTGCCACCACACCAGGCACGTCCACTTCTAACTTCAAAATCTAGCCTATTCACTTGGAGTGATTTGAGAACTAGAGGAACTCCTTATAGATGGTTAACATTACATGAACATACAGCGGCTGAGATAGGAGACGGACAATTAACTGTTAAATATCTGGTTCTTTAAAAAATAAAGAATAAAAATAAAACAGGGCAGATTGCTGAGTCACTGACCCCAAGCAGCCAGAGGGAGGTAATTATAAACAGCTGGAACAGACATCATGGGGCTTCACTAGAAAACCCAGAGGAGAAGCAGGAAGAGACTGGCTCCAGAAAGAAGAAGGAGAACCAGAGTAGGGAAGTTCCTGCAGGGGACAGAGCGCAGGGCCACACAGCACCAGACAGGGCCAAACAGAGCAGGAGCCTGTGGTTGAAAAAGAAAAAGAAATGGAATTCTAAACACTCAAGAGCTCCCGGAGTTTTATTGTCTCTAAGGAAACCATAAAGTAATAGACACATGGCCCTGAAACCCTGAAGCCTTGACTCTCCATTACATGAAAATACGTTTGAGTCGAGGCAATAAAAAGAGTAGAGAGGCCAATGAAAAATCTACAGGTAGAAGGGTGAAGCTGAATGATAAAGTGCCCCGTTTGGACTTAGGAGTGATTTTTTCCAAGTCTTCTCTCCTGTAGGTACTGGTGGCTCGTTTATCTCGAAAGGCCAAGTAACTAATGTCTTTTTATTGATGAATGACCACTTGCCTTTTGATATACAACCACCCAGTTAATTTTCCCTTCCTGACGGTGCTGTACTTCTGAATTGTCATACCCGCTAAGCTACGGCCACTGATGACCTTGAGACCAACTGGGCAGCTCCTGAGGCCCAGGTCCCAGCAGGGGAGCTTATGTAATACTGGCTCAGAAACCTCAGCAGAGAACACAGTATCATCCTATTGACCCCAAACTGGGAAGTCAGGAGGGGAAGTCCACTAGAGCATGGGACATGCTCCTTCTCTGCACTTAAACTGCCACCACCGGGCCCCTGCTGTACATCCTGGACTTGGCTAGAGCCCCCAGGCCAAGTGAGATTTGGGATATTTCATTTCAGGTAAACAAGAAAAGGCAGAAGCAGCTTGCAGTCCTTTTGACTTAGAGGGGTGAATAATTAAATGTAAGACATTAATGTGTGGATAGATGGCTCAGTTGGGTGAGCAGGGTTTGTCTGCAAGTGAAAATAATATGTAGTAAAAAAGAGTATTGAGCTGGGTGTGGTGGTGGTGCATGACCGTAATCCTAGTATTTGGAGGCTGAGACAGGAGAACAGCAGGTTCGAGGCTAGTACTGTGTGGTATAAATTGAGACCCTGTTTCAAGATAAAGAAAATAATAGGGTTGGTGGTTTAGCTCAGAGATAGAATGCCTCTGGGTTCAATTCTCAGCACACCCCCCAAAGTAATAATAATAATAATCATCATCATCATCATCATAATAAATAATAATAATGATAGAAAAAGAAAAGAAAAACAGAGTATCAAAGATCACAGGAGGGATCATCTCTTGTTTTGAGTGAGAATGCAAAAGTGATACCGAGGGAGAGTGTTGGATCACAGGCAAGGTCAGACAGACTTGGGTCAGCATGCTGCTCTACTTCAGAGCTGTGTGAGATCAAGGAACATTTGGAACCTCTGTTCAGAGGAAATGCACAGCCGGGTCAGTTTCCTTTTCCTTGCTTCTGCAGAATGATGCGAATAATGGAGATGCCACAGGAGCCAAGGCCTCTGCTCGCAGCTAGTTTGGAAAATCCCATATGTGTAACGAGTTAGATCAACAAGAGGTATTGGGTGCCAGCCACAATGGTAAAACGAAGGGACAGCATTAAAAAATAGCTTCCTGGGACTCAAGCCCAGGTTTCCCAAAGCTTCGTCAGGGATTGGCTCTCGGTTCCACCTGCTCTAGCTCATCTTGTTAAGGACAGAGCATCTGTTTTTTTTTTTTTTTATTAAAACCGTAAGACACCGTCTCAGTAAACATACTTCATATATCTGCAGTTATTAGGGATGTGATGGGTCCTCCCTGGCGTTAATATGATCAAGAAAGAAACAATAATAGCAGCTGGTGTCCTCCCCATCTCCCTGGCTCCACAGCTTAGCTTCCTTTTTTCTCTGCAAAGTCTGTCAGTCAGAATCCATTCCTGGGTACCCCGGCCCAGAAAGAAAGCTGCTCACAAGTTGCCTGTGTGTGAAGGGTATGCAGGCCTCTCAAGGATGAAAACAGAGCTTGGTTCTTAGAGAAAGGCTGGCTTTGGTCCACCAATTGCCGTCCTCTCGAGGAGATCACTCTTGCCAGAAAGTGTTTGGGGTACTAGAATGAATGAATGTAGGCTTAAATCCTTGGTGGTTGAGCAGGCGCCTCTTAAGATTCCTCAAAAAGGAAGGAAAAGAGCCTTTGCAAATACTGGTCAGAAGGAAAAGGCTCTCCCTCCCCATCCCAACATCTTTCCATCACACAGAGACACAGGACAAAGATCCCCGTCTTACTTGAGTTCTGATCTCCTTTCTGCTACTTGGTAATTGACAAGGTCAATTGTTCATTTGCAGAAAGGTCAAGTTTAATGAGCTTATCTTTGTCTGTTGAAAGTTCTGACATTTGGTGAGGTTAGAGAAAGATGCATGGGGACGCAGAACCCATTTTGTATCACACATAATTGGACTGAAGCACCAACTCCTTCAATTCTTAAACCTTGGTAAAGTACCCTTGAGTCTCGACTTTTTCAAAAGATATTGTATGCTGGGTGCAAAAACTTAACATACAGTGCTGGTGTATAGTACATGTCCAATAAAATATAATTTTAAAAAATCCTTTCATGTCATCTTAATACAGAAATGAAATTATATCTGCCCTATATTGCTACCAGGAAGAGCCCCTCCAAAGTCTCCCCCAGACCATTTCTGTTGTTTCAGGTCAAACATAACAGATTGATATTAATTCCCTACATTCCTAGGAGGTGTTCCCAAGCAGAATCCAGGGCTGCAGGGGGCCCAGGAACTGGGAAAACAGACAGTGCTTGTCTGCTGAGGTCTCTTAAGCAATAGGAAAACACCCTTTGGGAGCGATTGCTGACAACAAACCTTTCCCATTCCAAACTGGAGGCAAACCCTGGTGCCGAAGGAGGCAGGCAGCCAGCAGTGGTTTTGTTTGGGACCAGCTGGCTCCTCTGACCCGGGTGGGGATCCAGAACCAGGCTCTCCTTTCCCAGCTGCTTCTATCCTGTGAGGGAAGCCATCAGAATGGGAGGTCGCCATATTGGCCAAAGGCTGGTCCCCTGGGGCTTGCAGTGCGACAAAAGCGTCACGAAACTCCTCTTCAGGGTGGTCTCTGATGGGAATGGAGGAGCCAGGAAGAGTTTTGATGATAGAACATTAAAATGAAAACATATTTTTGGGGCCGAGATTTCCAATTTGTTTGGAGGGCCAGACTCTCAGAAAAAGCTTCCTATAAAAAATAAATGTTTGGTCCTTCCCTTTGGGCTTTAGATGGCATAGATCTCCTCCATCTTGCTGGGATCTTTCCTAAACACAGAAGGAAGCTCAGCTCTGCACTCCAGGATGGAGCCGGAGAATGATCCATTTATTTAGAGCAGAGCAGACGGTTTCCAGAGGGTCTGAAGCGAAATGCCCTTTGCCTGAAGGGCCTTGGTGTTCAGGCTGGGCTAAGCTGATTAAGGCTCCATTCAGAATTGCAATAACCTCAAAGATATGCTGGGGCCACTGATGGGCCTCAAGATTAGCCACTAAAACGATCTCTCTCTCTCTGGGATTGTGGCTGCTGTATTTTTGGAAACTGAGCACTTAAAAAAAATTCTATTTTCTCATGCCTTTGCGTGCGAACCTCATTAATTTCCCAAAGTCTCGGCAGAAGAACAATTGCTCTAATTCCATCTGGCAAGGTTCTAAAGCCTGAAAATTTCTCATAGGGTATAAAATATATGGAAAATGAATAGGCACACTTATATATGACCTTTATAATAGATGGCCCAGGATACATAATAGGCTACACCCCATTTACAAACATGCACATATGTGTGTATAAATATTTTTTTCTTGCCTTCCTGCCCTTATCCTGGAATTCTTAGCAATTTGGCCTGTCCCTGCTTATTAATGATGTTTCCAGAGCAGAGCTCATTGGTGCATTTTCAGCAATGGGCTGATTAATAGGTGGGCACGGGGGAGCTCTTTGGAAGCCAGGGCATTGCTGGCTTGTTGACCTTGATGCTCAGGGGATAGTCTTGCTTCAAACTATGGAATCTCAGTTAGCATCATAAATTGTGGAGCCACTGGTTTTATTACCCTTCTGCCTCCTGCTGGGAATGTTGTTTCTCTTTAATAATGGGCTGAGCAGCAGCCATGAACACTTTCCTCCTCCTCCTCCTCCTCCTCCTCCTCCTCCTCCTCCTCCTCCTCCTCCTCCTCCTCCTCTTCCTCCTCCTCCTCCTCCTCTTCCTCCTCCTCCTTTTCCTTCTCCCTCCATGAGTTACCCTGTGCATTCTTCTCCCCCACCTCCACCCTCTAACTTCCAGCTTTGATCACCAAAGCAGACAAACCATCCACCCAACACACACACTGGAATACACAAGCACCAGACATGCTTGTACCCATGCAGCATTCACATGCATACACACATACACATACGTAAACACAGGCATATTTGCACATAGACTCACAGGATTATGCACATTTAAATGCAGTCTACACATCCATCACCCCTCCCAATTTAGCTCCAGGACTTAGTAAAGACACACCCCTCCTTTCCTTGGCAAAGCTAAATCAGGCAAGGATTTTCGAAAGACACTTTTCTAAACATCAAAGGCAAACAGAAAGTAACCAATCTGAGAAAATATGAAGAGCATAAAAATAGTCTTGTTTGCAAAACAGAGACTTCTAGAGTCTCAGTAGAAATAGAGAAAAGCTGGCCTGCCTTCTAAGTAACTGCTTACAGAAGTGCAAAGATAACTCCCGTGTCCTCATTGTCCTACCCTCCATGGCTTGCAAGAACCTTCTCTCTCCTTGGGGATCAAGGACTAATCTCCACAAACAAGCTTGTTCTGGGGCTGGATCCAAGAAAAGGTTCACCTTCCTGTCTAGTCTCAATCACTCTTATTTCTATATTGCCACCCTTACACACACACACACACACACACACACACACACACACACACACACTCCTAGCAAGCTCCAGCTCATTCTTCAGATCTCTGCTTTCCTGTCATTTTTTAAGGAAAATCTTCTTGTCCATCCAACCCTTCTCTTTACATCCCAGATACCGTGTTTCTTTTCCCTTTCGCTGTAATCATCACAGTTGTATGTTCGTGTTTATGTATGGGCGCACTGGGTTACTGTCTGTCTCCATAGCTGGAATGTAAACTCCTTCCGTGGGGATCCCACATCTAATTGCATTCATCCTAAGATCTCCAGCCCCCACTCCATTACCAGGAATGTAGTCCATATTAAATAAATATTTGCTGAATGGATAAACAACTCTTCTGTATTGGATTATATACATAGGAGAGGTGACTCCCCAAATTTATTCTGGCTCAAGCATCTAGAGCAACAATGTCCCTCAAATTGTAGTAGAAGCTGTTGGCCCTGCTCTTATCACCCCTTGACTGGGTCTATATGTCCATGTCTTAGCAGGACTGGGTGTCACTGAGATCAGCTGGCCCCTTCTTTAGAGAGTGACTCTAGGACCAGGGTTTCTCTCACCCAGAAATGCCTGGGAAGCTGCATTATCCCCAGAAGTGGTTACCAGCGAATGACCAAATAGTATGAGGAAGTGGTAGAAAATCAGTACGTGGTGGGACCTCTGTAGTGCCATTCAGACTTCAAAGTTATTGGTGGGATCAGGTTGAGACTAGACAAATATTAACCTATGTATCAGTCAGCTTTTCATCCTTGTAACAAAATACCTGGCACCAATTACTAAGGAAGAAAATGGGTTTATCTAGCTCACAGGTTTGGAAATTCAAAACCCAGGATAGGTGGGCCCATTGGTTCTGTCTCTGGTAAGAGCCAAAGGCAAAGGGAATCACATCCTTGCAGAGTGAGGATTGGGAGGGTCACATCTAGAGTCAGGAAGCAGAGAACCAGAGGGACCAAGCTTGTTCCTTTTATAATAAGGCTCTTATGAGAATCACTGAAGGGACTCTTGAGAATTACCTTCCAAGAACACCCCCCAATGACTTAAAGATCTCCCACTGGGCCCCACCTCTATAAGGTATCACCAGCTCTCAGTAGCACCGCCCTGTGAACCATGAGTTCAGTCCCCGTGGACCCTTGGACACTCAAGCCATATTCAAACCATAGTACGCCACATCTTTGCCTGACTTCTTTCCCTGCTCTATATCACTTCCCTCGTGTTCTTGCAGCTCTTACATGGGATCACTTTCTTAATAACTTATTTGCATATGATTCTTATCTTAGGTGCTGCTTCTAGGGAAATTAAACCAGGACAAATTCCATATTTATAACTGGTGGTACACTGATAAACTGACTTTCTGGAAGTAAAAAAAAAAAAAAAAAAAAAAAAAACCCAGCTTTGCTTTATACCATTTACCAATTTCTATGGTGTAAATGACACCCACTATGCTGAATTCAAACCCCCTATGTGAACTGGATAATGGGAGGCCATACGAACTATGTGTCATAAATTATAAAATACATACATGAAAAATTGTACAAATAATAATATTAGTGATAAATATTAACATGTTGATGCGATATGCTAAGCATTTTACTAAATACTTTATAATTTCATTCCTCACAACTACTCTGAGAAATCTATACTACTGTTACCCCCATCTTATAGATTTAGAGATTGTGACTCATATACTTGCATGATTTATCTAAGGTGGAAATGCTAATAAATGATGGAACTGAAATTCAGTCTTATTTATTTATTCTTGTGTTACTGGGTATGAAGCCCAGCAGCATTCTACCTCTGAGCTACACCCCAAGTCCTATTTTTTTTAATACAAGTTCTCATTAAGTTGCTGAGGCTGGCTATGAATCTATGATCCTCCAGTCTCAGCCTCCTAATACTAGGATTACAGGTACAGGTGTGCATCACCATGCCTGGTTGAGTCCAGAGACTTAATGTATAACCAGAATTAGCGCTACCTAATTGACTGTAAGGTAATATCCTCTCTCTTCATATGGTTAGAGTTTCATGTTTGAAATAGTGACTTTTTCTGGATTGTAATTTGTATTCTTAACATGTTTGATGATTTCAATAAAGTAAGCCATACAGGACAAGCACGGCTATTTTTAAGGATGAAAATGTTGAGGTTGATGGTGCTTTGTTTAAATGTTGCAAGGAGCAGAGATGCAGATACACATCCGGACTTCTCATGGTCCAGGTTAAGTATGGGAAGAACTTCTAGGGTGCTGGCATGCTCTATTTCTAGGTCTGCGTGCTGGTTACCTTGCTCTTTCTGCCCTAGAGCTCTCTCAATATCACTCATGTGAATGTGGAATCTACCCAAGCTTTATCCAGAAAAGGCAAGGATTCAAGGCACTGTATGGAACATCATTCACTGATGGTTCACCATATTGGGCACATACTGTATACCAATCTAGGTCAGATGTAAACTCACCAAGGGAAGATATAATCAGGGTTTCCAAGAAACTAAAGGTTAAACCAATTAGCTTAGCATATGATTGTCAAGTGCCTGGGGCACCTGCCAGGGAATTCCCCAGGGAGTTTCTGAGACTGCCTTGGAATAACAGATGCAAAACATTTATTACAGAAATTGCACACATCAGGTAATTGATATGTCTACCTAGATCCTTTCTCCTCCCTTGGCCAAAAGTGTTAGCATAACCTGCTAGAAAATGCCAGTCAGTGCTACCGTGGAATGATGCTTCTAGAACTTCTAGGTCTGTAGGTTTGAGGTTCCTTCCTAAAAGCCATCTTGTGGGTAATGACAACTTGGCCAGGATTTTTGGGAATGCCTACCCAACCACTGTGTGATTAGACTTAAATTAAGAATTAGGTGATCCATAGCTTTGGAAGAAATTCTAGATCTCAAAGTGCAAAAGTTGAGTATAGGAATCAAGAATATGGAGTCTACTCCTGGTATCATCACCAACACTGGGTTATGGACTAGACACCTAATGGTAGTAGGATTTCTTTTAGTTCTTAGCACTGGCTATGGGGTTTGGCAGATCTAGGCTTGCTTTTGGCTCCGTGAGCATGTTCTTTGCCAAATTACTTGCCTTCTTATGACCAAGCTTCCCCATTCAAAAAGTGGAAATAAAAGTAATGTTTATTTTACTGCCTTCTGGGAAAGTATGATGAGATTATTTGCAATTAGGTGTCTGCTCAACACAGCACTTTAAATGTGTTCAGTAATGGTAGATATTATTGATATTAATAATATCACTTTATTTTCCCACTAACAAAGTATTTTTATACTTCTATTAGTGCATGATAGACTTAGAGTCTCACATTAGAGAGATAATGACATGCATGATAGTAACATAGCCCTTGGTGAGCTTCTCCTCAGCTCCCCCTACTCATCCCTTCCCCATACATGATATTGATATTGGCATCGGTATTCTCCCATATGTACATAATGTCTATGCAAGTGTTTCTTTCATTAGTCTTCCCTCTCCTTCTCTCTCTCCTTAGACCACCTCCCTTGCTTCACTGGGTACTCTCCTACGTTATCCAAAGTCTCTCTTGTATTCCAATTACTCCTTATCTTTCGCATATGAGAGAAATCACATGGCTCTTCATTTATTTTAACCTGCTAATTTCACCTTAAAAACGGGCTAATGTTTTCTGCCCTCTAGAGTTTTCACCTTGATGGTTAGATCTTTGAAAATCTAAGCCAACTCTTAGGAGTTATTAACTAATGTACTTTCTTCTCATTCTCTTGGAGAGAACCTTGGTATGGAGTCACCAGTCTCCAAGGCTGGGGCTGGGGATGAGTTAGGTGGTCATGAAAGTAGGATAGGGAGCAACTTATCTGGTATACCTTCCACTTAGCACCTGTAAGCCAGTAGGTATTGATCGGGAGAATTTGTTTAGGTCCCTGAAACACACACCTGTTTCATCTTTGGTGTATGCTAAGGACATACAGAGATAATAGAGACAGATATGCCTTTAAGCAGCTCGCCACTAACCCTTCCCACTGATAGTTGGGTGACAGCGATATTTCCCTGGCACTGGAGGGGGGCTGAGGGAACTCTACGTGCTTTTATATATACCATTTTATGCATAATATTAAGTTCAACTTAGCCATAGACATCATTAAGAACTTTAAGTTCAGTTGGTGTTTACAGAATACCTGCAGGTGTCTGGTATGCTACTAGTTCCAGTGATGGATGCAGGCAAAGTGCATGTACTCAAAACACTGTTGAAGGGTTAAGGTGGTAAATCATTAATTTGATAGACTATAAACCAGCAGGGACTGTCCCAAGAGTGGGAGAAGGTTTCCTGGCCAAGCTTGGCTGGAGGTGGTGAGAAGATTAATTAATCAACTGAGACCTTCAAGGACACGCTGCGCTTGCAACCATTCTGTGGCTATTCTGGGCTGTGTTACCAGTGTGTGGCCAGCCTTGATTGTATATTGGTGATCTGTCTGAACTATCCGGATAACTGAGCCAAAGCGCTCTTCCTATCTTGTCTTGCCCAGGATGTATCAGAGATACGGGGAGACAGCTGGACTTTGCAGATACCTTTCACGGAGTGGGCAAGTCAGCCCTGGGGATGGCTATATGTCTGACCTGAATTCCAAACTTTTTTTTTTATTACACAAGCTGATAACAGGCTGGTAACGTAGGCAAAGAATCCCAGGGTGAATGCAGGTTCAAGAGGATCAGTGTCTCTGCCATTGAGTAACTCACAGTTAAGTAGAAAGTTTATTTACTTTTAGGGGGAAGGGCAGATTTGGGGGCATTGTGTAACTTTGAGAATTTCCCCAGAAAAATACTGAAAACCTTGCATATGGCTTCAAGGGAATATGTGTAACCCCCCCCCCCCCCCGACCCCACCTCCAATACTCATCAGAGACTCTGGACTCAAAAGACGATGGAATCAGATTCTTAGTAATTCCAAGTCATGTGTGCTCTTTAAAGGAAATAATGCTAAGCACTCTATGGGTATCTGCATGGAAAGAGACAGGTCCGATCTGATTGTAGAAAATTGCCCCTTCCATTTCAGCTGCTGCTTCAGAATTTAGAAGGAAGATGTGTAGGACATCAAGCCGTAACTGGGACGCCGACCATTTGGTCAAACAGAGGGCTGACTTGTGAGTCACAGCAGATCAGCCACAGCTAGCAACTACACATCTGATTCAGGTAATAGAAATGAATCTCCATGACTTCTTGGGGAAGTTGGACACATCATGTAAATCCCTCTACAGAATAGCTGTGTATGGAAAGTGTGCCAGGGAGTGAAAGCCCACATTTCGCAAAGTATTTCCTTGCTTGTTCTCAGCTTAAATCAGAAACGTATTTCTTGGGGTTGGCAGAGTTGCTAAAAGATGATTTTTTTTTCAAGAGTTAAGTATTATAGGAACTTCTGAAGTCCTGGAATGTTATATTTCTGGGTCTGGGTGCTGGTTACACTTAGATTATGCATATTATACTTTTCTATATTTATATTCTACTTCTAAATGCATATATATGTTTATATGTATGTTAAAATGTTCTTAAAAAAGAAAAATACAAGCAATTAAAAACCTGGACTTTTAAGAGGATAAATAATATAGTCATCTAACATCTATATTTAAATTTAAAATAGTCGCAATTAGCCAGATGTCTGAGATATTGGCTTAAAGTGTTTGTGAAACAGGACCAATACAGCTCAACATATCCAACACCCTGAATTGGGAGTTCCAGAAGGCCCTTCTGGCTCCCTTCTGGTGTATGATAGCAGTCCCCTGGCGTCTCTCTGGGCCCCATGAATGACTTCAGGGCAACCTTGCAGGCCCTCCAGGTTATAAAATGTGGAAGGTGTCTGCTGCCAGATTCTAGGTATCATTTATTTGCATCTCGGTGGTGGTCCACAGCCTGCAACCCCCACCCCCTTTTTATGTGGTCTTTTCATTCACAAGTGCTTCGACCTAGGCTTACCAAGCAATACTCTTGTGTCATTTTGGGAGCCTGTCCCTGCCCACCTCTTGCCTACCTCTGTTTGGGAAGGGGCCAGTTCTAGGTCCTTTTATCCCTGTTCCTTATTATCCAAATTCCACCTCCTTTGCGTACAGACTGGACTTTACACAGAAGCTGTTGACTGGACACCGACGCCGTGGCTTTGCCGTTCATACCCTTGCTGCATCCATTTCAAGGCTCCCCTTCCTCTGCCTCCCTCAGCTCGACCTCTGAGGCCCCCATCCCCATTTTTCCCCTTCTCCTCTTCCTGGTCAGCTCCTGCTGGTTGGTGTCTGAGTTACGACATCCTGGGTCCCAGTACTTTTAAGAAGCTATTGACGCCAGGAATGGGAAGTTTGGACTCAAAGATAGGAGGAAGGACACCAGGGTCAGACCCAAGATCTGAAATCAGCAACAGCAATATGGAAATACACAAGAGACAGCACGGGTCCTGGGCATGAGAGCGTTGCCCTGGAACCCTGGGGACCTAGCCCATTGTCTATCTTTGGGGGATGAAGGGAAAGGATGCGATTTAATGACTAGGACATCTACGAATGTGCTTGTCTGCCTTTGTCTCCTCCTCATCACTGTGAAAGTGTCCTAGGCCTGGTCTCCTCCCCTGCCCATCCTTTCTTTCTCTCTTTCCAAAAGGATTTAAGGAAATCAGCTCCCCAAATGTCACGGATCCTGTGAATCCAAATTGCCGCTCTAAGATCTTGCCCAGAGCCTAATTTCTGAACTGATATCTCGGGAGACACACTTCTCTAAGGCCAGACTCCCCTGGAGCATACCAAGTGTGTCGCAGGACGTCAATAAATCTGCAGGGCTCACTCACATTATTTAGCCTCTCAGAACCCATTTCCTCCCCATCCGTAAATGGAGATAATGATCGTGACTCTGCCCGATTCGTGCTGGCGAGGCCCAGCGGAGACGAGGGAGAGAGAGAGAGCTCTTGGTAAACCATCAAGTGAGGAGTTATTATGAGCAGAATGTGAGCAAATGTCAGGAAATGAGATTCTGCTGGACAGCACGAGCCTCGTGACATAGGAAGAGCCTTGGAGCCTGGCCTTTTAACATCGCTCTCCAAACGCGCGTGGAACAAATCCCTGCAGCCTTGGCTGCCGGGCTCAGTGTCTGGCTTCCCGGGTTGCCAGAGCGGGATACTGTTTATTCACTCTTCTCTGTATTCTTTATATTTCTATATTCTTTCTTTCTTCCTTTCTTTCTTTCTTTCTTTCTTTCTTTCTTTCTTTCTCTCTCTCTCTCTCTTTCTCCTTCCTTCCTTCCTTCCTTCCTTCCTTCCTTCCTTCCTTCCTTTTCTTTCTTTCTCTCTCTCTTCTTTCTTTCTTTCTCTCTCTCTTTCTTTCTTTCTTTCTTTCTTTCTTTCTTTCTTTCTTTCTTTCTTTCTTTCTTTCTTTCTTTCGTGCAATACTGGGGATGGAACCCAGGGCATTCTACCTCAGAGCTACACCTCCAGCTCTATTTTTTATTCTTTATTTTGAAACAGGGTCTCACTGAGTTGCAAAGGACCTCACTAAGTAGCTGTTTGTGAACTGTGATCCTCCTGTCTCAGCCTCCTGAATGCTGGGATTACAAGTGTGCGCCACCACATCCGGCTTGTATTTTTGCATTCTTTCTATGATCCTGGCTCTTTTACCTTTCTGACCTTTTTTTCCCCTCCCCTCTTCATATCCACCATTGTAAACATTTTTCTATTTTCATTTTAATTATTAATTGAAAGTTCCTTTTTTGCAGTACTGGGGATGGAGCCCAGGGTCTCTTTGCCCTTGAGATGCACTCCCAGCTTTTTTCTTTTCTAACCTTTGCCCCTGGGCTGCACCCCCCAGATCTTATCTTTTTATTCTGAATCACTAGCAAAGGCTGGCCTCAAAGTAACAATCCTTATGTCTCAGCCTCCAGAGTTCTGGTATTACAGGTATGCATCACCATGCCTGGCTTAAAATTCTGTTTTTAATTCTTTAAAGTTTAGAATATTAGGAGTTCTGTCCTTAGCCTAACACTGTTTCTCATTCTATCTGTTTAATCGAGGAAGCTGTTATTGCCCTCTCCAACCTGACTCCTGATAACCCCTAAGTCTATGATTAACTCCACAGTCTTCATCAAATTCCATATCTGCATATCTTCCTGTCAATTCCTCCCCATGCACTTTATTATTATTATTATTATTATTATTATTATTATTATTATTATTAATTATGTGTGTGTGTGTGTGTGTGTGTGTGTGTGTGTGTGTGTGGTGCTGGGGTTGGAACCCAGGGGCTTTTCTACCTCTGGGCTACACTCCCAGACCTATTTCATATTGTATTTGGAAATAGGATCTCACTAAGTTGCTGAGAGCCTCACTAAGTATCTGAGGCTGGCTTCAAACCCGTGCCATCCTCCTGTATCAGCCTCCCAAGTGCTGGGATTACAAGCGTGCGCCACCACGCCCGGCTCATGCACTCCTTTTTGACTCACTGAACTTCCATACCAAATTCTTCTTCCTTCTGATCTTCTGTATATGACCACGTCTGTATCCATCTACCGGCCAGACTGAATGGTTAAAAATAAAAGTAAGCTTGAAACTGGGCAGCTGGGCATGCTAGCACATAGATGTAATCCCAAGATTTGGGCAACTGAGACTGGAGGGTCACGAGTTTGAGACCAGCCTCAGCAACTTCGTGAGGTCCTCAGGCATTTAGTGAGACACTGTCTCAAAATAAAGAATAACATAGGACTGAAAATGTGGCTCAGAAGTAGAATGCCCCTGGGTTGAATCCCCAGTAACACACACACACACACACACACACACACACACACACACACACACAGTAGCCTTGAAGACAGGGATAACAAATGTCTTTTCATTATGGAATCCCCGGTGACTTGCCCATAAGAGGATCTCAGCAAATCTTTTATTTATTTATTTATTTTGTCTTTTGGTATTAAGAATGAACCCAGGGGTATTCTACCTCAAGTCATACCTTCAGCCATGTTAAAATGTTTGGTGGCGCATGCTTGTAATCCCTGCACTTGGGAGGCAGAGACAGGAGGATCGCTCGGGTTTGAAGCCAGCCTCACTGGTTCTAGAGACCCTGTTTCCAAATAAAAATATAAAGTAGGTCTGCGAGTGTAGCCCGGAGATAGAAGGGCTTCCATGAACCCCAGTACCACCAAAATAAAAAAAATGTCTCATGAAGTTGCTGAGGGCCTCGATAAATTGCTGAGGCTGGTTTCAATCCTGATATCCTCCCATCTCAACCTCCCTAGTACTGGGATTACAGACATGTGCCAACAAACCTGGCAAGTCTTTTTCTTTTTCTTTTTTTTTTCTCCCCACAGACCTGGGGGTGGAACTTAGGGGCATTCTACCTCCGCACTACATCCCCAGCCCAATTTTTTTCTTCTTTATTTTGAAACAGGGTCTCACTGAGTTGTAAAGAGCCTCACTAAGTAGTAGCTGGGGCTGTCCTTGAACTGTGATCCTCCTGGCAAGCCTCCCAAAAGCTGGGATTACAAGCATGTGCCACCACGCCTGGCTTTTTTCTTCTTTTTTTAATATAAAAAATTTTGCTATTCACTTCTCTCTCTTTTCTCATTAAATAACAACAAATAGCAAAATACATAAATTATATAACTATATAGAGCTTTGCACAATGTTTAACATATAACCACTAGAGTGCTTACTAGATATAAGGTACTATGTAAAGCTTTTTATTATTTATGCTATATATATGTATATAACACATACGTGTATTTCTGAATGTGTCTTTATATGTGTTTGTGTTGTCAGGGGGGTAAACTTTACTTGTTCTCTCTTAGAGTCTTTCCTGAGCCTGAAAATTAATTGAGCTTAGGACATATTAGCCAGAGAAAAACATACAAATGTATTCAATATATTTCTTTTTTTTGTTTTTGGTTTTTGTGGGTCTGGGGATGGAATCCCGGGGCATTCTACGTCTGGGCTGCACCCCCCTGCCCTATTTTTTATTCTTTATTTTGAAACTGGGTCTCACTGAGTTGCAGAGGGTCTCACTAAGTAGCTGAAGCTGTCCGCGAACCATGATCCTCCTGTCTCAGCCTCCTGAGTACTGGGATTATAGACAGATGCCACCATGCCTTGCTTATCTCCTATCTTTAAGAAAAAGAAGGGATCAGCTTGCCCTTGTATACGTCTTTAGCTTAAAATAGCTAATATGTCAGAGCAATCGATTTTATGATGTGTTCTAAACTCCTATAAGCATATATATGTGTGTATGTCTGTGTGGATATATACACACATATATATCCACACATACATGATATGTATGCATTATATATACAATTTATAGATAATGTATAATATATGTAATATATAATGTATGTATATATAATTTTTATTATCCTCAATGCCTTGCGAAGCTGTAGAACGGGGCCTAGAGCGAGCCTGTGCGCCTCCCACCTGCTGAAGTCCGCGTGGTAACTGCTGCCCTATATGGCTCCCCAGTGGCCCCAATGCCGGCCCTCTTCATCTTGCACTCCAGAGCACATTCTAGTTTGTTCCTCTTTCCTTGGTACCAAACAAAGTACACTCAGCACATACACTTCAGTGATAAATGCCGAATGCACGAATAAACCAGATCAAGTGAGTGGAAAAGTTAACGGGTGAATGACCGTGGCCTCTCCTTTATGTGGTGGGCCTCCTATTTGCCACATCTTCTTTTCCTAAAAAATATAGGTATTTGTCCACATATTCTGTTTTATGCAGTTTAGCATTGCTTTCCAAAGACGATTTCTTATTCCTTTGGGTTCTCTCATCCATTGTCATTTTTCTTTTAAACAGCTGATTGAAAAGGATTTGTATCCTTTGCACGGGTCATTTTTTTTTTTTTTTTTTTGAGTAGTGAGGCCAAATGTTTTATCCTGTGAGAATGCATCTTCATTTTTATAATGGGAGTCAATGGGAGTTAATAAAGGGAATGGAAAAAGTGCCTGGCTGCCAACTGCTTAAATGTGTCCATCCCACCCAAGAATCCCACCTGTCCTCGTGGCGTGCCTCTTGGGGAATCCTACCAGCAGCTGGGTGGACATCTCAGGAGACAGTGGGTGTGAGGCTGCTTGACCAGGGGCATTGCTCTTATGGAGATATCGGAGTGTGTAGAGCCTATATTACAGGTGGCAGCTCAGTAAGGGGTCCTTGGAAATCTTGGAATAAAGACCCCCCCCAGTCCAGGGCCAATTCATTAAACAGGTGTCTATAAATTTCCACAGTGCCTAGTTCTGAGCCAGGAAGGAGACTCAGTGGTACTGCAGGGCTGAGCCAGGCTAGTGCCAGACTCTCTGAGGTTTCAGTTACAACACAGAGAGATAAGAAGAAAGGTTCTTGGCTCCTCCATGCACCGCACCTTTATCCTGGGCACGCCTTCCTGAGGAGGGTGTTAGAGAGTGAAGCCAGATATTACTATCAGAGCACCTAGCTCAGTCCAGCACCCTCAATGGGTAGGTGCTCACGGGGCACTTACGGTGATGATTATGCAGATGATGAAGGTGGTGGTGGCGATGATGCACTGTTGTGGAAGATACAGAATTAACTTAGACGTGGCTTTTTTTTTTTTTTTTTTTTTTGGTGGTACTAGGGTTTCTTGAAGCCCTTCTACCTCCGGGCTACACTCCCAGACCTATTTTTTATATTTTTATTTGGAAACAGAGTCTCTTAAGCCAGAGCGGCTGGCTTCGAACCTGCGCGATCCTCCTGTCTCCACCTCCCAAGCGTGGGGATTACAAGCGTGCGCCACCACACCCGGCGATGTGGCCTCTTTTTTATGATACTCACAGGCGATTCAGAACACAGACACACCCTCACCTGGACACTTTTTTGTGTGTATGTCGGTACTGGCAATTAAACCCAGGGGAAATTATTTCTGAGCTATATGCTAAGCACTTTTTTTTTTTTTTTTGAAACGAGGTCTCACTAAGTTTCTGAGGTTGACTTCAAACCTCTTGTTGTAGCCTCCCAAGTACTGGGATTACGGGTGTGACACACCATGCCCGGCTCCCTCGGACATTTATGAGAAAGGAATAAATAACAGGTGTAGCAGTTGAACTGGCAGAAATCGCCCTTGCTTAAAGTTAGCAGAAAAGGCTTCTGAGAAGTGTTCACATCTAGACTTTGAAGATACAAGAGCAGACTGGAGGGCCAGTGTTAACAGGAGAAAATCAAATCTAGCTATAATAACTCCTTCTGAAAAGTTGAGATATTTTCAAGTTGTCTTTGCTGGATGTTCTTCCTTGAAAAATTGCGATTAAAATTTTACATTTTTTTGCACATTTATTTTTAGAGGCTCCAGTGATATTGTTAAAAGCTAAACCTTTCAATATTAGTGTTAGTATTTCTTAAAAAAAATACATGTGTACCTTTTCTTCCAATGAGCTCTCTAACTCATCTTAGACTTAGTGGAATGTTTAGACTAACTGTGAAATTCAAAATTATTTGGATTTAAAAGGATAACTTTTAAGGTATCTTTCAAAAGTAAAGTTTGTGGAAAAAATTCCTCGCAACAAAGGAACACCAATTATATTCAGACATGCTAGAGAATAGGAGAGAAAAATGATTCGGGATAAAGATGTTGAAGTGAGGGCATGATAAATATGCTCTCGGGTCTCTTTGGCATGTAGTCTGCTTTGGAAGCAAACAACCGAGGATCTTTTAAAGCACAGACCAAACTGGGAGTGGTGCCACACCCTTGTAATCCCTGTGCTTGGGAGGCAGAAACAGGAGGATCGCTCTGGTTCGAAGACAGCCTTGCTGGCTTAAGAGACCCTGTCTCCAATTAAAAAATATAAAATGGGTCTGGAAGTATAGCCCGGAGGTAGAAGGGTTTCCAGGAACCCCAGTACCACTGAAAAAAAAAAAAAAAAAAAGAATAACAACAAAAAACCCACACACAGACCAAGCAGCGAGAGACAATGTCTGCTGAGAATTTCACAAGACACAGTGACAGATACTTCCTAGTGTCCAACTATGAGATTCTGAGCCATGGTTCATTAATTTCCACCAACTGGGTGCTGTGTGCCCTACCATGCTAATCATGCCATACTGTTGCATAGGACATCCTCTTTAAGGAAGCACTGTCAAAAATTCTACATTGCTATCAGAAATCCTGTCCAGGGTAACCTCTGACTCCCGCAGCAGCCATACTCTCACCTGCTCACTTCTGAAGGACCGACCTCTTCTGGCCAAGGGGACCCCCCTACAACACCCCCTGGTAGCAGGAAGTAGCATAAGACTTGGTCTTCGCCCATTTTCACCAAAAGGCCGGGATGATAAGTTGGGTCCCTCCCCCACATGATCTCGCAGTGGAACCCTGGAAAGCCAGAAGCAGTTGCGAAACTCCAGGTGCCTTGAGACTCTAAACATCGCAAGATTCAGGATGTCACGAGAGAATTGGCATGCCTATAACACATCAGTGCCTCGGATCTGCCACGTGACTCAGCTGGCCGATCAGGACTATGTGCAACTCTCCAGACGCATGGCCCATTGGTCCCTTCCCCCACGGCCAGATGACTCTCCGGAGGGGCTGGCTTCGGGTCCGAAACAGCGGACTCTGATAACCCGGTTGGTGTTTTTACCCTAACTCCTAAACCCCCTAATTCTATTTTCAACTATTCACTCTCCACACTCCCAGGCTAGTTTCCAGTGGGTTTTGCCCTTGAACTCTAGACTAGTTCATCACAAACTAGGTATTCATAATTCTTCTTGGATGTCTAATAAGCATCTACCTTTCAGTAAGAAAGGGAGTGAATGTAAAAAAATCACAGGAATCCTCTAAGTTTGAACTTGAAGAATGGTGCAGAAGTACTTAATTCTAGCACCCCAAGAAGGAGAAAACACAAAACTATTTCATCTAAAAGTAACAGTTCAAATAATGCTATGAACATATATAAAATCATCAACACTGAACTCAGTGACATGTGCAGGGTGGAGGAGGGAGTGGAGAAGAGCGGAAGGTAGACTCACCAACTTCTGTGCACCCTGAACCTCATGATTATAAGGTATAATTACATAACACTCCAAGAAAAGTGTAAAAATCCTAATGTAATTTCTTCTATTATTTCAAAAAACAAAAATAAAAATAAAACTGGCTCTGAAGGGTGGTCACTGAATTTTTAATTTTCATTTTTGTGATGCTGCGTATTGAACCTAGAGATAGTCTACCTTCAAGCTATTCCCCCAGACCGATTTTAATTTTATATTTTGGAACAGGTCTCCCCAGGTTGCTGAGAGTCTCACTAAGTTGGTGAGACTGGTCTCTAACCTGCCATTCTCCTGTCCCAGCCTCTCAAGTACTGGAGTTCCAGGCATTTGCCACTATACCCAGCTTAAGTGTGGTTATTTTATTTTATTTTATTTTATTTTATTTTATTTTATGGTACTGGGGGTAGAACCCAGGGGCTTTCTACCTCCAAGCTACAACCCCTCAGTCCTATTTTTTATTCTTCATTTTGAAACAGTGTCTCAGGCTTGGAGTTATATTGCCCTGGGTTCCATCCCTAGTACCGCAAAAAAATTTAAAACATCAATTTTTTAGACATTAGAAAGAAAAATTAATTTTATAAACATCACTATATATTTCTGTTTTAACCATATGTAGTCTTAATTTATCTAAAATGACCACTCTTGAGCCTGGTGTGGTGGTACATGCTTGTAATCCCAGCATTTGGGAGGCTGAGGCAGGAGAATCGTGGTTCAAAGACAGCCTCAGCTACTACTTAGTGAGGTCCTTTGCAACACAGTGAGACCCCGTTTCAAAATAAAGAATAAAAAATAGGTCTGGGGGTGTAGTTCAGAGGTAGAATGCCCCTCGGTTGCAGTCCCATTACTAGACACACACACACACACACACACACACACACACACACACACACACGATGTATGACTACAGTACACCAATAAAAAATTTTAAAAAATTGAAAAGCATTAAAAATAAAAATAAAAATTCCTCACTGCAACCTCATGTCCTGCTTTGTGCATTGATTGCCTTTTCCTTACTTGAAGTTATTTCTTGGAGTGGTTGTTTACTCTCAGTTTCCTCCATAGACTGCCCTTTGGTGGGTGTGGATGTCCTTAGCACCAGGAGAGTGTTTGAGGCATGACATTTTGTGCTGGGAATCCTGGGGCTTGAACCTAGAGCTGTTTTACCTTGGAGCTACATCCCCAGCCCTATTTTGTCATTTTAAAGCAAGATATTGCTAATTTACTGAGGCTATCTTTGAACCTGTGATCCTCCTGTCTCAGCCTCCCAAGTGGAGGATTACTCCCAGCTACGTGGTAGATCTTTAATGAAATCTGCATAATAGATAAATGAGAAATTGCACAGTTTCTCCTCTGATTTAGGGCTCATTTGCTTCCAGCTGGTTTATTGCTATACATTATTAGCCACGGCCTCCAGCTTATATTTTAAATTGGCAAAAACTTCTTAAGTTGAAATACATTCAGGAAGGCACAGATATCAGAAACATACATCTTTTTCCAGTTGAATGAATTTTGACAGACTGAACATATCTATGAAACCAGGAGAATAGAACAGGACTGGGCTCTCGGAAGCCCTCCTGTTACCTCATCCAGCCAGGCGATGATGGCTGCCCCTGGGTAATCATTACCGAACAGACAGCCTCAGATTTGAGTATTACCTGTTTTTGCACTTTGTGTTCACAAGCTCATTCAGCATGTACCCTTTTAAGATTTTTTTGTCTTTCAGTTAATATTATGAGGCTCATCTCTATCGTACATAGGAATAGAATATTCCGTGCATCAGAGTCTACTGTGTGAATATAGGAAAAATTATTTATCTGCTATCTACTGTCCACTTGGAGAGTTTCCAGTTTGGAGCTATTATGAAGAAAGCCTCTGTAAACAGCCCGGTACGTGACTTTGGGCGCACACATGTCCACAGAGCTGTTGAGTGGAGATCTAGGAAACCAGTTGCTAGGTCATAGGGTCTGCAGATGTTCAGCTTAATGAATACTGAGAAAAGGTTTTGCAAAGCTGTACCGATTAACAATTCCAGAAATTATAGTGTATGAGAGTCTGGGTTACCCCACCTCTTTGCAACCATTTATTTTCTCTCTTTTTCATTTTATTTAAGTAGATATTTGGCTGCTCTTTCTTTCCACCTACAATCTTGCATCCAGGTTGTACATACGTTAAATAACCTTGCTCAAGGAGGAAAAGTTGGTGGGAGCAAGATTTGAATCAGAAACTCTGGTTGGCCTCAGAGTTTCAACCATCTTACAGGATTTGCTGCATTTCCCCAAGTAATCTAGTAACAGAGGCAAAGTAAAGACCCCCTTTTTTTTTTTTTTTGCAGGTCTGGGGATGGAACCCAAGGGGCATTCTACCTCCAAGCTACACCCCAGCCCTATTTTTTATTCTTTATTTTGAAACAGGGTCTGAGTTGCAAAGAGCCTCGCTAAGTAGCTTAGGCTGTCCGAGAACCGCGATCCTCCTGTCTCAGACTCCCAAATGCTAGGATTAGAAGCCTGGCCGAAGACCCCATTTTCTAGGTGATGGAAAGTCAGCGCTCGTGGGCTTGTGTAACTTATCTTCCATGAGGCTTTGGCTATTTCATGAATGAATTGAGGCTCTTTAACTTTCTCCTTTGTTCCAAGATTTCAAAATGTAAGTGGATGTTGAGGGGAGCGGAGAGACAGAGGCATAAGCGAGTCCTGCATCTCCTTCTCTGCTCACAGAAGAGGCAGCAAAAACAGCCACACTCAAGATGGAGGCCAGAGAAGAAACACAAGTGAGGAGTCCTGGGCCTGGAGCCGGGCCACTGGGTCACACCTCACCTCCCCTGCAGGGATCCTCAGCATTTCCCAGGGCCGGGCCACTGCAGGCTCAGAGCCAAGCAGAGCCAAAGGTTTAGTCTACAAGATGCCCCTTGGGAGTACTTCTCCAGGGAGGAGATTGCAAAACAAATCCAAGCCATTGGTTGGAAGCTTCCCGAGAGAGATGAAGGTCAGGCCATGGTTCCCATCTGTCTGGATGCCGATTTAGAACTCCCACGTCTCACTGGAGCACACACACACACCCTGGAGAAGTTAGGACTTAACAGCCATTTTCCTTTGAAGAAAAACATGTTTGGGGGGGTGAAGGATTTGTCATTGTCTGAAACTGATTTAAATAGTGACTCAGACGGTTCTAACAAAAATATCTAGCAGAACCTCAAGACAATGCCCAACTGCATGCTATTTTTTTTTTCTTCATCCCCGGGGAGAGTTTTCTTTGGTTATTAATGAGGTTTAGCATTTTTTCCCCTCACCTTTGTGTAATGGAATGGTTCTTGTTCAGAGCTAGTGAATAGTCTTTTTGTTCTTTTTTTTTGTCTTTTTGTCCATTTTCTGTTATATTTTTCTTACTGGTTTATCAAAGTTGTTAACCAAGTGAAGGTAAAACTACTCCATCTGCCATGCTGCTAGTCTATTTTTACTATACACAAAATCTACATTAAAATATTAAAATGTATATATGTGAGATGTAGAGAAATATTAGATTTGTTCTGTTATTTGTACAGTGTTCTAATTTCTTGTCGCTTAATTCAAGATGATAACAAATTATCCACTCAATGCTAACCTGCTTTTTTCCTTTTTTATATTGACATTTTAATACATCTAAAATGTGTTCTTGTATATGATAAGAGAGAAATTGCTTATTTTAACTGTCAAATCATCATTCTCGATATTTGTGGAATAACTCTTCACTTCCCAAAGAACTGGTAAGCTTTGTTTATTATATGTTAAACCTTTCCATATACTGAGACCAATTTTCTTTTGGTACACCTTGGTCCTCTACCTTTTTTGTCTTCCTTCTTGAATTTTCTTTTGTAGTGTGACGTATGTATCTTTACCTACAGATGCCAGAACTTTTCTCAAGACAAAATTTTTTCTGAAATCATATAATCATTAATGTAGTTAATGATAACAGTAGTTAATAATAATTAAATTTTTTCTTACCATCATTTAATACTCTTTTTCCATTGGCTACAACTTCTACAACAGTGCTACCTAATAATTGTGGAGGCTATTTTTTTGTTACAAACATTTTAGCAGGTATACCTCTCATGTTAAGCACGATGTTAACTATAGTTGTGGCTAGGACTTTGGAAAAATACACTTTACTTTTTAAGTGACAGTTTTCTCATTATGAGAAATAATGCATGTTTATGAAGAGAGCTTAGAAAATAAAATTAGAAAATAAAGAGAATGTACAATAAGCTTTTCCTATCATTTTTATAACTACTCAATTTGTTGTGTTTGATTAAAGCATGTTTTACCGTAGTTTACACTATTGTTCCTCTCTCTGCTTTAGTGTTCTCATTAAGTATCCCGGCATTGCAACTAGATGCATTTTTACATATTAAAAATAAAATTGCCAGGAATTCAAATAAAACAAACTTCCAGAAGTTGAAGTTAAGGGTATAAAAAAATTGTCAGCCTCACTAGTGATGAAAAATATAAAAATTATATTGTGTTTGTTTGATATAAATAAAAATATATATTTAACTGTGGTACTGCTCTTTGTTGATGATGATAATGTGGCAACATGGACATTCATGCTTTTGTGGAAATGTAAGTTGGCTTTAAAATTATAAAGAACAATTTACAAGCATAGTAGAAAAAATTAAATACGGCTGGAAGTTTGAATCAGAAAATAACCCTGGGTCCCTATGTCAAAAGAATTTATCCAAGATATGTACAATCTGTTACAAAGAACAATTAAAAATAATATAATACAATACATAGAATAATAGTTAAAAATTTCATTGTGGAATATTATGCAATAAAATATGTTAAAGAGAAATTTTAATGGTATAAAACCGGACTTATGATGTTAAGTAAAAAAGTAAAATGGTTGGATTATATAAAAGTATAATCCTAGTTACGTAAAATATATGAGAAGATGCTCTTCTTCCCAAATAAACAAAAGTTTAGACAAATATTTATTGAAATATCATCAGAAGACTTTTAATTTGGTTGCTGGACTTTGGTGATCTTTAGTTCATATTTTGTTGTATGTGATATTACCAATTATGCCTCTTAGTCACACCTCCACCCTTCATTGCCCTACTCTGACACTGAAATAACCTTTCCCTTGACACTCAGTAAGAGGTAAGCTTTGCCAGTAGAGGGCGCTGCGAGACATAGGGCTGGAGTAGGCTTTGCATCTTGGTTTGGGCATAGAGTCTTGTTCCTCTGGCAGGAGATGCCCCCTGGCTCTCAGCCACATCATCACTAGGGACATGAAATTTTCCACTGGGCAGCTTTCCCCAAGTGCACATCTTGGGAAGTCCACCATCCAGGAGGCAAATCAGCAACATGGCCTGCCAGAGGTAGATTTCAGCTCTGGGAAGGGAAGGGTGTCTTCCAGATACAGCCTTCTCAGGGTCTTTGTCTGAATCCTAGAACTGGTGGCTGCTCCCTATTGTACTGTTCTGTGAGTTTTGCAGTGGTCTTTCCTTCTTAGTAGGTAATTTCATGTCATCATAATTTATTCTATGAAATGTATCCTGTTCAAATTTCTATGTGGTTTTTGTCTCCTGTTTGGACCTTAGCTGATATGCTATACTTTTCCAGATTTTCTACAATTTCCATCATAATTAGAAAAAAATGAATGTTTACTAGTATTTTATCAGTTTTAACTGTATGTGTGGGTGTGTGATCTTAGCATAAGAAAATAGGCATTTATTTTTGTTTTTATTACTATGGGAATTGTAGACAATGTGGGCAACATATTAGGGCATTGGGACACTTATGTATGTGGAAAATATTTATATATCTATATCTGTATATGTGTACTTTCTAATAAGTACAGATGATACAGATACTTAGATATCTATATATGTGTACTTTCTAATACAGAGCTCTTTTATTATGTATGATAAAATATTCTTTCTGGTGTAATAAATAATGCAAATAATCTTTCATAAACCAACCACTTAGTACTTTTAACTAATTTTGGTATATCATGCTCATGTCTATAATAATAAATGGTAGTTTCATTTTGTGGAATTAATTTATCATTTGTTTCCTTCAGGATTTTATGAATTTGATTGAATTATATGGTTCTATATTCAGTTATACATCCTGTGAAAATAAATATGCTGTAGGGTTTATCATATAGGAATTTTAAAGAGATCACCATATTACTTGGATCCAGAGATATTTGGGAAAGTGCCTTGTTTTTGTTTTGGCTATTTTCCCCAAACTAATCGTATATCAAACTCCTGGAGCTGTACCATGGGCCCAAAGTCATTAAGAGTAGTCAAGAAATTGAATTCACACTCTGATATTCTGTGAAAGATAGTATAGATTCAACTTTACTTTTCTTTTCTCTTTCTTTCTTTCTTTCTTTCTTTCTTTCTTTCTTTCTTTCTTTCTTTCTTTTCTGTTTTTCTTTTTTCTTTTTTTGGTGGTACTGGGGTTCCTGGAAACCCTTCTACCTCCGGGCTACACTCCCAGACTCATTTTTATATTTTTATTTGGAAACAGGGTCTCTAACGCCAGCACGGCTGGCTTCGAACCTGCGCGATCCTCCTGTCTCCGCCTCCCAAGCGCGGGGATTACAAGCGTGTGCCGCCACACCCGGCCAACTTTTCTTTTCTTAAAAAAAAAAAAAAAAAAAAGATGGACTCTCCTCCTTCCTGAACATTCTTGAGTCAATTCAATCAATAAAGCCTTGATACCAGCCTGAAGGATCCATGAAAGATACTGAGGCAGTAGAAGGCTCTGGAAGGTTGCAGTCCAAAGAAAGAAAAGGAAGTTGCTCTATATTCAACACAAGCTGAGCACAGTGGAAGACCTCCTTCCTCACTAAGCTTTGACCAGTCATGAGAAATCAGAATTAATGTTCCTACTTCGCAAAAGAGAAAGAAAGCACAGTCTCAAAGGTACGGGGACATGCCCAAGATCATTCCATTAGTAAATGGCAGAGACGGGCTCTAAACACATGTCTGATGATGCTAAATCTCGTATTCTTTTGCCCAAACATCATGTTCCATAAACATATTATTATCAAGCAAATAACCTGTTTAAGTTGGTGATTACGGGCTTAGGAAGCCAGCAGGCTACTGCGTGAGTTGGGAAGGGTTATGAGGAAGGCAAGATATGGTTCTCTCCTACCTTCCTGGAACACCACTTCCTTGTTCACTCACATGTCAACTCATCACAGGCTGCTTTGTGACGCCCCTTGTATCGTTCCTATCTTACAGTACTAACTAACTCTTTGTATCTCATCTTCCTTCCCCAGTCAGGTTGTCAGTATCCAAGCACATATCTGGAAAATCCAAATTCAATATTCCCTTGTTGGAGTACTCCGGGGCCAAAGTCTAGAATGCCTGGATTCCTTGCAAATATTTGGGATCATGTTATAGCCAGAAGATAAGGGTATGATGCCACTTTATGTTTACACTGTGGATCTTTTGTATGTAGGGGAAGATTAGCCTTAGCCTTGACCCTCCTATTCCTTTACAATGTTTCTGGGAAAGTCACTTCTCTTTAAGGGACCTCAATATCTGGATTTTTTAAGAGATGGATTTGATGTCCATGGTCTATAAACATGTCTCCAGTACCAGCTGTATATTTTTCTGGTAAATCCTGATCCAAGGGTATACAGAAGTGGCTGACTTTGGGAGGATTTCCCCCCTTGCAGGCTATAGGATTGCATTGTGTATAAGAGAATGCAGCCAACTAAAGCCCTTCTTCTATGCCAAATCAAAACAACATTAGCAGTAAATGCTTGTCCCTACTGAGGCTGCAGCAGACAGTGCCCTCAGTAGGTTACTGTCTAATCCACACTGTGCATTGCTGCTGCAAGTTGACGTAATTATGCCCTGTCTTATAAATGGCAGGCTACAACGGGCATGGTGGTGCACACCTGTAATTCCAGTATATAGGAGGCTGAGCCAAGATGATCATAGGTTCATGGCCAGCCTCAGAAACAGAGTGAGGCCTTTCACAACTCATTTAGACTTGCTTCTCAATAAAAAAATAAAATACGCCTGGAGATATAGTTCAGAGATAGAATGTCACTGGGCTCAATCCCTAGTACCAAAATAAACAAAACAAAACAAAACAAAACAAAACAAACAAACCCATGTCTTACAAACATAGCTAAGGGTTGCCTTTGGATTCCTGATTCTAAATCCAGGGATCCCTCCCCTAAGTCATATTGTGAGCTGGTCATTCCTACTAATGACAAATCACTTTTCTAGGGTAGAGATGACAATCCCCTGGCCTAGAATATAGTATTTCTTAACTCTAGCAACAGAAAAGCCTTGTAGTATGATCTGGTTTACAATTAAAAAAAAAAAAGCACTGGAGAATAGCCATCATCCAAGCTTGTTTAGTTTAATTAGAAAATATGAGATAGTTACCTAGATTTTTGGAACCAAAAGAACTGGGCCATAATTCCAGACATGGCACAGTCCTGGATGACCTCTGAATAGTAGAGACAATGTTACTTTGAGGAAAGTATTGCTGGAAAGAGCGAGTGGATAGATAATTTTCATACGATCTCCAGTTTTGTCTTTGGCCCACACTAACAAATGTTAGTTTTCTGATGCCCTGGTTAAAATTAACAGTCAGCTTCGTCCAAGGATTAAAGCAAACAGAGGGCGAAATATCCCTCTCGTCCACGGGTTTGCAAGTGGGAGAGTTATGGAGGACCTGGGCCTCCATAACTTAACACACATGGGAGGTACGATGCACAGAAGGCTGGAGGACGGGCTGCAGAGCCTGCGAGTGAGCCAACAGCTAGGAGCACAACTCTGGAGGCCAGCTACAAATTTAGCTGCAGCCTGGAATTTCCTGGTTTTGGGGGGTCTGGAGCCCGAACTTTCTCTGGTGCCGGTGCTGCTTCTGCTGCCAGAACCAAGCAGTAGACAGGGTTTATTTCTACCGGACCGCCCAGGGTGAGGCAGGAGCCCTCCTCCAGGGCCCTCTGTGCTTCCTGCTGGCCAGGGCTGGCTGGGCATGCTCCTGCAGCTCCTTCCAGGGCAGACCATGTGAGCTCAGACAATACCATTGCTCAGCAGAGCCTGGGTGGAGAATTGTCTCTGCCTGCGGAGAGGAGGCAGGATTCACACCTTCTCTAATAAAAGGATCAGTGGCCTGCCCCTGGGTCTTGAAATTCAGGTAAAGAAATTGTGGCTTCCTTGTACCTCTGCTGATTCCTGCTTGTAAAAGGACTCATTGTTTCCGAATGCCTGACGTATGGTACTCCCAAGTTACAAGAAATAGATTTTAAGAAGCAAAGAAAAAAGTGTGTATACGTGTGTGTGTGTGTGTGTGTGTGTGTGTGTGTGTGTATGTTTTAGTATATGGTAGATAGCTTACTCAGAAATAAAGGAGAAGCTGAACCATCAGACTTTGAGGACAGAAACCAGCACAGTTTGAGAGATCTTAGCAGCAGGAACTCATAGAAAGTCTCAAGGAAAACTTCTAGAAACAGTGCCGATGATGACTGAAGTCATTTTATATCTGGCTCGAGATTCAACCCTTCCCCCTTAAAGGGAGTCCAATGGGTCAGAGTAAAGAAGGGCCCTTGATTGACAGCCCCCTTCAGTTTTGCACATGCTGACCTGGACTTGATTACCTGTTCTCTTGATGATCCAACTCTTGGAATCAAGGTGCAATATTCACAACCACAATCGTAAACAATAAGCATATAAGCCAAGTAACAGTGAATTAATTTACAGAGTCTTCTTTGGTGTGAAAAGATTACATCTGCTTATTATCATGATCAAGAATCCCCTTCCCTTCTTCTTTTCTAAAGTCAACATTCATTCAGAGAAAAGAGTCAGGCATTAAAGGTTGTCCATTTGAATGGGATGAGTGCTTGTGAAGGGTAGTGTGTGTGTGTGTGTGTGTGTGTGTGTGTGTGTGTGTGTGTTAAAGAGGATTGTACCCAAGGGTGGTCCACCTCTGAGCTACATCCCCAGCAGTATTTTATTTTATCGTTGGCTTTAGTTTTATTTTTGTGTGTTGCTAGGGATTGGATCCAGAGGCATTCTATATTCAAGTTACACCCCCAGTCTTATTTTATTTTTTATTTTGAAACAGGGTCTCACTAAGTTGCTAAGGGTCTTGATAAATTGCTGACGCTGGCCTCGAACCTACAATCCACTTGTCTCAGCCTCCCAAGTACTGGGATTATAGGTGTGAGCCACCACACCCCACTTGTGCAGGGTGATTTAATCAATTCTGGAGAATAATGCTGACCATCTTCCTTCTTTGTTTCAGTTTGTCAACGTTCCCATTACACCACTCATCACCAATAGCCCATCCACTGGGCAGCCAGTCGAATGTGCACATACCATTCTGAACCCCAGACCCTGAGGGCTCCACGAGCTACCTCAATGGAACTCACAATTTACCACAATTTACTACTTTCAAACTGAGAACGTGGCTCTGACTCTTGCTACAACTGGAAAATACCTTCTTAAACAGTTATCTTTCCCCCAGTTTATGTGGTGCATAGAGACATCTTGTGTGGCTGCTGGCAGCCTTGAGGGAGGGTTGCAGAAACTATTTGCAGCAAATATTTTGCTGATAGACTGGAGAAGAAAAGTGGTCCAGTGATTTGCAAATCACACTCCATCCTCCATGTCCTGTCAAAACAAAAATGAAAACAAAGTGAAAAGATCCCTTACTGGCCCATGGTTCTCGAAGACATGTCAAATATAACAATTAGGAAAGAGTGCTCTTCAAGAAGCATAAGACATTGTTCTGGGCTGGTGTGTGTATTTTGAAATTCTACTTGGCTGTGTAAGCCAGTTGGATCCGTGTACACCACGGCCTGCAGGATTTTGCTTATTCAGATTGAGATTGCTTCAAGAATTGCAAGACTATTAAAGACACATTGATAATATGTAAAAGAGACATTTGTGCAGGTTGCTGAGTTAAACAGGAAACATAAGGCCTTAGGCTGTGTCTGGCTCTGTGGGAAGCCAGGAGAGGAGATATTTCCAAATATAGACAGATTGTGAGACACTTTAAATCACATTGAATTAAATAACAACCCCCCTGCAAATCAGGGTTCAGACTTTCAGCAGTCCCAGACATCTGGAAGGGCATGCAGGTAAATCATTTAGTTAGTACAGAGAGGGACAGACAGACGTATGGATACAGATGGAAGTACCTCGTGTGACGGAATGTCCACAAATCAGCGGCAGGGACATTCGCCTCCAGTGTGTGTGTGTGTGGGGGGGGGGTGACATATCCGTGCAGAACAAAGAATTGGAGAGAAATTGGGAGGTGAGGTTTGAGAGCACCAGACAAGATATCTGTGTTTTAGGAGCAGAATTTGTCTCTCTAGGGAGCTGTCAAGAGGTCAGACTGCGGTGGCTGCAGATGTACTGAACACCTGCTGGCCTCGGCCCCACCTCGTAATTCTAAATATTGTCCTGTTACCATCTGAGCCCCAAAGCAACGCATCGCTATTATAAAGCCACCAGTTCAAGGAAGTCTTTGCTGTGCTGAGATAATACAAAGATGGGAAGAAGTGGAATCTTCCTTGTATCTTGGAGGACTTCAGTGTGTTTCAAAATGACTCACACTGAGGGGAGTTAAGCCAGCTCCTAGTAGTCATCTATGGATGTGTAAGGGCATCTTTGGTCCTTAATCCTGTGAGAAGATGTGCTATCTTAACTCTGCATATATGAGGCCCAGAGCAAACTTATCTGCTCTCAAGGAAAAAGCCAAGATTGTCAGAGCGAAAAGAAATGCATTTAACAATGCACAGTAGTGATCACAGGTGTTAGCCTCTGCAGGAGGAGCCCAGGACATGTGCAGGTGTCTTGAACAGGAATATTTGGTACCTGAAAGACAGCATCTAAAGGTGCCGTGCTAGATAAAATTTCTCCTTCTTTCCATTTTCTTCCTTTCCTTTTTCCCCTCCCTTCCTTCTTTCCTTCCTTCCTTCCTTCCTTCCTTCCTTCCTTCCTTCCTTCCCTCTTTCTTTCTTTCTTTCTTTCTTTCTTTCTTTCTTTCTTTCTTTCTTTCTTTCTTTCTTTCTTTCTTTCTTTCTTTCTCTTCTGGAGATTGAACCCAGAAGCTTTCTACTTCTGAGCTACACTTCTCCTCCAGTACACACAAACATACACACATCAAAAAAAAAAAAAAAAAAGGATCTTGCCAACTTGCCAAAAGCCTCACTAGGTTGCTGAGGCTGTGCTCGAACCTGCAATCTTCCTGTCTCAGCTTCCCAAATACTGAGTTACAGGCATGCAGCACCATGCCTGGCCAGCAAATACATTTAGATGGGAGTTTCATTTTTTAATCCCAAAGCATAATGGTTTATCACACACTCAGAATTGCACATAAACAATCCATCTGTTTTTTCCCGTCCTGTTTTGCCGACTTGTAGCACCAGAGTGAAGGGACAGGAGCCACGTGCAGGGTCAGAAGAGGATGGACTCTTGCCCTGGACTGCCAAACATCCCCAGCTCTAGGAGCGTCCAGCCTGGCCTCGTGTTTCCATTATATTTCAGAGCCGACCGCAAGGGTTAATGAAGACGGAAGCTCCCGGGCTCAGCCACACTATGTAAAAGAACTACTTATTGCTTGTTCCATCTCACTGACTTTTATGGTGATACTTAAACCAAAATGGTGAACTATTACACTTCATAGCCTGCAAATAAAAGCAAGATGTTAAAAAGTAGGGGCCGTAACCCCTCATCATGGTGAAATGGCTTGTAATCTTGAGACAACTTTGTTCAGCTCCCCAGGGCCAGGGCCCGGGGCGCTGTGTAGGAACCAGGCAATGAATCCCCCGGGTGTCTCAGCCCAGCCCAGGGTCCCCTAGCAATGGCACAGTGACAGGCACGAAGCTGTGTTAGAGCAAAGATGGGGGCACTTTCACAGGGTGGGGGCATGGAGCCTGCTCCTCAGTCCTGGGAAAGCCCCAAACACCCAGCACAACTGTGGCCCCCACATATTCTTGGCTCCACTGGTAAGGGTCAAAGGGCAACCTAGAGCCACAATACTGTATCAGGACCCAAGGTGTGCACCAGGATGGCACAGCTCTCACTGCTTTAAGGAAGCATATGTCCTAATGCTTTTATTAATTGGAAATTTTCTTATGTTTATGTGTTTAAGTAAGAATTATGTGAACGCATGGCAAATATTCAAATGGTCTTAGTTTGGGTCCTGCCTAAAGCAGATGCTGCAAAAAGGATTTGGATGTGGCCATTTTTATTTGGAAAGGGACCTGAGGATGTGGGGAGCGGCATAGGGAGGGACACTGGTGGCAAAAGTTTGTCGGGAAGGGGCGGCCACTGCTGGCCAGCTGGTGTGCAGTCCCACCGGGAGCCAGAGAGTGGGGAGAAGAGCAGCCCTGGGGCCCCCGAGCCTCTTGTCTGGAGTGTTTGCCTGCAGTGCCAGCCTCCCTGCCTGAGGTGTGCATCCAGGCACCTCTGGACTGCCTGAGCTGGCAGAACAGGAATTTTGAAACAGAGATGAGGAGACAGAATGAGAGAAGAGAAGGGGAAGGGAGGGGAGGGGAGAAAGAGGGAGGGAGGGAGGGAGGGAGGGAGGGAGGGAGAGAGAGAGAGAGAGAGAGAGAGAGAGAGAGAGAGAGAGAGGAAGAAGAAGAAGAAGAAGAAGAAGAAGAAGAAGAAGAAGAAGAAGAAGAAGAAGAAGAAGAAGAAGAAGAAGAAGGGATTTTGCAGGGTTTGAAGTGAAAAGCCCAAGTCATATAGATACATACACATATGTGTAGTCACATGTGTGAGAACTGAAGATAAAACTGAAGGCACTAAGTAATAAAATAAAAAAGAAAGAAAAATGAGTTCTTCCTGTCAAATAAACTAAACCCAAATCCCATTTCCCAATGATAACTACATCTATATATAACAAGTTCTGATATACCCTTTTGTAGAAATACACTTTCTCTCTCTCCATACATTGTGTGTGTGCATGTGTGCATGTGCGTGTGTGTGTGTGTGTGTGTGTGTGTGTGTCTGTGTGTATGGAGAGAGAGAGAGGGCTATAACTTTGTTTTCAAAATACATAAACACCTACTTCATTGTCTGTGGCAGACATATAGTTCCCTTAGAAAGGATATACCATCATTTATTTTGTGTTTTTAACAAATATTAAAACATTTTAATATTTATTAAAATATTACTAGAGTAACAATAATTTAAATTTTAAGAAAAATTAAAAACAACTTATGAAAATTATAGCACCAAATTCTTTAACAATATATCGTTACAGATCTTCACACACACAGCAGTTGTAGCTGGTTGCTGCTGGTAGCTAAGCTGCCCTGTACCAATGTGTTTGCCACCTGTACGCTGTGTCACTCAGGGAAAGGTAGATCATTCCTTGAGCCTCCGTCTTCCTATCTGAAAAGCCAAATGCCTAGTCTACCTACCTAAACCTTGGTAAAGAGGATCAAGTTGAATCTTTTGTGGAAAAAGTTCTGAATGTCAGAAATGCTCAATAAACCTGTTAGTATTCTATTCCTAAAACAAAACAAAACAAAACAAAACAAAAAAACAACAAAATCCTTTGTCAGGGAAAGGCCTGGCCCTTTTTTTTTTTTTTTGCGGGTTTGGGGGTGGAACCCAGAGGCATTCAATCTCCAAGCTATACCCCCTGCCCTATTTTTTATTCTTTATTTTGAAACCGGGCCTCACTGAGTTGCAGAGGGCCTAAGTAGCAGAGGCTGTCCGCGAACCGCGATCCTCTGATTTCAGCCTCCCAAATGCTGGGATTACAAGCGTGTGCCACCACGCCAGGCCGAGGCCCGGCCCTTTTAAGCACATCCACGGTGCCTCCTGTGCCCTAGAAGCTACTTGGCTGCGAGCACTTGGCGGTCTAAGCCCTGACTCTGCTCTGGCAGCAGCAGCAGGGGCTTCACTTGCACCATCCCTGTTACCCCACACGTAAGTGGGCGGCTGTCTTCGGTTCCTTCTTTCTCTGCACGTTGGTGCTCTGTTCATTGAGAACTGAGTCTAATTTTCTTTCTCTTGTATCTGAACTGACCCTGGTAATCTTCTTGACCAACAGAGTATGTCAGAAGCAATGTTCTGGGCCTTCCAAATCCATGTTGTAAGAAACCTTAGGCCTTTAGCTTGGACCGTTTGTGACTCTCACTCTGAAGGAAGTCAGCCATCAGGTGTGAATTCTGATGGTCCTGCACTTGCCGGTCTGTAAGAGGCCTAAGCTAGTCCTGTGACATTGTGCTTGGAGACAGATGCTCAGCCTGACTCCAGCCATTCCATCTACACCAGTCATCTGGAATCAAAGGGTCAGATATCATTGATTTTAAAAAGTACTGGGGATTGAATCCCATTGAACTTCTAAACTATACTTCCAGCCCTTTCTATGTTGAAACAAGCCCTTTGTACATTGCTTAGGGTTAGGGTTAGGGCATCGAACCTCTGAACTCTACCTCTAGCCCTTTTCAATTTGAAACAAGTTCTCACTAAGTTGCCTAGGGTCTCACTAAGTTTCTGAGGCTGGTCTTGAACCTGTGATCCTCTTATTTCAGCCTCTCACGTACTGGGATTACAAATAGGGATGTGCTACTATACCATGGGGGACAAACTTTTGGGTCAAGAGGCCTTCAGCTAACTCTATCCCTCGCAGCACTGTATTGTAACTGCACCAGAGAGACCTTCAGCGGGAACTGCCCTGCTGAGACCAAACAGTAGAAGCATGTGAGGTATAAAGAAAGGCGAGGCTTGGTTTGTTACAACGTGATAGGTCGACAGAATGGAGACAAGGCTCAGACGTGAAAGAAGGGCACCCAGGCTCAACTTAGCTCATCTCCAGCCTCAGTTCTTTATGTCATTTCATTCCCCAATCATGCAACAGTTTTTGGATTTTGCAATCAACAAATACCTATCTTAAGCTGAGCGCGGTGGTGCATGCTTGTAATTCCAGCATTCGGGAGGCTGAAACAGGAGGATCACGGCTCTTGGACAGCCTCAGCTACTTAGTGAGGCCCTTTGCAACTCAGAAGAGACCTTGTTTCAAAATAAAGAATAAAAAAATAGGGCTGAGGGTGTAGCTCTGAGGTAGAATGCCCCTGGGTACTGCAAAAAAAAAAAAAAATTATCTTCAGTAGCTAGCGATTTCACAAAATAACCAAAAATGTCCCACAGGTTAATGCAAACACTTCAGATTCCACCACAACTTCTGCAGGTTAAACAACTCTGTGTAACATCTCTTCCCTTATAGAGTGTGTCACATGAAATACAGAAAAGAAAACTTTAGAGAATGTAGATATGGAAATTCCCATAATTAATGCACTTACATTATTTTTAGAAACAAAAAGTTTGTAACATAGGAGGTGTTTTGAATATTTATTTATTTATTTATTTATTTATTTATTTATTTATTTACAGTACTGGGGATTGAACCTAGGAACATTGTACCTCCAAACTACAACCCCAGCCCTATTTTTTTATTCTTTTTATTTTGAAACAGTCTCACTAAGTTGCAGAGGGCCTAAGTACCTGCCCACCTGGCTTCCAACATCTATTTTAAAAACATTCTCTATAGCTTGTTTCCTTCACCTAGTAGATACTTTGTTCCTCATTTAAAACAAAAGCCACTTTAATCATGAAGTGATGCTAAATTGTATTTATTGTTATTATTTATTAGCGTCATTACTGTTACTACTATTTAATTATCTGCCAGCTAAAATTTTTTCCTGAAAGAGAACTCTTATGGCAGAATAAGATGTTCAGTAAACTTGGGACACATGTTATTTTATAAAAGAAAAACAGATTAAATATAGCAGCTTTTTAAAGTTCTTTGCTACATTATAAAAATATTTTGTGTGTGTGTGTGTGTGTGTGTGTGTGTGTGTGTATGTGTACATATGTATGTACTAGGGATTGAACACCGGGGTCTTCTACCTCTGAGTGATACCTCCAGCCCTGATCTCACTGAATCTATGAAGGGCCGTTCTAAATTGCTGAGGTTGGCTTCAAATCTTCTATCTTTCTGTCTTAGCTTCTCAAGTGTTGGGATTACAGGTGTGCACCACCAGGCCCCATTCACTCTATCTTATTTTAAAGGCAAATATTGATTTGCATTTTAAAGATCTTTTTCTCTTATAAAATTAATATTCCATTCCCAATCTTCTGAGAAACCTCCATACTAATCTCCATAGTAGCTCAACTAATTTGCAGTCCCACCGACAGTGGAATAGGGCTCCTATTTCCCCATAATCATGCCAGCATTTATTATTATTTGTGTTCTTGATGATTCCCATTCTAAATGGAGTTAGATGAAATCTCAGTGTAGTTTTAATTTGCATTTCCCCAATAGCTAGTTGTTGAACATTTTTTTTTATATATCTGTTGACCATTTTATTTCTTCTTTTGAAAAGAGTTTATTCAATTTGGTCACCCATTTATTTTTGCTTTTTTATTGTTAAGCTTTTTAAGCTCTTTGTATATTCTAGATATTAGACCTTTGTTTGATGAGTAGGTGGTGAAGCTCTCCTTCCATTTTTAGCTCCTCTTTGTAGATTCTACCATATGACCCAGGGATAGCACTCCTGGGCATGTTCCCAAAGGAAATGAAACCAGAATATCACAATTATACTTGCATATCCATATTCATAGCAGCACAATTTACAATAGCCAGATTATGAAACCAGCCTAGGTATTTGTCAACACTTTGGTATATACCACAATGGAATTTTACTCAGCCACAAAGAAAAAAAATCATGCTATTTTTAGAAAGATGGACGTAATGCCAGAATATAATAATGAATATGGCCAGTCTCAAAAAACAAGTGGATGCAAAATTACATTGCACCAAATTTATATATATATATATATATATATATATATATATATATATATATATATTTAAGCATGTTGATAGCAACATGTAAACGTGTTGTACCCTGATAGCTTCAACTTTTTTTTCTATAGCCACAATGGTGTAGTGTATGAATTTTGATGTTCAAAGCTAACTTTTTAATCTTACTTGGAACTTAACAAAACTAAATTTTGATCCATCAGCCATGTCATCAGTAGATACACCTATAGTTATTGTATAAAATATTGGTTTCAAAATGATCATTTATTACTAAAAATTTTTCTTTCTATTGCATATATCTTTTAGTGCAAAAAAGCTCATTCTGTATTTCATGTGACATATTCCACAAGGAAAGAGATGTTAGGAACATCTCTACTTTCAAAGCTAGCAAACCTCACACACCAAATAATGTCTTTTGGCACTTGACTTTTCAAATCTTCAACAAGGTTTTCTCTGTATCTTCCAAAGGAATCTGCTGACACAGGAATATGTTTTTATTTGTTGCCATATTGTTTTTTTGTGCATTTTTTTCAGATGTTTCTCTCATGGTGGGAAGATTGAATATTTCCCCAATGACATTTTTTGGGGGGAGGTGCTTGGCTAATTAGAAACAAAATTCAAAACAGGCTTCTAAACATCTAACAATAAGTTTAGTGGAACTTTGTCAAGTATTTCATTGAATGTTGTGTTACTTTAAGCATGATTGAAAAAATACGATTATGTTTCTTTCCATGTTCTGGATGCTTCCTTTATAAATATCTTGAATATTGTACCTTTTAGTGCAAGTTTCATTGGATAGCTTGTAGGGGCCATATTTAAAGGGAACAACCCAGCCAGATGTGGTGACACCCATCTGTAATCCTAGTACTTGGAAGGCTGAGACGGGAAAATGGCAGGTTCAAGACCAGCCTCAGCAACTTAGTGAGGCTCTCAGCAACTTTAGTGAGGCTCTCAGTAACTTGGCAAGACTCTGTTTCAAACAAAAAAATAAAAAAATAAAAACAAAAAATAAAAAACAAACAAACAAAAATAATTCTCAGTAACAAACAGCAATAACAAAAAGCAAAGATACGGGAACATCAAGTTTAAGGCATTTGGTGGGAGACACTTGTTATAATGCAAGTGGAGTTGACAAGAGTCAAGTCTTTGGGGATCAAAGGAGAAAGCAAGAGGGATGAATCTGAAAGAGGACCTCCAAGAGTTCCTAATATTGTCAATATAAATTATACTCCATAGTGATTGCTCTCAACCTAAAGGAGGCATTTTACAGTTACAAAAATAAATAGGTAAAAGGAATAAAAATCTCTACCGCCTTTATGATTATAAGGAAGAAAACATATAGGCGGAGGGTGTTAACATTCTTGCTGAGATCTCTAGAGAATGAGAAAGTGGGACAAGCTATAGAATACATAGAAAAAAAGCTTTGAAATTCTGTTTCCTTCATTTTCAGTATTTCCCACATCTTTGGAAGTTTTTCTTTCACGAATTCCCTCTCTTTCTGAATTCCTCAGCCAGCACTAGCTATGGCCTTTGTCCCTGCAGTGTTTTTCTTGCTCTCCCTCCTTGGCCTATGGCTCTCTCTCTGGGCCTCCTGTCTCCTATCAGAGTGCACCCTGCTACTCTTTAGCTTCAAGAGAAGGCTCTTTTTCCCTGATCTCAAAAGTGGGACCTAGGAAGAAACAGGTGGAGGGCTCATGGAACCATGAAGAAAAGAAACAATAATGGCAGGATTCCTGGGGCAGAGGAAGAAGTGGGAGATCCACTAAAGATGCTTTATCTTCCTTTGTTTCAAAAGAAACAGCATACACACATGAAAGTTGCAGCCTTGATATTTCTCAGGAAACAATCCTGTGTGGGTGTGGGAGGGCCGTGGAGAGCATCAGCCTTGGGTGTGGGAGCAGAGTCAGTGGTTGCCTCCAAGTCTCCCATTAGTTAGGGCTGTATGGGCTGAACAAGATGTTTGACAAATGAGTGCAACTCAAATCCTTTTCTCTTCTCTCTCTCTTCCTCCTCCCTTCCCCCTCTTCCTCTTCCTCTTTCTCCTCTTTGTTCTCCTCTTCCTCCTTCTTTCTTCTTCTTCCTCTCTCTCTCTCTCTCTCTCTCTCTCTCTCTCTCTCTCTCTCTCTCTCTCTCATCTCTCTCTCTTTCCATCACTCTCTGAATAAGTTATATGTTTTCTCTCATATGTAGAAGGTAGATAGAAATTGGAAAACAGAAAAGACCTCAGATAGAGGAAGAGAGACTCCAGTAGAACCGTAGAAGGGGTTTCAGGGAAGGAGAAGAGGGTATAGAGATAATAAAGAAGGTAAGAGTTTAAAATATGCCCTGTACATATATGAAATTACCAGTGCCAATCTCAACGACATGTACATGGAAGGGGAGGTGGTTGAAATCTGGAAGGAAATGCACCAAGAATTGTGTGGGTGTATAGTCCTGTCACTCTATACGTCAGTATAATATAGAATATTCATGCACCAATAAAGTATAAAAATCATGGAGAAGAGAATCATAAAGGGAGGAGTAAAGAGGGTTCCCAAAGCAATGTAGGTTGACACTGTGAGTTGTTTATCCGTTTGAATTTCTCTCTGTGTACCATCAATTAATTTTCTGCACGGATGTATGTTTTGTTCATCTTTATATTTCTGATGCCCAGCAGTAACATAACTTTAAAAAAGTAGATCTCTCCCTGAAGAATATTAAGTGAGATTAGTGAGTTACAGAAAGCAAAGGGTCATATGTTTTCTCTAATATGGGAAAGCTAAGGAGTAATTTTATACCAGAGACACTTCAGATAATAGAGGTGAAACCCCAGTGGAGCCAGGAAGGAGGTCTAAGGGGAGGAGGAGGGAGAAGACTGAGATTCATCAATGAAAATGTTACCATCGACTGTGTGAATTTACCAATGTCAATCTCAGTGCTCTGTATTGGGAATGGGGGAATGGGGAGGCAATAAGAAATGTGTGCATGTATGTCACTGCCAACAGGATTTACATTATGATGTGAGAGTATAATGCACCAATAAAAGCACATTATAAAAAAGTAGGTCCCTCCCTCCTTTTTCTTCATTTTCAAATTCTTCTATTTTATAAATTTAGAAATGTATAGAATTTTCTTTTGTCTGCTGTAAACAAGTGAATGCATGGTGAATAAAGGAGAGAGGCAAAAGCAAAGATGATGCTCCATGCATCCCTTTGGACTTGTCAAGCTATCTATTTCTTTCTCATCCATCTTGGTTGCTCTGGAAAAATCCAGGTTACACCAGAGCCTGGGACTCCATTTCATTGGCTAGTAGCCAGAAGGGGCAGCCTTTCATTTCTATACACTCCCAGCCCCTTCCTGCACCCTTCCCCCAACACAGACTCATCCAATCCCATTTACCCCTTCAGCCTTACTTTTCTTCTACATACACTCCTATCTATAAGGAGTCTATTAGCTAGATTTAGAGTTTTGCTAAGCTGACTTCTCATTTCTGATCCACATTCCCTCCCTTCATTCCTCTCTCCCCATTTCTATTCAGGTTAATTTATCTGATTATATGCAACGCGCTGCAGCCATGTTAAGACACCAACTGAGTTTCCACTTGGAGGCTTGGAGGAAAGATTACCATTAAAACGTGACTTTCATCCACTCAGCTGAAATTACTATTGATTGCCAAAGAAAAATATTTGTGCTGTGAAGCTGGGAGCTATGATGTTGAACCGTATTAACATAATGTTAGCATAGCTACGGGTGTTTAGTAGCACGCAATCAGATTTGAAATGAACGTTGATTATAGATGGAGATTAATGTTCACATATTCATAGGAACACAATGAGAAGAGCAATTTCCTTTCTACTACAGATCAATGGTTTCCCCATTCAATTATACAGCTGTAATAATTGCATTATGCTGAAATATTTCTTAATGGCTAATTTCTTTCCTTTTGTGTGTGTGTGTATGAGATCTTTTGTCAGTGATAGTTTCTGCAGCCTGGGGACAGCATAAGATGTTTTAATCACTGGTGCCATTTTGCAGGCTTTGACCAAGCCAGTAATTTCTCCCTTTCCCCTCTCTTTGCTAACCCCTCTTTATTACCCAGGATTACTTCCTGGATGATTAAAACATTGAGACTTGCCTCGAGTCTTTTCTTGTTTAGAGGATGGAGATAAAGGCTAGAAACCTACAGAGCCATGGGTTGTTCAAGCCTTCTTCTACTCTTGCTGGATATTCTTTGGGGGACAAAGAGATAAAGACCCACAAATATTATGCGTGAGATGTCTTTCCCCAAATTATTTCCTTCATTTGTCTTATATATACACAAATATAGTCATCCCTTAGAATGTGAAGAGAATTGATTATAGCACCCCTCCCTCTGGATATCAAAATTCACAGATATTATAGTTCCTTACTTAAGATGGTGTAGTATTTTAATAAAACCTATGCATGTCCTCCAATATACTTTAAATCATCTCTAGATTACTTATATAACCCAACAGAAAGCTGGACATGGTGGCTCATGTAGGTAATCCCAGTACTTGAGAGGCTGAGATAGGAGTATCACAGGTTTGAGGCCAGCTTTACAACTTGGTGAGGCCTTAAGCAATTTAGTGAGATCCTGTTTCAAAATAAAATTTAAACAGGGCTGGGGGCATCTCAGATGTAGACTGCTCCTGTGTTCAATCTCCAGTAAAACACACACACACACACACACACACACACACACACACACACATACACGCATGCACACACACACTATATGTTATGTAAATAATTGTTATAGTATATTGTTTAGAAAATAATGATAATAAAAAGTCTGTAATTAAAAAGATAAAATGGTTTAAAATATTTTTGATCTGTGTTTGGTTGACTTAGTGGGTGCAGAATCTATAGATACAGAGGCTATATACATATATATATATATAATATATTTACATATATAATATAGGCATATATAATATATGTCTATATAACATATGTATGTGATACATATATGTATATTTATTTGTATTATATGTGTTTATAGAATATATTTATATATATTAACTTGGGGATCGTTCACTGATTAAAAAACAAACAAAAACCTAGTGTCTTTGACAATAGTCTAAGCAGATCTATCACTGAGGCTTAATGAGACGTTGATATTTATATTGAAAGGAGAGTAAAAATTAATATAAAATTTAAATATATTTTAAAATAGATTTATGCATAAGACATAAGACTGCGAACCCACTTTTGTTAAAGTAGTGACATCTTCCTGCTTACCCAGATGCATCTCAGAGGGCTGCTGAGTACCGTATTGTGGTAGAATTGTAGCATCCTTATCTCATGCCGAGGAAAGTATTATGGTGTTAAGAAGTTCATTTAAGAAAAGGAAGAGATTCAGAGGATGTGAGTTTTATTTATTATTATTTTTTTTTTGCAGTACTGGGGATGGAACCCAGTACGTCTGAGCTACACCCCCAGCCCTATTTTTTATTCTTTTATTTTGAAACAGGCTCTCACTAAGTTGCAGAGGGACTCTAAGCTGCTGAGGCTGTCCTCACACCTGTGACCCTCTTGTCTTAGTCTCCCAAGTGCTGGGATTACAAGCATGCGCCACCATGTCTAATTTAGGATGAGAGATTTTGAAAGACTGATGTATGAACTGAGACTTGAAGGTGAACAGGCATTACCTTTGCTGGGGGAATACCGTGGGGAGTGCAGAGGCCTGTCCAATTAGAAGGAAGGGTGAACATCTCTAGTCATTTCCACCTCCCTGTCACCTTTCACGTTTCTTTATAGCACTACTGGTCATATTATAAAATAGATACTTATTTTTTACTTGGTTATTTCCTTCTCTCCACCTTCACTAAAACTTAAAGTTCTTTAGAGCAGAAACTTTGTATTGATCACCTCTCCAGTTCCAATGTATGAAAATATGTGCAAAGACCCTGGGTATTGAGGGAAGATGACACAGGGCACATACAGCATTGCTTTTCCAGACCCTGGGTTTTTTTTTTTTTTTTCCATGAAGCCCTGATATTACGTGTTTGGGCACTTCATTACTTTTCTCGATGGATATTCAGTGCAATAAGTGGGTTAAACTGAAGTGTCCTCTTTAGAGTGGGCACAAAAGTGTCATGATGGAATGCTCCAGAAATACCAGCTCTCCCAGATCTGTTTATTCTCGAAAGGTCAGCATAGCTGGGAACAGTGGTGCATGCCTGCAATTCCAGATGCTTGGGAGTATGAGGTAGGAGGATCGCAAGTTTGAAGCCAGTCTGGGCAACTTAGCAAAACTGTTTCAAAATAAGAAATTAAAAAAGGAAGGGGGTTGTAGCTCAGTAGTAGAGGATCCCTGGGATCCATCCCTAGAACCGTGCAGTGTGTGCTTTTAGGAGCTGCCAACCTCGGGATGGCCATTCAGGTTGATCGAGTGATCTTGGAAGCAGATGGGTCAGTCAGTTCCACCAAGAACCAGCAGCACATCTTTGAGCCAGATGTTGAGTCTTCTCAGTCTTGGTTTGCTCATCTTGAAAATGAGAACAACAATACCTAGCTCAAAGCGTTGATATCACATTAGTCAGTGTAAGACACAGCACTGAGCCGAACACAACAAAAACTCCTTATGTTCAGCTCTTCTAAAGAAACTCAGGCAGAGAAGTGCTCATCTCACCCCCTGCATCCTTCTCAGGGCTCTTTCCCAGATCTAACCCTGTCAAATTGGCCCAACTGATTCTACACAGGTTGTAATTCATGCCCACATTCATCTCTGGTAGTGTCAAAATGGACTTTTTGTATTTGTAAATTAAGGATTTTTACAAACCTTTGTTGGCACTTGTAGTCTCACATCATATTAATTCAGAGTGATAAGGACATACATGCACATAACATTTGGTGAGCTTTCCCCCAGCTCCCTCTGGACTCCCTCCCCTGGCCTGCACAGGATATTACGATTGGTACTAATAATTTCAGAAATATCCATAACACCAATGCAAGTGCTTCCTTAATTAATTCTCTCTTTAAAAATAAAAAATAAAAAATAGGGCTGGGGGTGTAGCTTGGAGGTAGAATGCCCCTGGGTTCCATCTCCAGTACCACAATAAATAAATAAATAAATAAATAAATAAATAAATAGGCAAATAGGCATGTTTTCTATGACTTCACAGTTAATACATACAAAATACTGATTTGCAGTAGGTGATCAATAAATGGCACATCTCTCTCTCTCTCTCTCTCTCTCTCTCTCTCTCTATTTATCTTTCTCTATCTCTATCTCTATCTCTATCTCTATCTCTATCTCTATCTCTCTTTCATTTCTTAGTCCCCAGAATTTGGCACAGCAAAGGCAGTAACAAAAAGCAACACTTAATAAACACAGTGTCTGTCTTGTACTGGTCCAGGGGCCTTTTATTGATTACAGATGAGGAAACCAAGAGACAAAAAGGTCAAGCAACTTGCCCAATATAGAGCTGGGAGGTGGCAGAGTCTGGATTAGAACTTGGATCCAGTGGCTCTGAGGTCAGTCTTATTAGCCTATCTACTTTTACTTTTGTCAATGATGAAAAGATACACGGATTTTCAAGGAGCATGTATGTACTCTTATTCTTTTTTTTTTTTTTTTTAGGTACTGAGGATGGAACCCAGGGGTATTCTACCTCTGAGATATACCCTCAGTCCTATTTTTTATTCTTTGAAACAGAGTCTCACTAAGTTGTGGAGGGCCTCACTAAGGAGCTGAGGCTGTCCTTGAACCGTGGTCCTCCAGTCTAAGCCTCTCGAATGCTGCGATTACAAGTGTGCGCCACCACGCCCGGCTTCTTACTTTTTAAAAAAATATTCATTCTTGCCGGGCGTGGTGACGCAGGCTTGTAATCCCTGCGCTTGGGAGGCAGAGACAGGAGAATCGCGCAGGTTTGAAGCCAGCAGCGCGCTCTGGCTTAGGAGACCCTGTTTCCAAATAAAAATGCAAAAATAGGTCTGGGAGTATAGTTCGGAGGTAGAAGGGCTTCGAGGAACCCCAGTACCACCAAAAAAAAAAAAAAAAATTCATTCTCAGTTGTCTTAATCTGCCTGCTTTCAATTCTTCTTTCTTTCTTTCTCTCTTTCTTTCTTTCTTTCTTTCTTTCCTTCTTTCTTTTCTTCTCTCTCTTTTTTCTTTTTTTCTTTTTTTTTGTACTAAGGATTGGACCCAGGGGTTTTCTATTTTCAAGCTACACCGCTAGCACTACTTAATGTTCTACTTTAAAATAGGATCTCCCTAAGTTACTGAGAGCCTTGTGAAGTTGCCCAGGCTGGCCTCAAATCTGCCATCCTCCTGTCTTAGCTTTCCAACTATGAGAATTACAGGTGTCCACCATCATGTCCAGCCAGCTCTGTTTTGAGCTCATGGCTGGTTCACCTGCCTTGTGGGCAACAGCTTGCATTCACACACACCTGGAAGCTCAGTTGATGATTACAGGAGGCTGATAGAGCTTGCCCTACTGAGTTGTGCAAACAGCTCTCCTGTAGCTTGGGGATTAGCAGCCAGCTCCTCCTCTTTCTCCACTGGAGCGCTTGACAGGAAGGCCCCTCAATTCAGTATCCTGGAGCAAACTACCAGTGGGCTTCTGAGAGGTGGGAGCAGCTCTCCACATTAGCCAAGGAGTTGGAGGGCCTGGAAGAAAATGCTGGAAGGTGGGAAGTGGCTGCAACCAGGAGAACATCACCTTGGATGCAAGAGTGACCACCCAGCCACAGAAACCTCAAGTGTTGTCTTCTCATGTGCTGGAGTTTTGCTAATGAGGACCTGTGAGGGTCCTGCTTTGCAGATGGCTGTTCTCAGCATTTACATCATGGTGCCCTCCAGATGTGGTCACTCCCTCTCTGGCTACTCTCTGACCACTCTGAGGTTTGCTCCTGCTCTGCTGGACCATGGTTTCTGTCTCCAATGACCTATCTTCTTTCTTTGATCTAGAATTTGGAAATGACACTTCCGTGGTTATAGATCCTTTGGGCTCCAACTCCCTCCAACCACGCTGGTGACTCCTGGTAACCACCACGTCTTCCATGGGAAGTCCTTTCTCCCCAGAAGCCGCCGCCACTTCATCCCTAGCTATGACTTCAATAGCCACTGACTCTCACTCCTTCCACCATGGAGGGACCCAATAATGAACTGTCTACTTGTGGAGTTATAGACTCCCGGAAGACTCTAAGCATTCTGAGGGCAGCACCTCTAAATATTTCATTCAGATTTGTAGCCTCAAGGTTTGGCAAAAGGCTCACCCACAACTGGTGATTTTGAGGTAAACGAATGAAGACTGGTCCTTAAAATGGTGGATGTTAACTTTATTTGACCAATTGGGATGGCAGCCACATGGCATCCTGGTGATCTGTTTAAAGTATAAATAGGACCGTGACACATCCTTACTTAGATCTAGCAGTAGCTTTTTGGGCTCCTTGAATGTCTTCCCTGGTCCTGTACTTAGTCTCCTTTGACCCTCACTGTCTGTCCCCATTCTCTGATACTGTCCCCTAAGACACTCAGTCTTCACTGACCTTTTTTGTGTTTTTCAAACACCAAAGCTCCTGACTCTGGGCTTCTGTGTTTACATATCTATTCCATCTTCTGGGACAATCTTCCTTCTGATCTCGGCAGGGCTGGCTTCTTCTGCTGGAGTATTATTTCCCTGGTGGGGCATCTGGTTCTCCTTCTTTATTGGCTCTGCCAGTTTCACTAACTCCAGTCCTTTCTCTAACATGGCTCTGTTTTGTTTTCTTTCTAGGACTTTTTATCTGAAGTAATCTCAGTTATGTATTCTCTTTTTCTAATCTATATATCTATATTTATATATTTATCTGTATCTATATATCTACATTTATCTATCTGTTATATCATTCAGAATATGTATATATTCTTACTTGGATGCCAAATCCTGAAAAAAATATATATATATTTATATTTATATATAATATATATATATTTATATTTATATATAAGATATATATATATATTTATATTTATATATATATCAGTCAGAATATATATTATATTCCTATATGTATATATAATATGCATATATAATATATATTATATAGATATATTCCTTTTGGATGCCAGCTCTAAGGACTGGACCATCTTGTGCCTTGTTTGCAGCATAGGTCTGTGGATAAATTAGTGTTTTGCACATAATTTATATGCTCAATAAATATTTATTGAGTGTGCCATGGTGTATTCATTCCCTTGTTCTAGTTATAAGATTTAGAAGGATCTGTTCTTGCTCTTACCGATTCTTTATGATTTGAATAGCTTATTTGAAATGGAGTGCATAGGGAAAAGTATATAGGGAAATGCTAGCTACCTTACTGGTGTTCAGTCTCACTTATAGTTCCCTTGTGGGCATAGGATAAGGAAAATGTGGCCTCTAATCTTGGAAAGAACCACCAATGGAGTATGTATAAGACCTTGTCCTGGAAGTCCAACTGCAAAGGGCTATTATTCCACAATGCCTGGCATATGGTAAGGACTCAACAAATGTTAGCTACTATTGTAATTGCAATTATTATGGCCATTTTTACGTCACACCAGTAAGTAATATTTGTCTTTCCCAGATGGTTCATCCAAGGTAGGGATGGTGGGGTAGTGTCTTGCCCCAGTAAATAACACAGTAACATGATACACACACAAGTAAAATAAAAAGGATAGAAGAGAGCTGGGCATGGTGACACATGCTTATAATCCCAGTGCTTGAGAGGCTGAGGCAGGAGGATCATAGGTTCGCAACTTGTGAGGCCCTTTCGAACTCAGTGAGACCCTGTTTCAAAATAAGGAATAAAATAGGGCTGGGGGGGGGTACCGCTCAGAAGTAGAATGTCCCTTGTTTAATCTGCAGCAGTCACACACACACACACACACACACACACACACACACACGATAAGAAGACAGGCATAGTGGTGCACACTTGCAATCCTGCCGTTCAGGAGGCTGAAACCAGAGAATTGTGGGCAGACTTAACTACTTAGTGAGGCCCTCTGTAACTTAGTGAGACTCTGTTTTAAAATAAAGAATAAGCTGGGCATGGTGGCACACACGCTTGTAATCCCTGCGCTTGGGAGGCGGAGACAGGAGGATCGTGCAGGTTTGAAGCCAGCCATGCTGGCTTAAGAGACCCTGTTTCCAAATAAAAAAGTATAAAAATAGGTCTGGGAGTGTAGCCCGGAGGTAGAAGGGCTTCCAGGAACCCCAGTACCACAAAATAAACAAATAAATAAATATAAAATAAAATAAAGAATAAAAAACAGGACTGAGGGTGTATCTTGGAGGTAGAAGGCAACTGGGTTCCATCCCCAGACCCACAAATATAAAAAAAAGATAAGAAGCAAAGGCCAAAGTGTGCCACTACACCTTTGGGGACTCAATTTAAATCTCCAATGGGAAACTATTTGAAGCAATATCCAAATGTCACAGTGTTACTCATAGAAAGTTGAGAAGTTATATACTAGCTCTTTTCTTTATTAGTATTCACTATTGATTTCCAGTCTCTGGGCACTCACCCCTCAATTAAACGTTGCGTATCTTGCATCTACTGATTAAGAAAACTCAGTTGTACACATCCTAAAGGTGTCATCTTACCCAAGGTACTGACCTGTAATGTTCAAGAAGCACACATAGCTCAGGGAAGTGGAGGGCTTCTCAGCAGACATCATACTGCAGCCCAGAGTGCTTCTCAGAGCAGAGACACTGCCAACAAATCTTGGCTGGATCCCTGTGCAAACATATAGCTTCTGCATCTTAAAGGCCTTCCTTGTACCGGTGCCATGCTAGCAAACATTATGGGAGTCCTCGCTCTTCACTCAGTGCCATGTGAAGGCGCCGTGCCTGTAGTTGGTTCATGTATGTTTATGTTATGTCACCTTATGACATAAATGTTCTGTTCATCCCACTCTACTGTAGATATGTTAAGAAGCATAATATAAATATTCAAGTTCCTATGGTACTCCAGGGATTATGGGAAACATTCACCCATGTTGGGAATAAAATATAATAATTCAGTAGGAATCTATGAGAATCTATCATAAATCAGGCACTCCTCTCACTAATAGTTTAAATAGATATACATACATTGCTTGCCTTTGGAAGGCCTCCCTCTAAGGAAATTTCAAACTGAAGAAGGGAACAGGCTGACAAATAATATACAAATAAGACAGAAATTCCAAGAGGACATTGACATTTTAAAAAGTATGCTGTTAATCCAAATTTGGGCTAATGTGAGTTTAAACATGAATCGACATGAACCATTTTTCATTGTTTTAACACTAACCTAGTTGCAGCTTCTAAAATTCCTCTGGAAGAATCAATGTCTCTAAAGTATTTGCACAGCTCCTGGCTCATAATTCACATTTAATACATTCCAGTAACAAACTCAGGTCCTCTAGAGGCCTCTAAGTGCCCTATTGGTTGGCCCATGGGAATAAAGGTGGGCATGGGGTAGAACCAGTGCCCAATTCCAACTAAGGGCCTCTAACATCAAAGAGCATGTGATTTTACTTGGGTAGTTTTGCCCTCTACTGAATTTGATCTCTTCCAGGCTGATATTTTCCAAAAACAGCAAACATGTCCCACTTTCAAGGAAGTGCCTGCCTCACTAATGACTTTTTCAGATGGGCAAAGCTTTCATTTCTGTGGGCATAAAAGGCAAAGAAAACCAAACAATAAATGGGATCTATACCTTGTTCCTTGTACTTTTGAATGTTTTGATTTCCACCTTGGCAGCCATTGGGGAAATCCTACCCTTGGAGTAAGAACCACACTCAGAGTGAATTTAGAAATTTTTCTACACTGAATTTAAGTTAAATGAAATCTTAGCAGTAATTTTCTTGTCTTTTCTGGGTGGGGGCACAACAGAAGGGGTCTGTGGGAAGGAACTTCATTATAGATGGTAGAAACAGCATTAACTCAGCCTCCGATTCTCACGCCTTCCTTAAATGACTAAATCATAAAGACCACCTCCAGTCACCTTTGAAACACTGAGAGCTCAGGCCACTGCACTTCCTATTTGTAAATATGTATTTTCCAAAGAAAGATACAATGAATCGAGAACTGAAATGTTTACAAATCACTCTCAAATGAGTTGGGGAGTGAAATTTGCTTCAATTCAATGCTAGGAATTTAAATTTTAGCAAAATTTCCATGCATAAGAAGAGGTCATTTAATATTCCATTGCAATATCCAGTATGCTTCCATGAGCCCAGAAAGTTCAGAGTTTCTCAGACTCAGCACAGTGACATTTAGGGTGGGATGGTCCTTTGTTGAGTGTGTGTGTGTGTGTGTGTGTGTGTGTGTGTGTATTGTCTTGTGCATTTGTAAGATATTTAACAAAATCCCTGGCCTCTACCCTCTAGAAGTTGCCTCAGTGTGCGGAGGGGATGGGTGGGTGGGAAAATTACCCCGTATTGAAAACCACTGGGCATTTGACTTAACAACATTTAGAACATTCAAGTCATAGCATTTTTTCCTGTTCCCATGAGAGACATGAACTAATAAAAAACCATTATTTAATTTACTATAAAACACATTGCATGCTAACCAACCACCCACCATTAGAATCCAATTTACTGCAGTCTTTATAAATGGTCTCTTAAATGAATTCATTATTTACTTTTAGGGGGAACATGTTTTAAAGAGCAGTTGCTCATGGAAGGAAGAGTTAGGTATCAACAATGAGCAATTGCTCTGGACCAATGACAATTGTGATGTGTTCTGTACTCCTTGACCATAAGAAGGCAGCCAGTTTATTGAGGTTTGAAAAGCAAAGCCTGCCTCCTGCCAAAGATGATGCTGTGGGTTTGGTCTTGCCCCAGGTCTCTCCCCGTTCCTCCTGAATGACCTAATAACAACAGCTAATTCTAGGGGAGGACTCATCCTACACCAAGCCCTGCATGGAGAGGTTTAGCCCCATGGCATCCGGCACACCACTCCATGAGGTCACTGCTATTAAAACCATTTGCTATGGTGGAGCTGTGTCTCAAGGGATGACATGACTTGTCTAAGGTCCTTTAGACAGTAAAGTCAAATCCAGCTTTGGCCCTTACCCACTCTCTATGAGTACACTTAGTTACCCATCACCCTTACAATAGTTGTCTTTCAAGACATAGATTAACTCGGTTCTACTGCATATGTCTATTGCATATGTTGAAAATGCCATTGGCATATTTAAAAAATGGCAAGGCAGTGAGTCCTGAGAAAAATGTTCTTCTGAGTGTTGTGAGTACTTTCTCTTCTTTCCTTCATCCAGGAGCAAAACTGTTAGCTTGTGGTGCCCATGAAGCATTTGCTGTCAGACTAAACAATGACATCTATTAATCACGTGAAGAGCATGGGCAAAGGAAAAAAAAAAGCTCTTTTTTTTTCTTCTGTGAATTGAGTCTTGAGGGTTTCATGGTTTGTATCACAAGGCTGCAATGTTGTATGCTTCAGCTTAACAGGCCTGAGCTGTCTGGACTTTGACACCTCATAGGACTGCTGGTAAATAGCTGAAGACCTTGTGTCTTTAATCAGTGGAGCAGAAGTAGAAAAGGAGAGAAGGGAGAAAGAAAAAGGGAGTGGGTAGAGGAGTGAAACCCACCAAGATGAATGGAGTCCTGGGAGGTTAGATCCTCAGACTGTACCCCTCAGTCAGGCCATATAAACCCAGGTTCATCAATTGGTGGGGCTGGCCAGGATTTGGCCTGGTCTTTATCAGCAGGAGCCCTGCACATCCACCTCCCAGCTTCCTAATCAGGTCATGTTAGTACATCATTTATTACCTCCCAGGCCAGACCAGGGTGAGGCTGCCAAATTGGTGTGGAAGAAAAAGGCTAGAGGAGTTGGAAAGCTACCTCCATCCTAGCCTGTAAAGTATCACTCTCCCTTCATTCCAGTGAATGGTAATAAAGCTTTTATTTAACTCCAATGGTTTATACTGCCTTCAGAATAGTACTACACTGTTTCAATTATTGTAGCTTTATATGGTTTGAAATCAGAAAATATATATCTTCTAGCTTTGTTCTTTTTCAAGATCGTTTTGGGTACCTAGAGTCCATATTCCACATTAGGATAGATTTTTTTCTGAAAAATAAATATATAAATATATGATAGTTTCACCTAAAAAATAGAAAAAAAATATTCTCTGGTAAGAAAGAAAGCAAAAAGAAATATTGAAATGTTATCTTTAAGTCATAAAAAGCTTGGTATCAGACAAATGAAACTGTTATGTGAGATTATCATTTTTAATTTTAGATAAATTGCCATAATACTAGATGTCAACTACTAAGCCAAATATGGGAGGGAGGGATAGGGAGAGAATGGGGTGGGGATTGGGTGGGGGCTGACTGGGAAAAGTGTGCATGTATGTCTACAAAAGTATGTATCCTACTATGATGTATGAATACAGTGCACCAATAAAAAAAAAAACCATAATAAACCTTCTGGGTTCTTCTAATATCTGTAGTTTCCCTCCTATTGGGACTGTGTGGGTAGAGAAATATTCCACCCACCTTGATGGGGGCAGAGCAGTGAGGGAGGCTGACAGTTTAGGAACCTTACTCTGAGATAGACCTAGACTCCCAGATCTCTCCACCTTATTATTAAATGAAGTTGTAATCACAACGCATCCCTTTGAGTTCCTTCTCCCTCTCTAACAACCTGAATCTGGCATACTTCTCCTGCCCTTTAACCTTCACAAGCTAAAAATAATATCCTCTTGGAACCAGCCAAAAAAATGTCAGATGGAGGACTTTAGTTAGCAGGAGTGGGCAGGAGAGAGCTCTAGCCTTCCCAATTTTCTACAAACTCTCCAGGGAGCCAGAGCCAAGCACAATTGGAGGATCTAGGTTCATGTGCACCAGAGGGCTGGAAAAGGGAAAATAGGAGTGTAAACAGTTGCTGGAGGAGGAAGGTATTTTTGCCAATCTGTATAATACGGAATGCTAGACAGGAGATGAGATTGCATATTTTTGGAATGTGAGTGCTAGACTCAGAAGAAATCCTCTGGACATCTCTCTCAAAATTACGCCATCATTAATACTAAAAATACACAGCAGCACTTGGTTTGCTAATATTTTATTAATAAAGTTGAAGTTAATGGTTAAGAGGAGAAGATCCTACACCAGACTGTCCAGGTTCACTTGGAGGTATATACACCACCTACGGGCTGTGTGGCATTAGGAAGGTGAATCACCATTTTCAAAGTTTCATCATCTCTAACATGGGGACACATATGTCACCCACATTTTAGATTTGTAATACAGAGCATTTATACAGGTGAGAATCACTTTAAGAGTGTCTGGCACAGAAAAGCTTTAGACTACTAGTTAAAATATCATTACTTTTATGTTCATTTTTGTGTTTCCCTTTTCCAATTTGGGTTTTGAAGTTATCAGTCCAATTAAAGGATTTTAGGAAGCTTTTTCTCATTTTTTTGAAAAAAAAAGTCTTTTTCTAAGACTTGAACATATTGTATAATATATGAATTATTTGATCTTTAAAGAATACTTTTTAAAGTTTCAAATGTAATAAACCATGTACAATTCATATTTCTTGTAATTATATTGCAAAAATTTCATTTTTCATGTCTCAAGATTACTGGAGTAAAGTATTCTTGATATTTTTTTTAAGTTTCAGCTATATATTTATCTTTTATTTTCAGTGTGTTAATTTGTACCTTAATTTTGTTTTGTGGATATTGCTTTGTTTTTCTATTTCTTTGTGATGGCTAATCTGAATTGTCAACTTGACTGGATTAAGGGACACCTAGGATTATATTACTTTGGGGTGTGGTGATGAGATGATTAACATGTGGAAAAGCAGATTGAGGGGGCAGTCCTCTCTTGAATGTGGGCACAGTATCTAATAGACTCAGGTCTCACCAGAAGAGATGCAGGATGAAAGAAGAGGAAGTGGTGTGCAGACAAGTTGCATCTACTCTCACCTGGGAAATTGAACTTCAGCCCCTTTGTTCTTCTAATTGTACTTTCACCAACATTTTTTTCCAGGGGGTTTTCTGGCTTTTCCGTCTTGGGCTGGGGCTGCATCATTGGTCACTCCTACTCTGAGACTCCAGGTCTTGGGTCACTCCACCAGTTGATGGTTCGTTCCTCTGGCTCTCCGGGTGCAGATGGCCACTGAGACTATACTACTTCAAAGCATAAACTGACTTGATAAATGCCCTTTTATAATATACATACTATGTGAATTCTGTTACTCTAGAGAAAACTGATTGATACATTCATTAGCTTCTCTCTCAATCTTTACTTCCTGTATTCCATTTTCTTTCCTTTTAATATACTCCTCTGTGACTTACTGAATTGAACATTCAGTCCATTACATTTTCATCCTTCCTTCTAATATTGGCATCCAAAACCTTTTGTGTTTCTCCAACACTGCTCCAGTTACTTTTCTTAGATTCAATTTGCATTACTTTCATTCAAGTCTATTTCATAACTTTCATATTAATTTTTCTCTCACTCTTTCATTTAAACCTTTTTTTAAACAAGCAAACCTCATTTTAGTTGTTAGTTTAAAGTGCATTCATCATTTAATTATATTGTTATGGAAGACAGTGAGCTTATTGTAATGATTATTTTAGCGTTTATTGTAAAATATTTTGTAAAGGTCTCATGTGATTTTGAAAATAGTTTATATTCTCTATCTTCCACCTTACCAATCTTCTTTTCAGCTGCAACTAGCCTCTTTAATATATTCATTTTTAAAGTTATCTAATAAATTATTTATCCTGTTTTTTCAGAAATTCTGATTGGTTGTTTATCAAACTCAACTATCCTTTTTCATCGGGCTTGGTTATTTTAGTTGTATCTAACACTTTTTAATTATCTTTGTCATTTAAGTATTTTAATATAACCTCTACTTCTAGTTCTTGGGTTACTAATTTTTATTTTTTGTTGGATCATTTTAACTTTTGGATCTCATAGATATTTTTCTTATTGGTTTGTTCCTTCTGACAATTGTGTTCATCTTTAGAAAGGGTTGATTATCCTGTGGAAGTTCTGTATGTCTAACCTTGCTGCCACATAATTTCAAGATTGTTTGTAAAGAGTGTCTCTGGTAGAAATCTCAGTGGTTTAAATGATAAGAAGTAGTACTTAGGTTAATTTCTGTGTTTACTGGCAGTACATCGTTCAGGTACTTTAAATTTGGACTTCATGTCTGCCTATGGTTTGAGTCTGGAATTTCTCTTTTTTCCCAGTAACTTTTTTTCCTCTTGATCTGAAGCCTAATACATACGATTCATTTCTTCATGAGCTAATGGACAGAGTTGTTCTAATCCATGAGAATAAAGTGGAACTTGAAGCCCAGCTGCTCCTCTTTGTATATCCGAGAAACTTGAAGTCCTAGGATGGACACTGGCTCCTCAGCCCTGAACAACTAGAAGCACCTGAGGTGAGCACTAAACTGCCCTCAGATCATTCCTCTGGCAGCGATTTCCTTTTTACTTTATGGAACATTGAGATTTCTCTTATCTTCTTTTTATGTAATATTTGCCACTTAATCCAGAATTTCTGTGTGCTTAAAGTATGAAGCTGAACAGAGTTCACAAATTCAGTTTTCATGCAGTGAGAAGTTGGCCTCAGAGATTTCCACAGTAACATCTAATGAAGGAAAACAAAAGGACATTATTAACAGAGTTCTAAAGTAAAAAAGATATATGCATGTATGTAATTGTTAATGTTATTTACATTATAATATGAGATAATAATGCACCAATTAAAGCACATTGATATATCTTAGAAATAAAATAAAGGGAAAAAAAGGTATTCCAATATGTTGGACTCAGCTTGTACTGGTTTTCTAAGAACTGACTATTAAACAGGGCACAGAGAATTGAAAAGTAGTGGAAACAAGACTAGAAGGCATTGGGAATTTTACTCAGCCATCAAAAAAAACTCAATTACATTATTTTCAGGCAAATGGATGGAACTGGAGGACATTATGCTAAGTGAGATTAGTCAGTCACAAAAAATAAGAAATCAGATGCTTTCTCTAATATGTGAGAGTTAGGGAGAAATGGGTCATAGGAGGAACTCTTGAAAGAGGAAATCCTATAGAGGAGCAAACAAGACAATCTAAAGGAGGAGAAAGGAGGGGGGAAAGAGGAAAATCTCTAAAACACAAAATGTACTTAAACATATTGAAGTCAATCATTAAGCCAAGCAAGGGACGGAGGGACGGGGAGGGAATGGGGTGAGAATTGGGTAGGGGTTAAATCAGCGATGAGTACATGTTTGTACACACAATATTTTTAACCCAATATGTTGTATGAATATAATGCACCAATAAAAAATTTAAAAGAAAAAAAAAAGACTAGAAGGCAGAAGAGAAACCAGAAAAGTACCCCACCCACCTCCAATGGATATGGTGGAGGGCACCTAGGCAGCATCATCTTGTTTCACTGTGCCCGGACTGCCAGAGATCCCCAGCAAAAAAAAAGCCAAGACTTGAAACAAAGAAAGTGGCCACGGCTCATTGAAATTGTAAGCAGTTGGCACTTCCTGCTCAGACCAGATCTGATTTGGCAGTGATGGCCAAGCTTACTGCATGCTCCAGAGATACAGAACAGTGTTCAACAACAGCAGATTCAAGATGGCAACTTCGAATGAGATAGCAGAATCCTAATGTGCTAAGATCTATAACTCAACCATTGAAAAGACTGCTACTCTATAAGGAAAGAAAGCAGTGAAAAAAAAGTCAACAACAACAAAAATGAAAGTTGTAAATCAGTGGAACCAGAACCAGAATGAAGAGCAGAAACCTACACAGCGCTCCTTGGGACCCACCTGGGAAAGACAGAGCACAGACTTGGCAGTTTCACCTAAGACAGGCTGCGCTGGAGGAGCTGGCAGCTGCTGGCATTCCAGAGACATCCAGGAAGAAACTGGATTGCTGTGAGCTGTCAACTACAGACCATCAGTGAAAGCAGTCACCATTCTGCCCTATGCATGGCAGGCAGGGACCCAACAGAAATCAAGGATTCAGTCAAACACCTCAGCAACAGCCAAACTCATCTCTTCTGGTGGTGATCTGGAGCAGCACTCATCAATGTAAGTTAAAAAACTTTTCCCACGATTAAAGGTGGTGATGCCCGGCCCCAGGGGCTTCTATGACAAGGAAATAGACTCACAGTGGGGAGGGGCCTGAGAACTTGGGGGCTTACTATTGGGCATAGTGGAAACTTGAATTAGTAAATAACCCATCGAGACACAGGAAACTACAGCTGGCATCTCACAAAGCTGAGATAGGGACTGTAGCAATTACTCCAGCAATTCCAAGCTAACTAGTGGTGCCAGGGAGAAATAAGATCTATACTTGCAGTAAATATTCATCCCTACCAATTTGACTCAAATATTCAAACTTTTGAGTTTTTTCCCCCAGAGTCTCTTTAACTAGATACAGTTTTTACTGCAAGTAAACAGTAGTCTCTGATTAACTGCAGATCACTATGCTGCCTGGCCTAAACTCTGCAGGGCCAGAGACTATGATGCTTTATTCAGGACATGTAGCCTTTTGGTTGGGACTTCATGTACTCCAGAGACCACTGCTGCTCTGCTGATTGTGAGCTTGTGATACTGCAGAGTGCTGACCTTCAGCCTCTATGACCAGTGGGGTTTGGTTTAGCAAAGCCAGCAATTGCTAAATCCAAACATATGGTCTGGCCTGCTGATCTTTGATAGCCCCTGAGACACCACTCTAGCTCTAGTTCTACTTATAATGTTCATATAAGGTACCTTCAGTCATGCACACCAGGTACAAAGTCTGCTGGTGGTCAGAGTATTGAGTTCCCAATTTTTGGCTATGATCAAGTGGTGCCCTGGCCTCTTGGTACAGTCTGGCTGTTATGGCGCCTTTGTCACACTCCATCCAAGGTCCAAAGTCTGGCAAAAAGAGAGTATTCGGTTCCAAGCCAGGAGTTTGAGCGCTCAGTTCTTTGGCTCTAGGAACACCACCCCTGACTTGGACATCCACTCCCAGGGGCTGATTAGCTGGTCTCAGGTGCTGGTGCTTTGTTGCTCTGAAACATGACCAGGTGCCAGTTCAGTGCTTTTGAAGCCTGCAACTTGGTAGGTTGAAGACAGCAATAGCAAACAATTTTGGAAGACTAGATGAAATGGAAAACATAATATCACTGTTAGAAGACAGTTCATTCAAACCTGAAAGCACATTCGACATTATACAGAAGACATTACAACAATGGAACCTAAACATACAACAATTATGGGACAATATGAAACATCATAACTTATGGATAAAAGGAATTGAAGAAGGGATAGAGGCACAGACCAAGGGTATCTGTAATCTCTTCAGATAATTAATTTTAGAGAATTAACAAATATAAAAAAGACTGGACATTCACATACAGGAGACATACAGAACACTGTTAAGACAAAATAAAAAAAATTACCTCCCATGCCACACAATAATCAAAATGACTAACCCAGAGACCAAGGAAAGAATCTTAAAGGCACTCAGAACAAAATAATAGGTGACATTCAGGGGAAAAACAGTAATATTCACTCCAAACTTTACAAACCCAGTTTTGAATGCCAGGAGAAACTGGTATTAAGTACTATAGATCCCGGAAGAAAACAATTTTCAACCAAGACTGATATATATGGCAAAGGTATCATTTAGAATTGGTGAAAAGATAAAAAAAAAACATTTCAAGATAAATAGAATCTTGAAAAATGTATGATTACCAAGTCAGAACTAGAAAAAATACTTAAAGAAATAAATCATAAAGAAGAAAAAAGAAACAAATTCCAGAACCAGAGAAGAGGCAATCTCTACCAGGTGGATAACTAAGGAAAGAAGAAATAACACTACATCAAACAGTTCACAGAAAACAACATGACAGAAAACAAAAATCATATTCAATAATAACACTGAATGTCAAAGGCTTCTCAATTAAAAGACAGAGACTAGCAATGTGAATTAAGACACATAATTCAACTATATGCTGCTTGTAAGAAAATCACCTTATAGTTAAAGATATCCACAAGCTAAGCCGGGCATGGTAGTGCATGCTTCTAATCCCCGCGCTTGGGAGGCTGAGACAGAAGCATCTCGCAGGTTCGAAGCCAGCCTCTGCTGGCTTAAGAGACCCTGTTTCCAAATAAAATATAAAATAGGTCTGGGAGTGTAGCCTAGTGGTAGAAGGCCCCTGGGTTCCATCCCCAGTACCACCAAAAAAAAAAAAAAAAAAGAAAAAGATATCCATAATTAAAGGTGAAAGGATGGAAAAAGATATACCATGCAAATGGAGACCAAAAACAAATAGTAACAACACTGATATCTAATAAAACAGATGTTAAGCTAACATCAGACGAGAAAAAAAAACAGGGTACTTCTTATTAATAAAAGGAAGAATCCAGCAAGAAGATATGATAATAAACATTTATGCCCCAAATGAGGGTGCACCCACATTTATAAAACAAACTTTTTGGGATATCAGATCTCAAATAGACCCAAATACTATAATATTGAGAGACTTCAACACACCACTCACACCCCTAGATCAATCTTCAAGACAAAAGTTGCATAAATACTTTTTGGACCTAAAGAACACTATAAACCAAATGGACCTAATAGACTTGTACAAAATATTTCAGCCAGCAATAGCTGAATACACATTCTTCTCAGCTGCCCATGGAACCTTCTCCAAAATAGATCACATCCTGAGTCATAAAGCAAGTACCAGCAAATTCAAAAGATTTAATATAATTCCCTGCATCTTTTCAGATCACAACAGAATGAAAGTAAAAATCAACAATAGGAAAACCAAAAGAAACTCAATAAATACATGTAGATTTAATGATACACTCTTGAACAGGAATGGATTAGAATAGAAATAAGGAGAAAAAAGTTAAAAAAATTTGAAATTATGTGAAAATAGAGACATGACATACTAAAATTTATGGGACACATTAAAGGGAGTCTTAAGAGAAAAATTAATAGCACTGAGTTCTCACATAAGAAAAAAAGAAAGTTGCCATATAAACAACCTAATGACACACTTTAAGAACTTTGAAAAGTAGAAACAGTCCAATCCCAAAGCCAGCAGGAGAGAGGAAATAATTAAGCTTAGAGCACAAATAAATAAAATAGAGAATAAAAAAACAATACAAAGGATAAACAAATAAAAATATTTGGTCCTTCTTAACAAGATGGATAAGCCTCTAGCCAACCTAACCAAAAGAAAGAGAGAATCAATCAACCCAAATCATAAAAATCAAAAATGAAAAATGGAGACATCACCACAGTGAGGAAATTTAGAGGATCATCAGAAACTATTTTGAAATTTATATTCAAAATATGTAGATTGAATGATACACTCTTGAACAGGAATGGATTAGAATAGAAATAAGAAGAAAATATATTTCCAGTTTATATTATGAACTGGAAAACATGAAAGAAATTGACAGATTTCTAAACACATACTCCCTACCTAAGTTGAGCCAAGATAATATAGAAAACCTAAACCATCCAATAGCAAGCAAAGAAATAGAAACAGAAATAAGAATTCTTCCATCAAAGAAAATCCCAGGTTTATATGGGTTTCCAGTTGAATTCTAAAATCTTTAAGAGAATAAATAAACCCAGTACTTCACAAGTTATTCCATGAAATTGAAAGTAATGGAATTCTTCCAAACTCCTTTTATGAGGTCAGTATCACATTAATACCAAAACTAAATAAAGATTCCTCAAGAAAAAAGTTACAGACCAATATCATTGATGAACATAGATGCAAAAATTCTAAACAAAATACTAGCCATGTGCATTCAAAATCACATCAAGAGACCTAGGTTGGTTCCATATATTGGCTATTATGAATTGTGCTGCTATGAACATGGGTATGCATATGTTACTGTAATTCTGTGATTTCAATCCCTTTGGAAAGATACCCAGGAGTGGTATAGCCAGATCATTCCCAGTTTTCTAAGGAATCTCCACACTGATCTCTATAGTGACTGAACTAGTTTGTACTCTCACCAACAGTTTAAAAGAGTCCCTCTTTCCCCACATTCTCGCCAGCATTTGTTGTTATTTGACTTCTTTATGCTTGCCACCCTGGTTGGGGTTAGATGGAATCTCAGCATAGTTTTGATTTGCATCCAACTGATGGCTAATGATGTTGAACATTTCTTCATGTATCTATTTGCCATATGTATCTCTTCTTTTGTGAAGTATCTATTCAATTCATTTGCCCACTTCTTAATTGGGTTATTTGTTTTGCTAGATCTCCATCGATATATGAATAGATTGCAAAATTATGGGAAATACACACAGTGGAATTTTACTCAACAATAAAGAACAAAATCATGTTATTTGCAAGAAGATGGAAAGACCTGGAAAACATTATGTAAAGTAAAATCAGCCAAGCACAGAAAGAGAAGGGTCTTATGTTTTCTCTAATATGCCTATACTAAGGAGTATTGGGAATATCAGAGGGAGTCCAGATAATGTAGGGAAACCTCAGCAAAGCTAGAAAGGAAGGGCAGGAAAGGAAAAAGGTGGAGGTTGATTAATGGAGGAGCTACATACAAATATGTGTAAAAGTGTGAACAAAACATGGTTAATCTGGACACTCATTGATGGGAGGAAGGAAAAGGGAAGTGGGTGGAGGGCACCAAGCACTCTGTCAATGTATGCCTTTTCCAATATGATCCACATAAAAATAAAAAACCCCAAATCACATCAATAAAATTGTACACCATGACCAAGTTGGTTTCATCCCAGGAAAGCAAGGCTGGTTCAACATATGCAAATAAATACATGTTATTCACCATATGAATAGAACTAAAAATAAAAATCACATGATCATATCAATAGATGCTGAAAAAGCATTTGAAAAAAATCTAACACCCATTCATGTTAAAAACATTGCAGAAAATTGGAATTGAAGGAATGTATCTCAACATTATCATGGCAATATACAATAAACCCAAAGCCAACATTATACTGAATGGGGAAAAACTGCAGGAATTCCTTCTAAAAACTGCAGGAATTCCTGACTTCAAGACAAGGATGCTCACTCTCACCACTCCTTTCCAATATAATCCTTGAGACTCTTGCCAGAGCAATAAGACAATGGAAGGATATAAAATAATTCAAATATAAAAAGAATTATGACATGATTCTATATATAGAAGAGCCAAAAATCTCAACCAAAAGACTACTCAAGCTGATTAACCAATACAGCAAAGTAGTGGGATACAAAAGAAACTTAAAAAAATCAGTAGCTTTTCTATTTACCAGCCATGAATTCATAGAGAAATAAATACAGAAAAAAATTTCTTTCACAATAACCTAAAAACAATAAAATACCTAGGAATAATCCTAACCAAAGAAGTAAATGACCACTCTATGAAAATTATAAAACAATGAAAATTATAAAAGATGAAATAACATTTATAAAATTATAAAACATTGAAAATTAAAAAAAAACATTAAAAAAAGAAGTTGAAGAAGACCTTGGAAGATAGAAATAGCTTAATGTTGGATAAGCAAAATAAATATCATTAAATGGTCATTCTACCAAAAGTGATCTACAGAATCAATGTTGTTTTTTATCAAAATACCAATATCATTCTTCATAGACCTAAAAAATCAGTCATAAGCTTCATACAGAGAAACAAAAGACCCAGAAGAGCCAAAACAATTCTCAGTAACAAGAACCATGCAGAAAGAATCACAATTCCTGACTTCAAATTATACACAGAGCTATAGTAATTAAAACAGCATGGTATTGGCACAAAACAGACACATAGACCAATGGAACAGAATAGAAGGCACAGAAACTAACCCACACACTTAGAGTCAACTGATCTTTGACTAAGGGGCCAAATACATATGCTGTAGAAAATATAGCCTTTTCAATAAATGGTGCTGGAAAAACTGGTTATCTACTTGAAGAGAAATGGAACTAAATCCTTACCTCTCACCCTGCACAGAAATCAACTTGGGATGGATCAAAGACCTGGAAATTAGACCAGAGTCTGTGAAGTTGTTAGAGAAAGGCATAGGTTCAACACTCCAACATATGGACACAGGCAGAAACTTTCTCAGCAAGACCCCTAAAGCTCAGGAAATTAAAACTCAATCAGTAAGTGGGATGGCATCAGATTTAAAAGCTTCTGCTCATCAAAGGAAATCATAGAGAGACTAAGGTGAATGCCTACAGAATAGGAGAAGATCTGAACCAGCTATCACTCTGACAGAGGTCTGATATCTAAAATATACAAAGAGCTTAACAAACTTTATACTAGAAAAACAAATAATTGAATCAAGAAATGGATGACTGAATTGAATAGACATTTCACAAAAGAGGAGATACAAATGGCCAATAAATACATATTTTTTTAACATTCCTAGCAATCAGGGCGATGAAAATCAAAACTACACTGAGAGTCTATCTAACCCCAATCAGAATGGCAATCATAAAGACGTCAAATAACAGTAAGTTGGCGATGCTGTGGGGAAATAGGTACTCTTTTACATTGTCAATGGTATTGCAATCTAGTCCAGCCACTATGGAGATCAGTGTGAAGAATCCTTAGAAAACTGGAAATGGATCCACCATATGATCTGGCTATACCACTAGTGAGTATCTTTCCAAAGTGGTTGAAACCAGAGAACTACAATAATATATGCACTGCCGTGTTCACTGCAGCACAATTCACAATAGCCAAACTATGGAACCAACCTAGGTCTCCATCGACAGATAAATTAAAGGAAATACACACAATGGAATTCTACTCAGCAACACAGAAAAATAAAATTACATCATTTGCAAGAAAATGGAAGGACCTGGAAAACATATGTTAAGTGAGATTAGCCCATCACAGAGAGTGAAGGGTCATATGTTTTCTTTCATATGTGCAGGACAGGGAGTAATTGGGATACAAGAGAGACTCCAGATGATGAGGAGAAACCTCAGGGGAGCCAGAAATTTGATATAAAATTAGGGGTGGAGGAAGATTTCTATTTATTAGTAGAAACACTGCCATCAACTATATGTATACCCGTGAATATATACCAATGTCAATCTGGGTACCCCATATTGGGAGGGAGAAAATGGGGAAATGGGGAGGGGAACACCGAGAGCATGTACATGTACATGCATGTCATTGTCAACATAATTGACATTATGATGTGAGACTATAAGGCACCAATAAAAGCACAAAAAATAAAATAAATAAATGACTATAAAATGAATTGAAAACAAAGTATAAGGAATTATAAACAAAATAAAAGGTGATTAGAAGTGAGTTAGGTCAAATGTAGAACTAAAACAAAAATTAGGATTTATGGCACACAATTTAACATGATAGACTTTGGTATTACTCAAATAATACAAGCATCAAAGGTATATTGGAGCTGGGTGTGGTTGTGTACCCCTGCAATACCAGTACTTGTAGGCTGAGACAGGAAGTTCACATGTTCAAGACCAGTCTCAGCAATTTAGCAAGACTCTCAGAAATTTAGCAAGAACCTGTTACCTTTTCTTTTCTTTTGGTGCTAGAGGTTAAACTCGGAAGGATTCTGACAAGCTACACCTCCAGCCCTATTTTACTTCTTATTTTGAAACAGGGTCTCACTAAATTGTAGAGGGCCTCACTAAGTTACTGAGGCTAGTCCTGAACCTGCAATCATCCTATCTCAGCCTCCCAAGTACTGGGATTACAAGCATACACCACCAGGCCCAGCTCCCTGTTTCAAAATAAATAAAAACTAAAATAGGATTAGGAATATAACTCAGAAGTAGAATGCCTCTGGGTTCAATCCCCAGTAACACACCACACACACACACACACACACACACACACACACACACACACACACACACAGATTAGAGAAATAAGAGGACAAAGCATATAGTAGTATAAATTTTTACAAAAAAAGAAAATTGATATTATTAAAAAATGTATTAAAAATTAGTGCCTCACCAAAAAACTTAGATGTTATACTTAGTGTAATGTATTTAAAGTTTGTACTTAAGATGGAGATGACAGTGATGCCTGTTATCTAATTTTTATAGTGTAGGTCCCACCTTATGTAACAAGATACCACAAGGACTTAAATAGAATAATTAAAACTGCTTTATTTGCAGACAACATGACTATTAGTGTGCTAGTTGTTTGGTTACTTTCTAGGTCTTTTCAGTGGAAAGACTATACTGTATACTAGCACTGTAAAATTCTATATCAAAGTATGTATCAATTTTTTTTTTTTGCGGGCATGGAACCCAGGCCCAGGGGCATTCGACCTCTGAGCTACACCCCCCTGCCCTATTTTTTATTCTTTATTTTGAAACCGGGTCTCACTGAGTTGCAGAGGGCCTCACTAAGTAGCTGAGGCTGTCTGCGAACCGCGATCCTCCTGTCTCAGCCTCCCGAATGCTGGGATTACAAGCGTGTGCCACCACGCTCGGCTTAGTTTCAATTTTCATTGATGTAGTATATCATTATACTCACTGAATCTGTGTATCACAGAACCAACATTTGAAGAAGATATTCTAGGGATGCCTTGGCTCTGTTCTTCACTCCACGAATGTTTTTGGGTCACCTGAAGACTCCTTCACTCAAATGTCTACTGATTGATGGTGGCCATTAGTGGGATCTCAACTAGGACTATGGTCAGAGCACTTACAAGTATCCCCTCTGGGTTGCCTGAGCTTCCTTACATCATGGTGGATGGCTTCCAAGAGTGAGCATCACAAGTGAGAGCCAATTAGAGACCATATTGCATTTTGTGTAATATTTTTTATTTGAAATGCTTTATGAGTTTATACTAATTACTATAAACCACATTCAGGATTATATCATTGCTTGTCATCTCTAGGTTATTTTTATTTGTCATTTATTTCATGCCAGTAATGTTATTTCTAAAGAAGACAGGGATGACAAAATTAAAGTATTTCAATATTACTCCTGGACTTTATCCCATGATACACATATTATGTCTCACATTACTCCATCGACATGATAACTGCAACCACTGAAAAACTTTAATATTTACTATATTCTTTCCTCATTACATTAAGAATGTTATTCCCTATCATTGTTTCTAGTATAAAACATTTCCAGTGAAAGTCTGAGAGAACTCTGATATCCTTTTTGTTTAAGCCTTTGTATTCCTGCCTAAATATTAAGGTATTGTTTATTTTTTTTCTGATGCCCAGTGGTTTTAATATTTTTCAGTGTTGCTTCTTTGGAGTCAAATTTTATCAACTACCTGCTATGCCTTTTTGTTTTAATTTTATGTCATATAATTCACAATAAAATTTATTACAGTTTAAAATTTTTAGAAAAGTTTTTCTCAACTATTTCTGTTATATCTGTTCTATTTCTTTGATTTTCAAAGGTTGCAATTATACATCTGTTGAATTCTCTTTCCTTATCTACAATACTTGGCACTTTTTCTTAAATCGATTTTTCTTTATTTAAATTTCTCTCTGATTCTTAATATTTTAAATTTACACTTTCTATTCTTCTTAAACCATTATCCATCATGATCATTTCCAGTTGTATGCCTTCTACTTTAGATTTGAATTCTGAAAAGGATTATTTTTCTCTTATTTAAAATTTTCCTGAGTGATTGTACCTTCTTTCTTTCATTTTTTCTACTTGTGACGTAGTTGGTGTTTTGCTTTAGGTATCATGCTCTTAATATATTTAACTCACTTAGGAATAATTTGTCTTTGTTGTGTGCTTACCCTCTATGCGTCCCTTTGTGAACATCCATTGTCTGCAGGGTTATTCTGTGATGCTTTGGCATTCTTACTCTCTTCTTTGTAAACTCAATTTTTTCGTAAACTTTTAGAGGAAGCCATGACTCATGCTAATTTTTCTAATCTCACAAAGCTCCATTCATGTTGTTAAAAGAATCTGTCATCTTGATTTCTTACCTGCATCCCTTGGCCCTGTTCCCCTTCACTACTCCTATCTGGATCTTGCTTTTTCTTAATCTCAGTTTTCTGTTCCACTCAGTAATGATTCTGTCTCAGCCACTCTGCATTGCTGTGTACATGTATCCTCCAACAGAGGGAGTCTGGATGGGTCTGAGAGTCTGTAGTACCCAGAATTTTTGAGCTCTAACCTCAGACCTCTTGTACTTCTGCACTATGGAAGTTATAAATCCCTGTCCTCTTAAATCAGCTCAGGGTCCTGTGCAATGAGCCCTTGGTGGTTATGTCTGACATCTTCTCCTCTCTGGGTTGTCAGACATTCTCTCTCTCCCCTCTGCTTCAGCCTCACTGATGTTGATAACCACTTGGGTTCTGTTTCTCTCTGCATTTTGATCAGCTCATTTTCTATTTTGTGTTTCATGAGGTGATCCAATTGCCTCATCGATTGTATGACTATCAGGGTTTTAAGCTTTTGATAAATAACTTCACTGTCTGTTTTTACGTGGGATTCAGATAAATTAAAAATTTATAGCCAGGCAGGGTGGCACACACCTGTAATCCCAGTACTTGGGAGGCTGAGACAGGAGGACTGCAGGTTGTGGACAGCCTCAGAAATTTAATGAGGGTCAGCTGGGCGTGGTGGCGCATGCTTGTAATCCCCGCGCTTGAGAGGCTGAGACAGGAGGATCGCATGGGTTCAAAGCCAGCCTCAGCTACTTAGTGAGGCTCTCAGCAACTTAGTGAGACCCTATTTCCAAACAAAATATAAAAAAGGTCTGGGAGTATAGCCCAGAGGTAGAAAGCCTCTGGGTTCCACCCCCAGTACCACACACACAAAAAAAGAAATTTAATGAGGGTCTCAGTAACATAGTGAGATCCTGTTTCAAATAAAAAATAAATTAAAAAAAAGGGCTAGAGGTATAGGCTAAAGGTAAAACCCTAGGTTTCATCCCCAGTACCACAAAAAACAAACAAAAATATAAAGACAAGCTTATGCCACTGTTACCACTAACTTCCCAGACTCTTCTAGAACATCTTATTAATTAATATGCTGCATACATAATTCCAAAAATTTTAATGATAATAAAGTAATTAGCAATATTTAATAACTTAAAATGTAAAAAGATATTTTAAAAGTGAAAGACATCAAATTTCATAGAAAAGTTGGAAGGTCATTTTCAACATAATTTAACGAATCTATCTTAAGTAAGATATGCCATCATAATTAATAAGGAAACATGAAAATCATTTTCATACTATCAGGATCATTATAGCTATTTCTGTTGTTGATATAATTAGTAGTATTATTAACTATATTAATCTCATCTTTCATGAATATGTGAGTACAGTTCTAAGATTACAAGATTATTTCCAGAACCCATTTAATATTGGACAAAAGTTGTAAATCTATTTCTTGTCATTTCTGGTGGAGGTGTGCCATTATATTGATAGCTAATAGGAATTACAAAATTCCAGGGTTTATGTTACGAATCTAGAAATTCAATAGAAAATATCAGTTTATTCCTGGTTTTGAGTTCATTTTGATGTTTGGTTATGTGTTGGTTCCACGTTTTCCAAAAATGGAGACATTTGTTTAGGGTGGTTATTTATTTTTACTTCATCAAATAAAAATAAGAAAAGGATCACAAGGCTGGAATACATATTTGTAGAGCTACGTTTGAAATGCTAAAAGGTTCCAAATGCATCTGAAGCAAAGATTCATTAAGATGTTAAAATATAAAACTTTTAATGGTTGTAACAAATGACAAAAATAAGCCAGTTCCATATGAGAATCAAGGAAGGAAAAACATTTCTTAATTAATATGCACACAAATATTTTGGCCACTCTTTCCTGTTTCCCCTTGGAGGCGGGAGGTCGGAATGCTGCCGGCTGACAGGCCACTCCAAGCGTGCACTCTGATCTGGTGTCAAAATGTTTGGCTTGCAGGTCAGGGGGAGATTTGCCATTTACTGAAGCATACAAGCAGTATTTATTCACACTTTTTTTTCCCACCCATGTTTCCTCCTGCCAAAGGCCATATCAGAAATAGTTGAGAGATTGGAAAGTGTTCCACCTGAGGAACAGAAAATATAAGAAAAGGAAAAACGGGCAGGAGCTCTGTATTCAATTAACTGAAAGGTCGTTATGGGGAAACTTCCTTGACATTAGTCCACGGGGAACAACTGCCACAAATAGAGAAAAGTTATAAAGATGTGAATTTTGGCTCAGAGACAGAGGAAGCTAGCTACTCTCCACTTCAGAAGTCTAGCATACTTTGCTCTTATTCCCACCCAGCCTTGTTCCCAGAATGAATGGTTTAACATCAAAGACATCACCCAACACAGGGAAGCCACTTTGGCATCAGAATTATGACACTGAGATAGGACTACCTTGCACTTGGCCCTGTTGGGAGAGAAAGAAAAGTAACCAAAGAATAAAGCTGCTTTCTAAACACAATGGATGTATCTTAGTCCTGAGAGTAACTCAGTTGTAGAGTTCCGGTGTCTGACCGGAACTATATATAACCACAAAACCCTGCCTTCAGGGGTCGCCTCACAGTCAGACTGGACATGGCCACTTGAGGAGGCGGGCTGGAGGGGAGGTAGGGGGCAGATACTGTTTCAGTTTTTTTTGTCGAGGCATTTGAAGACATGCTATCCTCCCTAAGTCATCTGATCCTGTTTGGCTTTCTCGTTTTCAGAATTAAAAGAGAAGCGTATACATTTTAAAGGTCTTGGATGGATCTTTTGCTTGGGCCAAATGTTCTGACTTGCTGCCAGCAGGCAAGCTGGAAGGCAGCTTCCCAGGACTGGCAGGGCTGCCCCTCTGCTGTCAGGCCTGTGCCGTTTGAGTTGTGGCCATGAAAGCTGGGGAGCTGGAAGTTTAGGTGGAATGGGGCCTCAGAAGGAATCTAGGTTACTTTGGCCCAGGGTGAAGTTGTTACTCAAAAATAAGCAGTCATGGAGTGATTTCTAAGCCTCTTCTTTTGCATTGGTGGTGTAGACACATCTCTAGAAAATCTGAGCATCGTAGGTTTATAAGAGGGTTTTTGAGCTGAGCATGCTGGGATTTGTCTATAGTTTCAGGACTTGGGAGATTGAGACAGGAGGATCACAGGTTCTAGGCCAGCCTCAGAATCTTAGGGAGACCCTGTTTCAACATTAAAATAATAAAGTAAAAAAGGGTTGGGAGTATCCTGGTGGTAGAACACCCCTGATTTCAATATCTAGTACCAAAATAAAAGGTCTTTGTGCTGTCCTCATGAATAGTAAGATGACTTCTGTGATTGGTGGGCCGGAACATTCAAGCTGGACTAATACTAAAATTCCAGAGAAGGAAGAAACTCAGAGAGGTGTAGTCCTTTGAGCTCCCAGAATAGGTCTCTAAGAGGCTGGGAGCCGAGACTAAGGGAACCATAGGTCTAGTATCAGGGTCTAGTATCTGTCATGCACAGGGGACCCTAAAAACACCCACTGTGGTCTATCTAGTTTGGCATTTTATTTGAAGACAAATCTAACATGTTTTAGTTGGAAACCTCACATCCAGTCTATTTTATCTGAACATCTTATACAACTGAAATAATTTCCTGTCAGCTAAGGTCATGCTCTTGATTTGATCTTTGCACAAAACCTAAGTCTTAATTGGCCCTGTTTATTCCAAAGCCACTTCAGTATTTTCTTACGTGATATAGAGAAACCTTAGTTGACTTTTCCAACACTGCATGTTCCTGTATTTATGGGCCCTTCATTTCTGTCTGCATCTCAGTCAATTCTTTCCTGAGCTCATCTCTCTCTCTCATGGTACTTTGTCAAATAGGGCCAAGGTCAACCAGCCTTTACTTCTATATTTGCTATTTTTCAAACTCTTCCATTAGAGCTAGAAGTTTATTGAGTGCATTTATGAATTTCTAGTTTTTTCAAAAATCATTTTCACCAAAAGTTTTATACCTGCATAACACAGATTACTATCCCTCCTGTTCATATAACACCTTCTTTATTTCATGTTTTCCAGAACTGGTTGCTCATCTCATTGGTCAATACCTTGTTTCGTTGTGGTGTTTTTCTACTTGTAGTATTAGGTTTTGCATCAGTTAACCTTGGCAAGAATATGTATGCTCTAGTAACAAATAGCCCCCAAGTCTCTGAAGCATAAAATAAGATATTTATTTTTTCTTCCGGATACAACTTCATTGACAGGTGTTAGGGGCACTTTGCTCTCTTTCGTCATTTGGGTACCCAGGATGATTTTTAAAATTTTAATATTTTTTATTTTTGGTACTGAAGATTCAGCTGAGGGACATTCTACTTTCAAGCTACACCTCTAACCTTATATTTAATTTTTATTTTGAAACAGTGTCTCACCAAGTTGCTGAGGGTGACCTCCAACCTTCAATTCTTCTGTCTTAACTCTCAAGAATTGGAATTGCAGGTGTGTGCCACCACACCTGGCTCCAGCTGATGTTTGTGTCCCACCTCTCACTATCTGACTGAGGAAGAGAGCTCTCCAGGAATCCAGACTGGCAATTAAAGGAATTAGTGCCACTTTTGTTCATACACGTAGTGTGGAACTAGTCCCGTGGTCGCACTGGGGACAAAAGGGCCAGGAAATGGAATTTCACCATGGTCTTGGAAGATGGGGAAATAGAGGCACGTGTTGAGCACTGGTGACTACCGCAGACACCCTCGTGTGTGTAGGAGCGTGGCATGTGAAGAAGTGACAGGAGGAGCCAGTAATGGAAAAGTAGACATCACTGATGGCGCTGAGCCGTCAGGGCATTCCTATAGAAAGTCACGGAAGTCAGATTCCCTGTGCTTATCAAACGCAGACATTGATTCTTCAGGACTTAACTATATTTTTATTTTAAAATAATAATATTTTATTTTGTGTTTGTGGTCATACATCTTAATCGAGTACAAGATGGTAGAAGTATACATGCACACATCGCTCACTTAGCCTATATATATATATATATATATATATATATATATATATATATGCCGGGCGTGGTGGCACACGATTGTCATCCAGCATTCGGGAGGCTGAAACCAGAGGATCGCGGTTCGTGGACAGCCTCAGCTACTTAGTGAGGCCCTTTGCAACTCAGTGAGACCCTGTTTCAAAAATAAAGAATAAAAAATAGGGCGGGGGTGGTGTAGCTTGGAGGTCGAATGCCCCTGGGTTCCATCCTCAGACCTGCAAAAATATAAATAAATACATAAAATAAAATGGGAAGAAAATCCAATGTTAGAAGAAAATATTGAAAAAAAAAGATTTCAAAACTAGACTAGGAAAGAAATTAAGCCAAATTTTTTCCTCAAACCAACAAGGGGAGGGTTAATAAATATAATTAAAGTGAAGGGCGGGGGAGGCAGCAAGGGCAAAGCTGCCATTGACTGAATAGTCATGCCTCAGACTAGGGGTAACGACGTGTGAACCATGTGACTGATTGCAGCAGAGAAATGAGACCATGATGAGGTCGAGCAAGTTAACGTGAAAGAAGAAACTCAAGGCAAAATAACGTCAAAGAAATAAATGTTCCTCAACAAAATAAATAAATGTACTGCCTGAGCATATGAAGGGAGTACTATGCAGCAGTGTCAATGGACAAAGCAGTTACTTATATTATCATGGATAAATGATCAGACCTCGTCCTTAGAAAACAAAGATGTCACAACAATATTTACAGGGTACTATCAATTGTGCAAAATTATAAATCATGAAAAAAATATGATTTTCTGCAGGTATGTATAAAGTAGTACAAACTATAAAAATGGAGGCTTATTTCTCACTAGTATTTTCTTCATGGAAAAGATGGTTGTACAGCCGGGCGTGGTGGCGCACGCTTGTAATCCCCGCACTTGGGAGGCGGAGACAGGAGGATCGCGCAGGTTTGAAGCCAGCCGCGCTGGCTTAAGAGACCCTGTTTCCAAATAAAAATATAAAAAATAGGTTTGGGAGTGTAGCCCGGAGGTAGAAGGGCTTCCAGGAACCCCAGTACCACCACCAAAAAAAAAAAAAAAAAAAAAGATGATTGTACATGTATTAGCTTAATTTTAATGTCTCGTTTTATAAATGATAGAAAGATTTCTTCTAAGGCAAAGGAAGCAAAATATTATCTGTTTAATGTTGGTAATAAGTACATAGGTGATTATCATAATTCGCTATAATTTTATACACTTGATTATTTAAAAATAACAAAAAATGAATAAAAGAACAATATGAGCCCCTGTAGACATCAATATGTTATGGTACACACATGTATATGTATATATTTATGCAGATGAACATGATATACACCCAGTGACTGTGTCAGTTAAGTTGCGTTCCACAGTAAGCAACAGACTCAGAGCTCACAAGATTAGAAGGCCAGAGCTAGACAACTCAAGAGTTGGTGCAGCAGCCCACAAAGTTATCAAGTTTCAGCAAGTCTCAGGCCGCCCAGCTCTTTTTATACTTTAATCTGCCAACCATTGCTGTCAATTTCTTTTAGATGGCTACCATAGCTTTAACATCATGTCTTTATGAATATATGCAAATATATATACAAATGATATATAAAATGTATAATATATTATAAATATGTAACCTATTATGTATATATTAATAATCATACATATTATAAAATATAAATATATTATATATTTGTTACATATTATAAATGTATACTGTATTATGAATACACATTCACAAATATGTAATATATTATGAATACATATTCATAATATAGCGTATTATGTATTTAATACAGATATTAAAGAAGAATATTTTGTGTGTATATATTTAACATATTTAATATATTTTATATACATGTTAAGAGAAAGAAAGCTGGGCGTGGTGGCACACACTTGTAATCCCAGCAGACGGGAGGCTGAGACAGGAGGATCACGGTTCACGGACAACCTCAGCTACTTAGTGAGGCCCTTTGCAACTCAGTGAGATCCTGTTTCAAAATAAAGAATAAAAAATAGGGCTAGTGGTGCAGCTCAGAGGTAGAAGTCCCCTGGGTTTAATCCTCAGTACTGCAAAAAAAATAAATAAATAAATAAAGAATAAAAAATAGGGCTAGGGGTGCAGCTCAGAAATCCTGGATTCAATCCTTAGTACCAAAAAAAAATCTTTCTTGTGTGCGCTGTGGCACAGAGGATGGAACCCAGAGGCATTCTACCTCCTAGCTACACTTCCTACCCTTTTTATTTTTACATTTTTAAACATTGTTGCTAAGTAGATGAGGCCAGCCTCAAACTGGACCCTCCTGGATGAGCCTCCCAAGTCCTGGGATGACAGGCGTGTACCACTGTGCCTGGCTAAGGAGAAGCATCTTTCTAAGGTGCCTTCTCCAGATAACCTCTGCTATGTCCCTTGTCAGACTGGGCCACTTTCTATTTCAATAATAATTCCAGGGGAAGAGGAGTAGAATTTTTTTGTTGAATGTTAACAAATTATGATCTGTTATTCAGAATGAAGAGTAATGGCAAATGTAAGCAATAATAGATTATGTTCCAGCCATAATAGTATCAGGTATCATTACAGATCATTACTATATGTTAGCCACTTCTTAAAGCCCTCAATTGCAGAGTCATTTAATTCTCTTAACACCCTACAAGCACTTATTTCACTTATCTAGTGAAAAAGGAGATAAAGACTCAGAAATGTTCCAGTACCATAGGTAGAAAATGAAGACAAGATTTGAACCCCAGCCTTTGCCCTGATTTATTAAGCATTCCCTCTGCGCTGTCATATTGCACATTGGGGGAGCATAATCTCTCCCCTCCAGGAGCTCAGAGTTAAGTTAGTCCAGTCAAAAGCATTTGGGCTCATTTATTCTTGTTGGTCCTCTTCCTGCACGCTGGTGTCCCTGGCCTGAAGAAGTCAACTCTGTGCGCTTTACATCATGTATCTCTTGGCCTTATTGCAATATTTCCTAATGGCTCCCATTGTCCTGATTCCTTCATAGTAAACCCTCACTCCACCAACACTCAAGTCTAAATATCGCCCTAGGTGCCCATGCCCTTGACTTGACACCCAAGGCTTTTGGGGTGTGGGGAACTTCCCCATGAAAGAACGGCCCTCCTCGTACTGAAGGTTTCTGTCCACTCTGGAGTTAATGTTCACAACACAAAGGTGGCTTCAGGAAATACCAGTGCTTTGGTTTTCTTATAGTACTGCACTGGTCCCAGATTAGGGTCTGTATCCTTTTAAAAATTTGTTAGCGATCATCACTGAGGAACTTGCTTTGTTCCTACTAATTCATTGTTCATCCTGTAAAGGTCATTTAATTGAACACAATCCTGGGAAGTTTTTATCTTTTGTTTTTGTTTTGTGGTATTAGGGATTGAATCCAGGGGCATCTTATCTTTTTATGTTTTAATATCTTTTTATTTTGAAACAGGGTCTCAAGAAGTTGTGAAGGGCCTCGCTAACTTGTTGAGGCTGGCTGCGACTCTGCCATCTTGTTGTCTCAGCCTTCCAAATCCTAGCCGGGCGTGGTGGCCCACGCTTGTAATCCCCGCGCTTGGGAGGCGGAGACAGGAGGATCGCGCAGGTTCGAGGCCAGCCATGCTGGCGTAAGAGACCCTGTTTCAAAAATATAAAATAGGTCTGGGAGTGTAGCCCGGAGGTAGAAGGGCTTCCAGGAACCCCAGTACCACCAAAAATAAAAAATTAAAAAAAAAAATCCTGGGATCACAGGATATGCACTACCAAGCCCAGCTTATAAAAATTATTTTATTTTGAAACAGGGTCTTGCTAAATTTCTGAGGCTGGCCTTAAACCTGTGGTACTCCTGTCTATCTCTCAAGTCTGTGTAAATAAAAGTTTTTCTTTTTCTTATTTCTTATTATCAGCATTATTATTATTTTAGCAGTGCCGAGGATTCCATCCAGTGACCGTGTGAACTAGGTAAGTGCCCTGAAACTGAACTCCACCCCAGCCCCATAATTTGAATTTCTCCTAATGTCATTCCAGACAAAGGGGCACTAGTTCGAACCACAAACCACTTCTTCTTAGTATTTATTTACTCTGAGCCATCCTTTTCATTTCTGCTGCCCTTCCACCCCAGCTGAGGACCGCTCTGGGCTGGGTTCATCCTTAGACAGCACCAACAGGCCAACAGAGAGTTCTTCTCTTGGCCATGTGTCCTCTACCTCATGGTTTGCTTAACTGTGGCTACTCTTCATTAGTAGCTATTTACACTCCATAGGGATTAAGCCGGGCATGGTGGAGCACTCCGGTAATTCCAGTGTTTGGGAGGCTCAGTTAGGAAGATCACAGCTTTGAGGCTATCTTCAGCAATTTAGTGAAGCCCTCAGTAACTTAGCGGGAACTTGTTTCAAAATAAAAAAACAAAGGCTGAGGGTATAGCTTGGAGGTAGAATGCCACTGAGATTCAATCCACAATACACACACACACACACACACATACACGTACACACACATACATGTATACACACACACATACACGTACACACACACAGAGGAATGGCTCAGAGTGAGGCATGGTTGTGCATAACTCTATTCTCAGTGCTTGGGAGTCTGAGACAGGAGAATTATGGGTCTGAGGCCAGCCTCAGCAATTTAAAGAGACCCTTAGCTTCTTAGTAAGACCCCGTTTGAAAAATTTAAAAGGTGGGGGTTGTAACTCAGAGTTAGAATGCCCTTGGGTTCAATTCTCAGTACCAGAAACAAAAACAAAAGCAAAAAGTTAAATAGTCTAAATTATGACATTGAGAATCGATACAAGGGTGTTGGTCTATAAAGGACAGTATCTTGCTGAAGAGGCTAAATGAAGATATAGATAAAGATGGAAGGAAATGAGAAAATATGTGAATATAGATTCTCTTTTGGATATTTCCATCTATGCTCCGTCTTTCAGTGGCACAGGAGAGCCCCTCCGGTGACTTCCCTGGCTCTGGGAAGGTGGTCAGTCCAGACTTGGATTCACTTCATCTTTTTTTGTTGTTGTTGTTTAGCTACTAATCCCCAAGGAAGGGCCAGCCACTGTGAGGTCAGCACAGTTAAGTCTCACACTCTTGGTCCAAGAATCAGCATCACACATTTGTAAGCCTTGGAAGTACCACTTAATAGGACCTTCGTGTCCCTTTGAGCCAGCTGAAGAGAAAGTGCAGCTAAACAGCTCAATTGGCAGAGCTAAGTTTATACAGATGGAAGAGTTAGCAGAGACCACAGAACAAATACCAGCAACCAACCCATTTCACACTTCTGAAAAAAGAGAGAGAGGAATGGCAGAGGCGGGCCAAAGCAAACAGGCTTTGGAAAACTTGAAACTGTGGGCTGGAATCTTCAGCTGTTCCTACTCTTTTCACACTCATTTTGAGGTGCTTGCACCACTCAAAAGCAGCAGCAACTTGTGCATTTACACTCCTTGGGTTTGCCTCCTATGGAAAAAAAAGGGCATTCAGCTCCCGATCACACAAGAGGAACCATTCTTTCCAGAGAGTCTCTGTTGTTGGCATTTCCTTAGCTCGTTTGTGGACCATGTTAGCTCTTAGTCTATTTTATTTTTTCTCTTTCTTTATTCTTTTCTTCCAGGAAAGAAAATTCTTTTCTTTTCTTTTCTTTCCTTTTCTTGTCTTTTCTTTTCTCTAGAGTTATGCTGAGACATAAAACTTCCCTACCGATTGCTATCTCACACAAATACTCTTCAGTTTCAGCTGAAGCACGTGGATACTTACCAAGATGTATTCTCAAGCAAACATGGGTGCTGCCGCCTTGAGGATATGGGATGCTTCTAGCTCCGATACCAGAAGGCCTGAGGACAATATTTGGAGATTGGTATTAAAGAGATTTTTAGCCCGAGTGGCTGTGAAATGGTCAGCTGCCATTCCCAGTATTGTTGCATAGATTGATGGAGAGTGCTAAGAAGAAGCTGTTTAAGGAGCTGGCACTGGAGGAGCCGGGGGACAGGCTTTAGCCAAGATGCCTTGTCTCAGAAAGAAAGAAATCAACATGCCCAGAAGACAGACTGTGCTGTAATCGTTTGAGCTCTGGATGGACTGGAAAATGGCTGTCAGACATCCTTTCGACTGGGTAACCAGGTTACTCAACCAGTTTCCAGAACGTGTGGACATGTGTCTACAAGGAAAAATTCTGCGACTGTGTTTAAAAACAGTTCCAGCTGTTCATATGTACTTTAAATGCTTAGATGGAAAAACAAGTTATTGAAAAAAAGAATCAGACCCTTTATGAAACAGACTGTCTCAATCCAATTTGGTCTCAGTGAATGACACTCTGGCCAATAAGCTCAGCACCAATGAAGGGTAAGTACTGCTCTCGGACGTAGGGAAGAGCATCCTGGGAAAGTCCGTGGAGGCTTCCCACTGGGATTCCTCCCGACCCGGCAAGACAGCCAAAGGCTGGTCTGCTGAGATGTATACACCCTCCGTGTTTATGAGAACCAGGGTCCAGTTGAGAAGCCCATTAGAGAAAACACTGGCATCCGGAAGATAAGTCTGAATTCAAAGAAGGAAAAAAAATCTTTCCTGGCCTTGGCAGAGTAAAGAGATAATAAAAATCATCTTGGTGGCTGGAATCAGGGTAAAGGAGGAATATAACTCAGTAAATTCAACTACAAGTGTGTGTGTGTGTGTGTGTGTGTGTGTGTATCACTTATCACTTTGAAACTCAGTAGGATGTATAACTATAATGCACCAATAAAAGCATAAAGAAAAAGTTTGAAAACCTTTTGAGAGAGCAAACAGACAAAATAGCAATATACACGCTGATTTTTTTTTTTTTTTTGATGGTACTGGGGTTCCTGGAAGCCCTTCTACCTCCGGGCTACACTCCCAGACCTATTTTTTTTTATATTTTTATTTGGAAACAGGGTCTCTTAAGCCAGCACGGCTGGCTTCGAACCTGCACAATCCTCCTGCCTCCACCTCCCAAGCGCGGGGATTACAAGCGTGTGCTACCACACCTGGCTACACCCTGATTTCAAGAGAACATGATGTAGAATACCGGTTGTGAATCAAGGCAGGGAACATCTGAATAAGGACAGTTCCAGAGGGTTAAGTCTCTAATGGTAATCCTTGCTGAGAAAGAATCCTAGTGGAGGTATGCAGGTTCTACTGCTCGATAGAGAATTGGGATGCCAGAGTCAAATAGGACCTTTGGTCTGGGCCTCGCTCTTCTGCCTACAAAGGGAAACAGCCTGGAAAACTTCTATCTGTGGTAAGACAGTCTAGAATGTCTGTTATTTTGTCATTGACCAAGATCAGGAAAAACAGTCATGTTTCATAATTCTATGCCTAGCTTTTTTTCAATGCAAGCTCTTGATCAAGTCAGTCCTGATAAATCTCAATTTCTTAGTCTGAAAGCGGAAGGTGTTGGAGAATTTTCTCAGGAGATAATGATGCCAAACACAGGTCATCATTATGGCCATGCCAAACACACATATTCATAAATACAGCAGGTGATAAGGGTGATGTGCTGGGTGGATGGATCGTGGTCCACAGCCAGGCACTTGCTGGCTTCTCCTAGACAGGCCAGCTGCTAAGAGCTGAAGGCTACATAAGGCAGAGTGTTAACACCACTGGGCTGGACCATTCTAGGGCTTTACATTGCTACCCTTCTTTGATATCAGTTTACCAGATTTAAGTAAAAAAGTAAAATTTTAAAAATAAATTACACTATGTAAAATTTTGAAAAAATCTTAGATCTCATACTCTTGGGGTAGCTCTCATCTCACCCTGGCCTTTCCTAGCTCATGAACGAGGGCCTAAGAAAAGAGCTCATGGGCGAGTGTTTTGACTTTACATCAGTTCTCCAGCATTACCACCTGCAATTACTATATTATATACTTACATGCATAAGGTATACAAAATTGCATGTAATATAAATAAAATGCAGAGTTTGGGCTAATATGATGGAAAGACAGCATACACCTAAATCTAAATATGAGGCTGCCGCTTCCTTATTTCTTCCTCCCTTCCCTAGAAGGCCGGCTCAAGCACAGAAGTGTCATTTCATTAGCTTTGCTCAATTCTGAGTCTCTAGTGCCTTGAACAGCATCTGCACATGGAGGAGCTCCATTAAGGACCATGGGATGAGCAGATGAAGGGATTCTGGTCCCCAGAGAAGCCTCACCACCTGTGTTTTGCCGTCCTACAATGGAAGCTTCTGCCTGGGGTTCAAACTTGAATTTTGCCCACTCTGCTCTACATTTCTCCCTCACGTAGTCAAGTTTCTATTCCTGCTTAGGATTGCCCAGGCCAGTGGCCATTCTCTATCGTGTCTTATATGACATTCCCAGAGATGTTTCTCTAATCAGACAAAGTCCTGGGCCCATAAAAGCACATGGACTGCATCTAGGCAGATGGTCACGTGGCTTTAATCTTTCATTCTGTTGATATGGTGCATGGCGCTGACTGATTTTCCTATGTATAACCAGCCTTGCATCCCAGGGATAAAGTCTTCTGGGTCACGCTAATCTTTTTCAGTGTTGTTGACTTATTTGCTGGTGTTTTATGATACATACACAATTTTAAAATGTCCTTTGTCCAGTGAAAAATAAGGCATTTTCTTTCTTTTACTGAAGTGTTTGCATCTATGTTCATTGGTGATACTGGCTCATTCTTGCCACATAGGGAGAGAGAACTGTGTGAGGTGCACATGTTAATTGCTTTATTGCAGTAATTATCTCATCATGAAAACGTGTATTAAGTTACCATGTTGTACATCTTAAATAATTTTTATTTTTCAAAAAGGCGCATGAGAAGTGGGGAATATAGCTTAGTGGCAGGGTACTTACCTTGCATGTGCAAGGCTCTAGGAAGGAAGGAAAGGAGGGAGGGAGGCAGGCAGGCAGGCAGGAAGGAAGGAAAAAAATGGTTAGCATGAACCCCATCAAGTATTGGGCTAATACCTGCCTTAAGAAACTAACTTAGATCTGCGGACAGCTTCCTCCCTTCTGCTACTTCCTGGGATATGCCAATATCTTCCTCCCTTCCTGCTATCAACCATCCTCTTATCAGTAATTGACAACCTCCCAGGCCACATGCCACATCTTTTAAGCATCTATTCTGTACTGTGTACAGGTGGGGTATAGAAAGCATCTGAGTCGACAGTCCATGAATTCAAAGGGCATAAAACTAGTAGACAGAAGTTCAAGCTTTGTGACAATGTCCCCTGTAAATATATGTGTGTGTATGAGTGAGTGCGTGTATGTGTGTGTGTGTGTGTGTGTGTGTGTGTGTAATTCAGTATACATTTACACACATATGGATATATGGGTATATAATTACAAAGTTTTTTTGTGATACTAGGCATGGAACCCAGGGGCATTCTACCTCCAAGCTACACCTCCAGCCTTATTATTATTATTATTATTATTATTATTATTATTATTATTGTGGTACTGGGGTTCCTGGAAACCCTTCTACCTCCGGGCTACACTCCCAGACCTATTTTTTATATTTTTATTTGGAAACAGGGTCTCTTAAGCCAGCACGGCTGGCTTCGAACCTGCATGATCCTCCTGTCTCCGCCTCCCAAGCACGGGGATTACAAGCGTGTGCCACCACGCCCGGCTATCCCTATTTTTAATTCTTTATTTTGACACAGGGTCTCACTGAGTTGCAAAAGGCCTCACTAAGCAGCCGAGGCTGTCTGCAAAACGGGATCCTCGTTTCTCAGCCTCCCTAATACTGAGACAAGTGTGTGCCACCACACCTGGCCATCAAGGCTTCAAAGTGTTTTGAAAATATAATTAGTAGGTGGTATTTTCCATTCAATTCTAGTGGTTTATTTTATTCTGTTTTATTAAAACTCTAGAATGACCTAATAAATGGACCTCAGTCTGTCCAGTTATGAGTTACAATTAAGACAATAAATTGTGAGCAGACAATTGGAAAAACCTGCTATCACACGGCAGTTTCTTCAGGCAATTAGAATAACCAGTGTGCCTCAGGCAGCAGAAAACAGACTTCTAGGCCGTCCCTTTGGATACTACATGTCTTAACATAAAACATAGAACATCCCGGGGTTTGTCTAAAATTCAGATGCTTATTCAGGAAGTGGAGTGATGGGCCTGATATTCTGTAGCACTGCTGGACCTGGACCACACTTTGGAAAAGAGGTAGTGATGTCTAAAGAAGGGCCAGGAATTGTCCAGGGGAGAGGAGGAGAGAGGAAGGACATGCTAGTAGAGGGAAGGGCAGGAAAATTATTCCCTGTGTAAAAACCCCTATGGGTTATAGAAAAAAACAGCAAGAATGAGTATTGTCTCTAAAATTACCCATACAACCAGGCGTGGTGGCACACGCTTGTAATCACAGCATTTGAGAAGCTGAGACTGGAGAATCACGGTTCACAGACAGCCTCAGCTACTTAGCAAGGCCCTTCTCAACTCAGTGAGATTTGGTTTCAAAATAAAAAAATAAAAAAAGACTAAAATATAATAGGACCGGGGGTGTAGCTCAGAGGTAGAATGCCCCTGGGTTCTATCCCCTGTACTGCAAAAAAAAAAAAAAAAAAAAAAAAAAAAAAATTACCCATACAAGTGTTCGGGTAGGACACAAGGGTAAAACAACCACGAGTTTTTTTTTCTTTTCTTTTCTTTTTTTTTTTTTTTTTTTTTTGCAAAAGTGGAAATTCAGGGAAAAAAATAAAATTGGCTGGCAGACCACATATTTAGAAAAAACTGGACTTTTATGGCCAGTTAGAATTATCATTATATTTCTCTGCCATCAGGGTGGGCTCACTGGCAGGTGCTACAGTATTTGACATCAACCCAGAGACTTGGAACACATTGTTTTTAGGGGGTAGTGGGAATCGATCCCGGGGTGTTATTCCTCCAAACTACACCCTCAGTCCTTTTTATTTTGAAACAGGGTATCACCAAATTACGGAGGTTGGCTTTGAGCATGTTATCCTCCTGTCTCCCGGCGGCCCAAGCACTGGGATTAAAGACCTGCACCGCCACACCCGGCTTGGAACACATTTGATGTGAAATGAGGTCCAGGTGCGCCTGGAGGAATCTGTGGGTTTGAGCAATTTGGGGCTGGAGGTGGCAAATTTTGCGTCAAGACAAAAAAAAACAGCTTCCCAGCAGGTGATTCCAGGCTGCTGGGAAACAGCTTTTAAAAAGAGGGGAGATTCCCATTGGGTCTCAAAGAATGAGGTGAGGGAAGGGAAGTTAAAGCAAAGTACTAAGGGAAGAGTTGAAATTTCTTTCTTCATCTTCAGCTGTAAGGAAAAGAGGAGAGGACCCCTCATGTCTTTTTTATTTTTTTTTTACATTGCTTTTCTTTCTCTTCTACATCCTTCTTGCCCTTCTCCAAAACAAAACAAAACAAAACAACAACAACAACATCTCTTGCAAGTTTGGTACCACTGGCCTAAATGCCACATCCCCAGTGACAGCCTTGGTTTACTATGACTCAGCCCCGTGGTGGGCAGAATCCGAAGTCCCTATTTGGCAGGGCTGATGGGAGGATTGACTGGCGTTTCATGGCTCCAGGCAGATTTCCCGGAGCTCCAACTTGAATACATAGAGCCCACTAACTCAGTTATTTCTATGTCCTTTCTTTAGGTGATTCTTATTTACTAACTGTTCTGCAAAGACTCCCTTTAGATACCAGGTGTGTGAGTGTGCCCAGACAAACCTGGTTTCTGCCACCATGTATATGGCTCCACTCATTCTTTGATCTAAATTACAAAATAAGGTACTCTGTGGTCTATATTTCACTCTTTGCTCCTAACTGGCTTGGGAAGTTCACTGGCATGAGCTTTTCCCTCTCACTTTGATCATGAAACAGGACTGCAGGAGACAATTTGTTCTCATTAAGATGAAGAAAGCAAGCCAGGCATGGTGGTACATGCCTGGCATCCCAGTACTTGGGAAGCTGAGACACAAGGGTCACAGGTTTGGTGCCAGCCTCAGAAATTTAGTGAGGCTCTCAGCAACTTAGCAAGATTCTGGTTTCGAACAAAAAATAAAATAGGGCTGGGCGTGTAGCTCAGAGGTAGAATGCCCCTGGGATCAATCGCCAGTAACATACATACACTCACAATAGGTGAAGAAAATATGTCTGAGATCCTAACCTGGATCCCGAAGCCCATCAAGCAGGTGCACACCTCATCAAGACTCCCTTCCTCAGCATATTCCGCTCAGAATCCCAGATCAGCACCTTCTCCCAGGAAACCAGCAATGGACGTGTTTATTCATTGTTTGAGTTGTTTGAGTTGGCTGTGGTGCGGTGGAGCAGGCACAGGAGCAGGTTTTGCTTTCTCGAAGTGTGGTCTGTGATACAGCAACCAAGTTATGTCTTATAGGGTCCCACTGTCGTGTGAAGGAGCCAACGGCACATCTGCACATGGGCCCTGCATTGTAGGAATAGAACCATTAGCTCACAAGCCTGCCAGCACCAAATGCAAAGTTTTATACATCCGACTAGTTTATAAGATTAAATAAGCAGATTTTAGTCATTTAAAGCATACTTCCTTCACAGAACCCAGTAAACCTCATCCAAAAGATGTTATCCATTGATAAGACTGGCCTTTGCAGCAGGGTGGTATACGGTAATATATACCTGTAATCTCAGTACTTGGGAGCCTGGCACAGGAGAATCAAAGGTTCCCGGACAGTGTCAGCAGCTTAAAGAGACTCTCAGTAACTTACTGAAACCCTGTTTCAAAACCAACAAACACACCCGTAAACCAAAAATAAATAAATAGGAAAGGCTGGAAGTGTATTTTGGAAGTAGAATGCCCTTGGGTTCCATCCCCAGTACCCCATCCTCACGCACAAAGATTGGGCCTTTATAATCAAAATGCCCTTAGGAATTCTCTGACCCCCAGGGCTCCCTGCTGAGTGACATCACCTGGATGACCTGAAAGCATCTGCCTCTCCTTGATCCCTCTCTCTGCGGAGGTCCTCCCTTGTCTTCATCTTCCTTCCCTTCCGCCAGCAGCCCCTTTCCTGGGGAAGTCTCATACTACAAGGACCTCCTTCTCTTGTGCAACCCTGTCCAAGTGCTGCCCAAGAAAACAAGTCACATGGCACTGCCTTTCATGGTCATGCCTGTTTCCACGCTCTCCCCCATCCCCAGCTGCCTTGAATTTTCTACCCAAGATCTACTGAGTCAAAATATATGCGGAGATTGCCTGGAAATGTGTGGTCATTATGAGTGTGTGTGTGTGTGTGTGTGTGTGTGTGTGTGTGTGTGTGTTTGCCTGTGTCTCTAGGGTATTAAAGTTTAAGAACCGTGGATGGGCGTGGTGGTACACGCTTGTAATCCCCGCACTTGGGAGGCAGAGACGGGTTCGAAGCCAGCCTCCCTGGCTTAAGAGACCCTGTTTCCAAATAAAAATATAAAAATAGGTCTGGGAGCGTAGCCTAGAGGTAGAAGGGTTTCCAGGAACCCCAGTATCACAAACAAAGCAAAAAAGTTTAAGAACCATGAGTTAGGTTTTCTTTCTTAGCGTCCTGTCTCTGGCGCTTGTTATCTGACATGGAAACACCCCCTCTCCCACTCTGAGCAGCCCCTCACCCCCATGGAAGGTTAAGGCGACAGTGTCCATATCTGAGAGCGCAGCGCAGATAAAAGGCAAACTAGTATGTGGGAGTAATTACAGCAACGGTTGCCCAGGCCAGGATCTGAATCTTTCCTCTTGTTCTTTTCTGATGCTCTTTGAACCTAGTCTTCCTCCTTCTGAAACGTTTTCTTTTTTCTACGTGCCTTTTTGAATCACTGGGCCTCCTTGTCAGCGTACCAATTCGCTGGTAAATCTTATTTGACACACCGCTGTGCCTACCTGACTTTAAGTCTTTTAATTTTCCTGTCTCTCTGCTATTAGGTTTCTCTGTAATAGCATTATCTAATGCTATAAAGTGTCTGAGAGCCAGAGTCAGATGACAAATGCGGCCCAAGGTACATTTGTATCGTATTGTTACAGTCCTTATCGCTAAATTCAGATGGGGCCCAAATGCTATTTTTATATAAGATTTTGTTCGGTTCTACTCCACTGTCGATTGGATATTTCTGATTTTGCTAAATGCATTTTTCTTTTCTCTCTTCCTGCTTAGAATCATCTACTGAAATACAATTATTTTTAGCAACTTTGCTGAGTTGTTTGCAGTTTTACATGTACGTCTTTGCTCTCTGGGAACATAATAAAGATGTGGTCCAGCGTCCCAGTGAATGTTGAGAGAGAGGTGTGAAGTCAGGGTGCGATTCCCCAGTGATGGGTTGTTAAACGAGATCATTTACCCAAATGTAATGTGCACCGTGGAAATCTTTAACCCTTGTCCGTTGGTTTCCTTAGCACATACAATACCTTGGTCCAAAGGAGACGGAGACGCCTCATTTCTTCATTTTGCCTCTATTTCTCATTCCCCCTCCAAGTCTTTTTAAAAAGCCACAGCCAGTCAACCTGGTGTGGTGGCACATGCCTGTAACCCAGCTTTGTGAAACTGAGGCAAGAGGGTCACAAATTTGCAGGCAGCCTCTGCAACTTAGGCTCTTAGAAACTTAGAGAGATCGGTTTCAAAATTTAAAAAAAAATGGGTCTGGGGGTACCCAGAGTTAGAATACCCCAGGGTTCAATCCTCCAATACCACATGTGCATGCACACACACACACACACACACACACACACACACACACACCAATAGTATGTACCTACCAAATACATATGGGTCAAGAATAATTTTTTTTCTTCTAATATCAAGCCCAAAGATAGATGTAATGGAAACACAAAAACAAAGTCATATGCAAATTTGTCCCTAACGCCATGTGGCTGGAGAGAGGAAAATGATCACACCACTCTGGTTTCTTGTGTTAACATTGGTTGTGAGTAACGGGGTGGGGGTGACGCACACACAGGGATGCTGGAATATTTCCACGTGTGGAGCTCCAGGGGAGGGTGAGCGGAAGGAGGCATTTGAACACCCATAAAGCTGTTGCATGCGAACAGAAACTCACAAACTACAAATGGGGACAATTGATTTTGGGGACAATTTATTTTGGAAGCCAATGGGATGGCTACTGTGTGAAATAATCAGTAGAGAAAATTTTGAAGGTGAGCAATTCTAGAAACTTCACTAGCAAAGAGAGAAACACTCCACGCCAACTTCCAAAAGGGAGCCCAGCTTGATCGGGTGAGTTCCTAAAGGGCTTTTGGATGCACATTGTCAGTGTAATGTCTCAAGAATCTAGAGAGGGCGCCGGGCGTGGTGGCGCACGCTTGTAATCCTCGCGCTTGGGAGGCGGAGACAGGAGGATCGCGCAGGTTCGAAGCCAGCCACGCTGGCGTAAGAGACCCTGTTTCAAAAATATAAAATAGGTCTGGGAGTGTAGCCCGGAGGTAGAAGGGCTTCTAGTAACCCTAGTACCACCAAAAAAAAAAAAAAAAAAAAAAAAAAAAAGAATCTAGAGAGGAAAAATACAACTTTTTAATGCCAACAAGGACATGCTGGGGTAGTGGTGCAGACCTGTAATCCCACTACTTGGGAGTCTAAGACAGGAGGATCACGGATTAGAGGATAATCTCAGCAGGGTAGCAAGACTCAGCCACCTAGAGAGACACCGTTTCAAAACAAAAAATAATAAATGAAGAACGAGGGTATATCTCTGAGTTTTAATGCCAGCAGATAGAATCCCCAACACCAAAAAAACAAACAAACAAACAAACAAAAATAAAGAGAAAAAAAGAACTTAATTTGAATTTGGATTAGAACTAAATTTTATTGAGTACACACATACCATATAGGTTAACACATACAGAGAAAAATAGTCTATAGCATTCTGCCAAGAGCTTTGCATAATCTATCTCATTAGCTCTATCAACCCTATTTGCGGGCAGTGTTATTATTTTCATTTTAGGGGTGGGTAAATTAAAGCCTTTACAAAGTTAACATAATCAAGGTCAGAGATCTAGTCAATTGTAGAACCAGAATCCAAATTCTGAGTTTGGATTCCTCCAAAAGAGAAACGTAAGGGTGCTTGTAGCTAACGGTGAAGAGTTTATGTTGTAGGACTATCAAGCTAGGGTGGGGTCATGATCGTGTGCGCCTGTGGTTTAGTTAGCTGTTTATAATATGTTCCCTATGACTTCCTCTGGCGTCTTGAGGTACATTTGGCACAAGTGCATTGTGCGGCTTTGGGAGAAATCAAGCTGTTGTAGCCTTTGGTGTCATGTGTGAGGCAGGGGCAAAACAAAGCAACACTATATTTCTACATCCAGCTGAAACAGTGATATAAACTGGGCTCAAGAACCAAAAACACATTTTAAAACTGGGGTAGAGTAGAAATTAAACAAGATTTTTTTTTCTTTTTTGTGGTACTGGAGACTGAATGCAGGGCTATTCTACATCTGAACTACACCCCAGACCTATTTTGATTTTGAAACAGGGCCTCACTAAGTTGTGAAGGACTTTGCCACGTTGCTAAAGATGGCTGTAAACCTGAAATCCTTCTGCTTCGGCCTCCCAAGTGCTGGGATTACAGGTGTGAGGTGCCACGCCCAGCTTCAAAGGTTTTGCAAGATATTTGACATTGGACCCCGAAGGATGAGACCCCGAAGGTTGAGCACCCTTTTCTGTGCTTGGCTTGGAAGCACATGAAGGGGACCCAGGTAGGGCGATGTGGCTCCTGAGATGAGGATACAGAATTGAAAGTCCCAGGAAGCCAAGGGAGCTAAAACACCATAGAGAGAAGCTGAGTAGGTGGCACACACTCGTAGACCAGTATTTGGGAGGATCACAGATTTGAGTCCAGTCTCAACAAGGTAGTGAGACGTTCTGCAATTTAGTGAGATAATGTTTTAAAAAAATAGGGGTGGGCGTGTATCAGAAGTTGAATGCCCCTGGGTTCAAACCCCAGCAAAAACACACACACACACACACACACACACACACACACACACACACACACGGTACTACAGAGAGAAACGTGTTAAAAATAAGAATTACAGAGACATACACAGGGTCCCCTTCAAGCATTAAACTGCAAACAGATGAGAAGTGTGTATCTGCATACACCTGTATACACGTGTAAAATCTACTTGACGTCAGCTAAAGAACCATGTGAAAAGATGAGAAGCTGGTAATGTTGACTGTTCCTACCAGCCAGACCAGAAAACCTTGAAATTCACAAGGCACTAGATGGAGTTCACAGTGATGTCCTGTGTCAGGATTGGAGAGTAATTCTCTCTATACTAGGCATTCTTCTGGCCCCATATAATATATCTTAAAAGCCATACTTTCAAAGATTAAACTTTTGAGTAAATTAAAGCGTCCCAGAACAAAGTTCAGGAATGCTTATGAGAACACAAAACTAGCTAGCATTCGACAACATAAAATGCACAATGCCTGGCATTCATAAAAAATTATCAAGAATTCAAGAAGCAAGAAAAATATTGAGAAAATAAAATTTTCACTTGAAACTAATCCAGAACTGATATATATGTGAGTATTAGCATAGAAACAGCAGCAAAACAGTTATTTTGACTGTATTTCAGATATTTCTGAAATTTAGGAAGAGACATGAAAGATATTTTTTAAAAGGACTCAAATAGAACTAAATGTAAAATAGCATAATATAAAATACATGGCAAACTAGACTTTGCAGGAGTAAATACCAGTGAAATTGAAAACACATCAACATAAACTATTAAAAAACAAACAAACAAACCAAAAAATTTCCACAAACAAAAAAAAAAAAAGAAAGTACTAACTTATAAGATAAAAATAGAGTCCATGATCTGTAGGACTTTTTTCTTGATAATACTGGTTATACTGGTTATTGAACCAAGGGTCATTCCACCTCTGAGCTACAGGCCTCCTTCTTTCCTATTTTATTTTTTTGAAAAATGTTCTCAATAGGTTGCTGAGAAGTTTTCTAAGTTGCTGAGGCTGGCCGTGAATTTTTGATCCTCCTATCTCATCCTCCCAGTACTGGCATTACAGGCATGCACCACCACACCCAGCTATGTAAGACATCTTAAAGCAGCCTAATATATATGCAGCTGGAATTACCAAGAAAAAATAGGGCAGAATATATATGTGAACATAAAATGGCCCAAACATTTCCAAATTGGATAAAATTACATATTTAAAAGCTTCAGAAACCCCCATGCAGTGAACACTGTAATCAATTAATCCAGCACTGGTGGTATAATCTGAAAAGCAGACAGAGAGGGAACTATATCCAAAGAAACAGTGCAAATTCTGAGTAGGTTTATCACAGGATACAATAGAGACAAGAAAGCATTGAAAGATATTCAAAGTATGGGGCGGGGGAAGGTCAGTCTACAACTTTATACCCAGTGAAACTAACTTCACAAAAAAATGATGTCAAAATAGTGTCTTCTATAGACACGTCTAGATACACATCTAATAGTGTCAGCTAAAATAGTTTATCACCAGCACATTTTCATCACAAGAAAGGCTAAAAAAGTCATTGAGGTCAAAGACACATGATACTAGATGGAACTAACAGATCTACTCAAAAGAATGAGGTACATTGGAAAGAGTAATTATGGAAGACTTTGTTTTTTCTAGCTTAAATCTCTTAAGTATATTTGTGTAAAGATAGTAAGAAAAAATAATATGGTACTTGTTATATATGATATATATATATGTATATGTATATGTATATATATGTTATATATGTTAAAGCAAAATGTTTAAGAATACTCAAAAAAAGGAGAGGAACACTCTTCACGATTCTCCTACCATAAGAACATTGATATAATATCACTTGGAGGTAGACTACGATACATTGAAGATCCCTAGCGTAAACCAAACCCTAAAGCAACCACTTTAGGAGGTGTAGCTAATGGTAATCCAGTCAAGGGAAGAAGATGGAATGATAAACTACTCAATTAATCAAAGGAAGCAGGGAAAGAAAACACGGAAAGAAAGAGCACATGGAATAAATGTACAAAAGTATGGTGGTTTTTAATCTTGTCACATCAATAATCAAATCATCAGTAAGTTTTTTAAATAATCCAACTAAAAGGAAGCATTTGTCACATTGGATACAAAAGGGAAGAACCAATTGTAACCTACTTATAAAAGGCACATGTAAAATATAATGACACAAGTTAAAATATGAGCACAAAGAGAAGATATAATACATTAATCCTAATCAAGAGAGATATGGAGTGGCTATGTTATCAGAAAAAGTAGGTTTTAAGCTTAAATATTAGCATGAATAAACATTTTATTTTTAATGGTAAAAGGCCAATTCTTCAAGAGAATATAAAGATATCAAATGCTTATACAGTTAAAACAACTTCAGAATACATGAAACAAAAACATTAAGGAGAAATAGTTAAGTCCACAATTGTAGTTGGAGATTTCAATATTCTTTGCTAAGAAATTGATAAAACATAATCAGTAAATCAGAATCAGCAAATATGAAGAATATTTGAATAGGAATATCAAGCAACTTTACTTCATTGGCATTTATAAAGCACTCAACAATGTTATAGTACACATTTTAGGAATGCATTTAGAATATTTACCACTACCTGGGCTTGGTGGCACACACTTGTAATCCCAGTACTTGGAAGGCTGAGACAGGAGGGTCGCAGTTTCACAGCCAGCCTCTGCTACTTAGTGAGGCCCTTCACAACTTAGTGAGACCCTGTTTTAAAATAAAGAATAAAAAGTAGAGCTGAGAGTGTAGCTCAGAGGTAGATGCCCTTGGCTCAGTCCCCAGACACACACACACACACACACACACACACACACACACACTATTTAACACTATAGAACATATCATCCTGGGTCAGAAAACAAATCTCAATAAATATAAAAGGTTTAAATCATACCAAACAAATTTTCACGCAACAATGGAATTATATTAAAATCAAGAATAGAATTCTGTGCTAAGATCTGTAATTGATAACACATCCTGCAGAATATAAAATATTTTTAGATCAAATAACACACTTCTTAAAAAGTCATAAAGAAATAAAGTAGAAATTAGAATGTCTTTTAAATTTATCAAATATGAAAGCACAAAATATTGGACTTTTTGGAATGCCATTTTGGAAGTACCTGGGGGAAATTTTTAGGATTAACTTATAGTGTTTATTAGAAAATCAGAAAGATCACAAATCAATACTTCAACCCCAACTTAAGAAAATGGCAATCATTGAGAAGACAAAAAATAATAAATTCTGGTAAGGATGTGGGGAAATAGGAACACTTATCAACTGTTGGTGGGACTGAAAATGAGCACAGCCATTTTGGTAATCAGTGTGGAAGTTCCTCAGAGGACTGGAATGGAACCACTCTGTGATTGAACCATATCATTTTGGGGTATCTTTCCAAAAAAAAATTAAAGTAAGAATATTAAAGTGATACATGCATACCCATGTTCACAGCAGCACAATTCACAATAGCCAAATTATTCAACCAACCTAGGTGTCCATCAACAGATGAGTGGATTATGATATTCTGGGATATCCACACAGTAAATTTTACTCAGCCATAAAGAAGAACAAAATGATGTCATTTCCAGGAAAGTGGATGGAATTAGAGAATAGTATGCTAAGATAGATTAAGAAATCACAGAAAATGAAGGCTTATTTGTTTTCTATCATATTCAGAAGCTAGGGAGAAATCAGGATACAAGAGGAACTTTATTTTATTTATTTATTTATTTATTTATTTATTTATGTATTTATTTATGTATTTATTTATTTATTTATTTAACTGGGGATGGAACTCAGGGCATTCTCTCTCCAAACTACACCCCCTAGCCCTATTTTATTTTGAAACAGGCTCTCACTGAGTTGCAAAGGGCCTCACTAAATAGCTGAGGCTGTCTGTGAACTGCCATCCTCCTGTCTCAGCCTCCCAAATGCTGGGATCGCAAGCGTGCGCCACCACGCCCAGCGGGACTTTAGATACGGGAGGGGAAACCTCAGTGAAGAAATGGAGGGGATCCAGGCAAGGAAGATAAGGGGGAGGAAGACTTGATGAAGTAAACACTTCAAAGGATACTCTATGTACCTATATGAAATTACTGGAATCATCAATGGCAGTCTCAAATCACATGCAGGGAAGAGAAGGGAATAGGTGAGCTCCAGGGTTATCAACATCATAGGTCATTAGAAAATCGCAAATTAAAAAAGAAAATTGCAAATTAAATTAACACCATGGGATTTCACTACAAACTTATTAGGATGTGCAGAATTCAAAATGCTCCTAGCATCAAATGGCAGCAGGATATGGAAAAACAGGAACACACATTCATTGCCGAGAGAGTGCAGAAAGGTAGAGAAGTTCAGCAGTTTTCTACAAAACTAAACGCCCTCATACTAGTTCATCTAGCTACTACATTCCTTCATATTTACCAAAGTGAGTCAAAGAAGTTTTATTTACACAAAAATCTGTGTGTCTGTGTATGAGTGTTTATAGCAGTTTTATTTATAATTGCACAACCTCGGAAGCAAAGCAAGACATCTCCCAGTAGATTAATGGAAAAAACCAATGGTGGCATAGTCAGACAATGGAATATTTCACAGCTATCGAGCCATCAAATACACAGAGGAGCTGGGACTGGTGGTGCAAGCCTACAATCCCAGTAGTTGGGAGGCTGAGACAGGAGGATCACCGACTCAAGAATGGGATCAGCAATTTAGCAAAATGGTCAACAACTTAGTGAGACACTGTTTCAAAATAAGAAATAGAGCCGGGCGTGGTGGCGCACGCTTGTAATCCCCGCGCTTGGGAGGCTGAGACAGGAGGATCGCACAGGTTCGAAGCCAGCCTCAGCTACTTAGTGAGGCTCTCAGCAACTTAGTGAGACCCTGTTTCCAAATAAAATATAAAAAAGGTCTGGGAGTATAGCCCGGATGTAGAAAGCCTCTGGGTTCCACCCCCAGTACCACCAAAAAAAAAAAAAGTAAATAGAGATGGCAGTATGGTTCAGAAGTAGAATGCCCCTGAGTTCAACCTCCAGTACAAAAAAGAAATAAAAAGGCACAGAGGAGACTTAAATTCATATTACCTACATTTAAAAAACCCCAATATGAAGAGGCTACACACTGTATCATTCCAACTAAATGTCATTCTGGGAATGAAAATTCTATAACCAAAAGGGACCGGTGGTTTCCTCGGATTAAGGGAAAGATAGGGTTGAACAGTAGAGTACATAAGACTTCTAAGAAAGAGAAATTACTCTGTGGACAGATGCCATCATAAATTTGTCAAAACCCATAGAACATACAACACAAAGAGTGAGCTCATGTAAACCATGGGTTTGGGGTGAGAATGATATGTCTTTGTAGGTTCACTGCTTGTGACAAATAGATGTTTCTGCTAGAAAGTGATGGTGATGGGGTGGGGCTGTGGATATGCGGGGACATATAGAATATGAGAAATTTCTGTACCTTCCACGCAATTTTGCTGTGAAACTAAAAGTGCTCTCAAAATAAAATATATTTGCGGGAAAAAAGCAAACAAACCAAAACAATAATAACAACAAAAACCACACACCTATTGGAATGACTAAAATAAAAAGACCAAACATATCTGTGCTGGTGAGAACGTGGGAAAACCAGAACTCTATAACACTCTGCTGGAGGGAATGAAATATTGTCTAACAATTTTTGGGAAAGCAATATGGCAGTTTCTTAAAAAGTTAAATAAATACCTACTATGACTCAGCCATCACACTCCCAGATATTCATCCAAGAGAAATTAAAGATTCAAACAAAGGTCTATATACAAATATAATAGAAGTTTATTCATAACAGTCAAAATATGGGGAAACTCAATATAGTCATCAATATTTGAATGGACAAACAAACTATAGTACCCATAATGTGGAATACTACTCACCAATCATAAGCAATGAACGCCGGGCATGGTAGCGCACGCTTATAATCCCCACGCTTGGGAGGCTGAGACAGGAGGATTGCACGGGTTCGAAGCCAGCCTCAGCTACTTATTGAGGCTCTCAGCAACTTAGTGAGACCCTGTTTCCAAGTAAAATATAAAAAAGGTCTGGAAGTATAGCCCAGAGGTAGAAAGCCTCTGGGTTCCACCCCTAGTACCACCAAAATAAATAAATAAATAAATAAATAAATAAATAAATAAATAAACAAACAATGAACTACTAAAACACACTCTGTGGACATGGGTGAGTATCAAAACAGAAATGCTGAATGAAAGCAGCCAGACCAAGCGCATATCATTCCCCTTGAATAAAATTCAAGGAAAGAAAACTGAAAGTATAGTGATAGAAATAGGTGATGATTATAAAAGATAGGAAAGAAGCCGGGTGTGGTGGGATTACACACTTGTAATCCCCTTGCTTGAGAGGCGGAGACAGGAGGATCACGCAGGTTCGAAGCCAGCCACGCTGGCTTAAGAGACCCTGTTTCCAAAAATAAAATAGGTCTGGGAGTGTAGCCCGGAGGTAGAAGGGCTCTTCCAGGAACCCCATTATCACCAAAAAAAAAAAGAAGATTTTTTTTCCCCAATACCAATATGCTAACTCATGGCAGTATGAGTGCATGTTGGAATTAACCTTTACAAGCATGCAATTCTTTTTTTTTTTTTTTGGTGGTACTGGGGTTCCTGGAAGCCCTTCTATCTCCGAGCTACACTCCCAGACCTATTTTTACATTTTTATTTGGAAACAGGGTCTCCTAAGCCAGCGCACGAGGCTGGCTTCGAACCTGCGCGATCCTCCTGTCTCTGCCTCCCAAGCGCGGGGATTACAAGAGTGTGCCACCACGACCGGCCATGCAATTCTTTACTAAGCTCTGCCTCCAGAGACTTGTGTCCACATGGTCTTACATGGAGCCTCAACATCTACTTAACAATATCTGGATGTGACTTGACACCAACCAGGTTTTGGGATCTTCTATATAAATAAGAATCTATCTCCTCCATTTCCTCAGTCTCTGTGTTTTAGAGTTGTTTAAGCCCCAGACGTGAACCAAGGGGAATTCGGATGAAATCTTCTCTAAGGTTACACATTTCAAGGATGATCCTAGAATACATTTTAAAGACCCTGACTCTTAAATGAAAGTGTCATCCTCATAGACGCAGAGACAGGAACCAAATTGGCTATTCACTGAGCGTCCCGTGTCACCCAGGGTGGGTGGCCAGGGATTCCCTTCCTGCTGAGAGTGCCCTCACAGCTCTGCTCTCCCAGTTTTTCCTACTTCATGTACCACCCTTCTTAACTCATCTCAGGTTCTCAGCCACCTTCATCTTGACACTGAAGGATGATTAAAATACACAGAATTGGGCTTGGGAGAGCCAACTTAATTGTATTTGCTGTAACTTGCCTATCAAAATCAGTGAAATTGTATCACTTCTTACTTACATTGTCTCGTGGCTTCTGCCTGCTCTCTTTTCCCATTCCTTGAATTTGTTATTTACTTTAATGAACCTCAAAATGTGTAGTTTCCAGGGAGAAAAAAAATAGCCATTTATACTCTCACTTCGAGTCTAGAGATTTTACTTTTTATTTTTATTTTTTCGGTACTGGGGATAGAAGGGGCATTCTACTTCTGAGCTACACCCCCAGTCCTTTTTTGTTTTTATTCCTTATTTTGAAACAGAGTCTCACTAAGTTGGGGAGGGCCTCACTTTAGTAGCTGAGGCTGTCTACAAACAGCAGTCCTCCAGTCTTAGCTTCCGGAATGCTGGGATTACAAGCGTGCGCCACCAGGCCCGGGCGAGAAATTTTAGGTTACAAAATACCTCAGGTACTTGGAGAAACAATTGTCTTGCACTTGGATAAAATTTTGTCTTGCACAAAAATCCATCTGGGATCACATGGCTTATATATTATTTATGGAGGACCTGGGGAACACTATCGGGGTCTTCTTCCTCTAAAGCATGCTGAGTAAAACAGCACCATCTCTCCGGATGATGCAAGCCACCACCTAACATGTACTCATCTCACTTTCTATCTACCTCTTGTACATTATTTTCTGGGGGCATAAAAGGTGCTGCTTTGAGCAACGATGCTGCTAGTGGGTGGGTGGGAGGGATTCTTAAGTTTCTTCGCCTATCAGTTGCTGGTCCGTATTCAGAATCATGAGCAAACAGGCCAGATTTCAACTGTGAAAATCAAAGAAAGTGAGTATCAGTTTCTGATAGGCCAGAAAGAGAATGAAGGTGCTAATGGAAAATACACAATGCCTACATTTCCTGTAGTGCTAATGGCGGGCCACTACAATTAGGGCATTGGCTCATTGTGCTCTCTGCATCTGTTAATCACGGTCCACAGCCTTTGTCTTTTCAGACAAAGCCTATTATCTCATCTGTCAACAAAGCTATAGAAGGTCACCCTTGGTCAAGGCTTAGAAGACAGAGAAAGTCTGCACATAAAAAAGCCAGATGTCACAGTTACTGATGTAGGCAGAGGCATGATGTCAGCCATCAGAAGCTGGTAAGGGACCAGAGGCCCTGTCCTTTATCCTTTAGGGAGGAGACAGCTATTTTTCTATCTAGAATATATATATATATATATATATATATATATATATATATATATATATTATATATATATATATATTATATATATAATATATATATGTGTGTGTGTGTGTGTGTGTGCACGCGCGCACATTTATATTATACACATATACGCATTTATAGAATGCTCACTGTATGGCAGGACCTGTGATAATGATCAGCAATAAAGTTAGAGATAGGGAAAACTGAGTGCCTGAATTTGATCACTGAAAGAGATTCCTTGCAGCAAAAGGTACAAGGCTCAGTTTAGTTCCTGGGCTATTTTGTTGTTGTTGTTGTTGTTGTTGTTGTTGTCGTTGTTGTTGTTTTATTGCAATATGTGAAAGATTTATTCAATCTGTAATTGAAGAAATTGCACTCTGTTAGCAAAAATAAATAATAAATATAAAATATTGTATCTTTGTAATTTTAGCTGCAACAGTAATCTCAGGAATAGCTAATATTTATTGAGAGCATTTTTTTCATAAGCTGTGGGGAAAAAAAAACAGCTGTAGGTAGCGGTTTACTTTCTCCAGTAATCCTCAATAATTACTCTCTGAGAAGTGCATACTATTGTTATAACCATTTTCCAAGTGAAGAAACAGTCTTAGAGACGTTGAGTGATCTGCACAGTGTCACAGAGCTAATAACGCTAGATGTGGTCCCGAGTACAAGTAGGTCTCATAGCAGAGACCCCGACCTCACTTACGGCCGACTATCATAATGCTGACTTAATAATTGGCGAGAAAGAAGAAAGGCTTGACTTCATCATTTTTAGAGACTATGCTGCTGGTGAGAGAAGCCAGCACCCCAGGCAGGTCTGGACTTTGGAGACTCCTAGGGACGAGGCTTTATCATTGCCTGCTAGGGAATCCATGGGTTAATAGTCTCTACCATTTTGTGGCTCTGCGGAACATTTGGGGAGAAAGTCACTCTGTGAACATAAAACTAATCATCGCCCATATGAGAGCTTGCTGGAAAAAGTTAAACATTTCAACAAACCCCCTTCACTAAAAGTGCATTCAGCACTTTCCCCCCTCAGAAATGACTTGTAAGTTTGTGCTTTTAATTATTATCATTCTCCCCTGAAATTACAGGCGAAGTACTCAGTGATATTTGAAACATCAATTACTGGCCTGCAGGCCTCTGCTACTGTTTCTCCGCCTGCTGCCAGGGCTGCAAATCCATTTTCTGCATTTCTTTCAGATTTTCTGAACAAAATTATGGAAAATCGCTGTTGGCACATGGCATTTTTCCACAATGGTCAGAGTTATTGAATTGTGCCGTTATGCGCTGCTTGGAGAAGGCATTCCAACTTAAAATGCCAGCCTTAAAACTATCAGAACATTTTCTCCAATCTGGGCTTCATAAATTTTCCACAGGAAAAGGCTAAGAAATCTGCCCTGGCTTTGCCTGGGGCTCCGACTGCACATAACTCCACGCTTGCGACGGCTCAGGTTGTGGACTCTTAGCTCATCTGTCCTTAGGCTCCTGTTTTCTGTTCACACTTTCTCACCCTGGTTGACCAGAGAGTCTGAGACTACCCTGGGCAGGGTGACCTGCTGGCAGCCATTTTGAATCTGTCTTCCCTGTCACTCCCAATCAGGCCCCTGTCTGTGCAGTAATGCTTCAAAGGCAACTCAAACTCAGAATTCCAACTCTTTTCCTTCTGTATTCTTGACTCTGGAAACTCTCTCGGTGAGACTTTATGATCCTTCTGTTACTCGGACCTGGTAATTTTACTTCACATGGCTCTCCCACATCATCACCTTTACTATCACGGAGCCTTTTTCTAGATCTTTCCAACTATCACCTGCCTTATCTTCTGCTATTTGTCTCTTTTTTCTCCAGCATGCCTTCTTCATTGCTGTCAATGGATTAACTGAAAATATTTATTAGCCGGGTGGGGTGGTGCATACCTATAATCCCAGTACTTGTGAGGCTGAGATAAGAGGATCACAGGTTCAGGGGCAGCCTCAACCACAGTGAGACCCTCAACAACGTAGTGAGAACCTGTTTCTAAATAAAAAATAAAATAAGGGTGGGGGGCAGAGCTTGGAGGTAGGATGCCTCTGGGTTCAATTCCAGTTCCGCAAACACACACCCAAACCAAAAGAATATGTATTATGTATGAGTTCCTCACCAGTTACCAAACACCTACGCTGTAGCAGATTCTGAAGCATGTAGTAGGGTAATAGATACGTTAAGGATGTGGCCCCATCCTCTAGATGTAATGAATTATTATTATTGCACTGCTTAGAAAAGACCAATCGTCACAGCTCTGCGTACCTGCTGGTCCCCAGGGACAATGTTGCTCTGGTCCCAATGCGTTCCTCTGGTCACATTTCTTTTCATCTTCTTCAACATCTCCTTTCTTTCTCCTGTACTAATCTCTGTTTCTTAAAATAGCCAAAACTTTCCAGATCTTTACCGTGAAATTCCATTGCCACGCAGTATCCATGGCTCCCAGCTTAGCAAATGTCAACCCGTTTCTAAGCCTTGACTCAAATCTCTTTGCATTCATACGCTTCCAGGCCCCAGACACTCTGCACTCCCTTTGCACTGCCTCTGTATCTACAAGCGTTCAAAAGGAGATGAAGATATTGGGGTAAGTGGATAGCATAATGGCACTGTAGGTCTAATAAATCCAAGTTCTTTACTTCTGTAAAGTTGTTAGGTTTCTAATCAAGTGTCTCATCTTGGTTAAAAGCTTCGAATTCTCCACCTATACCTTGAGGACACAAAGCTGTACTTTAATGGAGTGGTTCATAGTATTTGAGGAGCTCGTTGATATAAAATGCCAAATTTAGAGTAAGTGCTGAAGAAATTATAGCATTTTTTAAATTGTTATTCTCATTATGATCACCGTTTTTATAATAGAGTAGCTTCCTACACGTTACTATGATTATTTTTGTGTCCCTCTCCCCACTAGTCTCCACGCTCTTATAATACATGCGTCTGTTTTTTCCTTTGTTTCTCCAGTGTCTAGCAGTGTGCCTGGTTGATATTTTGTTCTTAGTATTTTTTTAAAGAGCAAATTAATCTCTATCTGGAAACCCACAGGTACTCCAAACTCAAACTCAATATATAAGGAAGTTAAAAGTATTAGCTTTCGCCAAAGCTTGCAGTGCCTAAAACAATACCTAGCATGGGACAGTTGTTGAAACATAAATTAATTATGCTCTCATTTACATCAGTTCATTCAAATACATTCATGGGTCACTTTCTTGGCCGTGTATAAGAATTACAAATATGAATGTCTGCGGGAGTTGGGACATTTTGTCAAACGATTTAATTTGGAGATTCCTTGAATATTCATTTAGAAATCATGTAAAATCAATGTTCTCTGGGTTTGTTCTCTAGGAACCTAGACTAGCCTATTCATGTTGTTTAAAGGTAGCTTTTGCCATCTCCTGGCTCGAAGCATCTACATACAGAGGCTTTGCCCTCTTCCTTGTTCAAGAAAGTCCTGTAGTTGATTTATGTATGTCTTGAGATCTAAGGTAAAATGTAATTCCTATATTCCATAAAACATAGCTGCAATCATACGCTATATGTCTTCTTGATCTTCCCTCATCAAAGGTCTGCTCCAAACTCTGCATTCCTAATCACAGGCTGGTGATACATCCCGATACCACTTCATTTCACTGATTGGTCTGCACAATGCATACTATTATTTTCTACGCCCTGCATATACTAATTATGTTTTCCTAGGACACTCTGCTGTAGGCCTATATCCTCTTCCACTGATTGTGTGGGCTAGGACTGGGCCCTCCCAATGCATCCTGGCCATATTTTAGAAAGTATGTCTTCAATATTATCTGGGGTAGTTTTAATAAAGGGTGCTTTGGACTCAAGGAAAGAGAAAAAAAAAAAAAGATCTCTCTGGTCCTGGGTATATAGAAGGAAGACAAAACTACTAGTTTATCCTCAAGTGTGGCAAGTTCTTATAGCAGTGCCCAGGAGGTAACAGTAAAATGAGCTGCCTATAAATTGAAAAAGAACTCATATGGCAACCTAGAGTCATCTACCTCAAGGCCTTCACTATGTTGCATTCTTTTGTGTCTAAGAAAAAGTAAACAAGGGCATTTTCCCCTGCTGTCTAGAATGTTTATAATTTTGGTTGAGGTGTGTGTGTGTGTGTGTGTGTGTGTGTGTGTGTGTGTGTGTGTTGCTAGGGACTGAACCCAGAGACATTTTATCTCTGAATTACACTCCCAGCCCTGTTTTTTAAAAATGTGTAACAGGAGCCAGGCGTGGTGGCGTTATAATTTCAGCATTTGGGAGGCTGAGATAGGAGGATCTGAGTTTTCAGCCAGCCTCAGGTACTTAGTAAGGCTCTTTGCAACTCAGTGAGACCCTGTTTCAAAATAAAGAATAAAAATAGGGCTGGGGGTATAGCTCAGAGGTAAAGTGCCCTGGGTTTTATCCCCAATACCGAAAAAAAAAAAAAAAGTAACAGGGCCTCACTAAGTTGTGGAGAGCTTTGCTAAGTCACTGAGGCTGACTATGAACCTCTGATCATTCTGTCTCAATGTGAGAAAAGACACCGCTCTTTTCAAAGGGAGGCCAGGTGCATTGGAGGCCACAGAGGTTCAGGATTGACTTGCCCAAGCCAGATGGCTGTGACTCACCCAAGTCACTTGGGGAGCTGGGTCAGTTTCATCCTCATATTCTTAGCAGCCCCTTGGTACCTGGCCTAAATTAAACACACTTTTAATTATTGACCTAAACTAGACTCACAGATGAAAAGAGCCCTGCCAGCTCCTGCCACCAGAATGAAGTGTGAGTTAGAGCAGCCAGTTTTTCTTTCTTTCTTTCTTTCTTTCTTTTTTTTTTTTTTGTCCTTTAGAGAGGTTGCTTCTTGTCTGAGAAGTAAAGTAAAAATTAAACTCTAGGATGAATACACATACCATTCTTCTAGTATCGGTATGCTTTGTGGCATACTGCAGTTCATAATATTTAAATTATCAGCAAATAATGATTATAATAAATTATTAACTATTTGTGAATGGGATGATTTGCATATTTTAAAGCATCTTTTTCATATTAAATCTTCAAAACCACCTTCTCTCCTTGCAGATGGTTGAAGGATTATTGAGACAACAGACTTTGCCTGGCTTTATGTTGCTTACTTGCAGAAAGAGAGCTATCATTGCCTGAGCTTGTGTCCGGGGCCTGGCTCCTGCCTGGGATCCTCTCTTACTTGCATGTAGTTCTACATGCTTGGACCTGTGGCCTAGAACCTGCCCAGGCACACTCTGCTTTGGCCCTCACCTGGAATTCTGGAAGAAGCTGGCAGATTTTTAATCAAAAGAGCTCTGATTTCCCTGGGTCTGTTGCAGTCCACCCCTTTCCTAAGACAAGCTGCTTCTGGCCCAATTACAGTCTTGTTCTGTGTCCAACTTTGGTTTTGCTGTCTGTATCATCAAGTTCCTCTGTGTCTATCCTCTAATCTTCTACTCTATTCCCACATTACATACCCTAAAGGTTGTTTCTGATACCCCTTTCATGGAGCTTGGGCAACTGGATATCTTATATTCTCAAACTCTGACACCTCGTCTAGCTTTAGAAAGCCTGAAACTCGATCTTTCCAAGTCTGTCTCTTTCTTCTTAAACTTTCCAAAAGGTCAAATGAGAGAAGTGTGGTTCACCACCATCTTCTCAAAAAAATGACCCTGCCCAAGTAGTTATTTGGGTGGTAGAGGATAAATCAACAAGCCAGACATTGGCTTGATTACATGGCAACCTCTCTTCAACAGGACGAATGCTTGGTTTGATACTTGACCTACAATATGAAGAAGAAGGTCACAGCTCACATTTTTTGCCCCTAAAAAGGAATTGTGCTTCCAAAGCCCCAGAGGAAAGTAAAGTCTGGCTTTCTGATTATATGTTTCATTTCAATGCAATGATGTCATGTCATACATGATAAAACTAGGGAGCTGGGCTTGAATTGAAGTCAATTGAAGCTTACAGGCTTAATCCAGGTTTGGGTGTTTCAAATTTGTCCAGCCATGATTTCTGGGGCAAGCATTTGAGGTTAGAATAGCTTCTGAGTGACATGGACCATTGGCTGGTTTCGTTTGCAATTCAATGGGCCGCTGCAAAGGAAACTTTGTGCATATGGTTTTTAAAGTGTCATTTTCAAGGGAAAAGTGAGCTAATCTCTGCATCCTGAGAGTCTCCTAAGGGAAGTTTTCACTGCAGTTTTATCAGAGCCTAATGAGTGTGAATCCTTAGAGGCTGTGTCAGGGATTACGAAGGACCTGGCGGGTTTGGCTTTGTGTAGGTTTGAGGGTAATCCCTGGTTTGTTTAACAGGGTGATTCTGGGTCAGGGAGCAGTTGACACAAGTGCATAAAGACAGATTTACAAAAGAAAGCCCTGTGCCTTGGCCTGGAGTCCAGGCAGGCTCTGTGTTCTCACCACCTCCCATCACTCCCTGGGCCTTCCCTGAAGACATTGTCCTCAGGAAGCGCAGGACTCTACCCATGAGTGTCCAGGATAGCTCATGCAGAAAATAGATCATTTTCACTGCAATCCCCACTGCAGGTGGACAGGAATTTACTAACACCATTAAAAATAGCGTTCGAAGATCAAGAAACCTCTTTAGCTAATTTAAAAACTAGACTTTTTGCCTTGACACCAACAGAAATCTTTGTTGTGTCTCACAAGTCTTTATGAAGATGAATACTTTTTATTGGCCATAGTATAATTAGACATCTTTACAAGGTATAGAGTGATAATTCAATGCATCTATACTGTGCGTAATAAAGAAATTGGGTAATTAGCATTTCTATTTCCTTAAATATTATTATTAATGTGGGAAACTTCAAATTCCTCTCTTCTAGTTCTTCATAAAATGTATAATAAATCATTGTGAACTATCATCACCCTATTGTGCTGTAGAAGAACATTGGAATGTATTCCTATTACCTAATTGTACTTTGGTATCTGTTATACAACCTCCTTCTACCCCAAGTTTCCTCTACCCCTGACCTTTATGAATCACTATCTTAATCTCTACTTCTGTAAGATCAATTGTTTTAGCTTCTACTTATAAGTGAGAACACTTGATATTTGTCTTTTTGTGTTTGGCTTATTTCACTTAACATAATGTCCTCCAGTTCTACCCATATTGCCACAAATGAGGAAATGAATCCTTTTAAGAAAGAATGAGACATCGTCTTTTTTGTTAGAAATCGGTGTCCACCAAATGGGGTAAAAAAATGTATTTATGTAAATTCATAAATAATAGAACTGCTGTTCAAAACAGCAGCAAGAAACAGTGGAGACAAGAGTAAGCAAAGCTGAAATAGTTGAGGTTGAAGAAACAGTGAAGGGCTTGAGGCTGGAAGGAGCAGGCACACTGAGGGACTGTGAAAGCCAGGATGTGGCAGAGAGCTCCAGGAGAGAGCCCAGGACCGCCCAGGCTGGGGAAGCACGCAGGGTCCAGAGGACGAAAGCCTATCACTTTGCTGCAGATTTTCCAGTCTTCCTCCTCTGCAGTCCCTCACACACCACCACCTTCCCACCTGTCCATCTCTAATGAGTTAACTAACATGACTTAAGGTGGACTATCTTGGAAGTTTAACTCTTCTCCCTATTTCCTGGCTCCATACTTCTTCCCGTCAGATAGGAGAGCTTTATGTGCTCGGACCTCTTCTAGCTCCAAAATTCATGGAACCTTTGAGACTCTTGTCAAATCCTGGGGCTTTTCGTTGCCCCCCCCCCCATTTGAGACCATGCACAGGTCCTAGTTTTCAAATATACCTAACTATCCGGATCTATGTCTGTTTGTCCATCCAAACCTTGAGTATTCCAAGGGTCCAGCTGGCTTATGAAGGATGTCAGGTGAGCCTGTAGTTGCTGACCAGTGCTGACCCCTGATGAGAGCTCACTCTCCTCTGGAGGAAAACCTGAAACATCCCCCTTCCAGCAGCTGCCTTGCCCTGGTCTCTTCCCACTTTTCCTCTGGCTCCCTCTCCTCTAATTATAACCTGAGCTGAGTCATCTGGTGTAGCTAGCGGTGGTTATGGTTTAATTTCTGCTCTAATAGTTACTTAGTCTTCAGGAAAAGTAAGGAAAGTGGTTGGTTTGAAACAGCCTCATTCTCCTCAGGACTGAGGTCATTCACAGAGGTTCTTTAAGAAGACGCAGGGTATCTTTAGAAGCCACTAAAGGACCAGTGCTCAGAGTTTCCATCCGGCCACCCTCCAAATATCTGCCTCACTTTAATTCAGATAAGTAATCAGAGCACAATGGAACTGTGGAAAGTACTGCTTATGATAAGAGTGGGCTTTAGCTTTCATTTCTCTATGGGATAATTTTTTTTTTGTATATCCTGATAGGGAAAAAAAATTGAAATCAGAGATTTTAGAATTTCTGTATGTCCAAGATTTATTTGAGATTCTTATAAAAGTACAAATTCCCAGGTTGTCACCACAAGCAATCCTGGTGCATTATATTTGATGGTAGGGCTTGGGAAACTGCATTGGTTTTTGGAACTGAGGATTGAACAAAGGGGAATTCTACCTCTGAGCTACACCCCCCAGCCCTTTTTATTTATTTTGTTGTGAGAGAGACTCTTGCTAAGTTTCAGAGGCCCTCACTAATTTGCTGAGGCTGGCCTTGAACTTGTGATCTTCCTGTCTCAGCCTCGATTACATATATGTGCCACAGAATATATCTATGAAAACTACATTTTTAATAATTAGCCCCAAATGATTCTGATGCAAGGGGTTCAAGATACCCTTTGAGAACTTGGGTAGCAGCCTGCTTGCTTTTTGTGTGGACTAGGAGCTGAAGGACTGACGTAGTTTGAGTGTATAATGCTTGAAATAAAATGTCTTTGGAATTGTTAGGGGATAAGTTTAGGTTTAGTTAATTAATGACAGAGATCCACAAAGAAAAGGAAGCAAACTACAAAATGAGAAAAAACTAAAACATTAACAACAGAAGAAAAAAACCTTAAAAATACATACGAAGCATCATTATTGAATTTTTAAGCCCTTTATCTAAGGTCAATATAAAAATGCAACTATCTGCTATTTCACAGAAACATAGCTAAAATAAAGATATTCAGTAATTTATCAATTTGTTTTACATTAATTAGCCCAGTGATTTTCCATTGTAGATGTGTGTGTGTGTGTGTGTGTGTGTGTGTGTGTGTGTGTGTGTGTGTGTGTGGTACTAGGGATTGAACTCATTGTACCTCTGAGTTATACCCCCAGCCCTTTTATTTTTATTTTGAAATAGAGTTTTGCTAGGTTGCTCAGGGCCTCACTAAGTTGCTGAGCTGGTCTTGGAACCTGCAATTCTCCCGTCTCAGTCTCCCAAGTACTGGGATTATAGACATCCACCACCATGTGTGGCTTCATTTTAGACATTTCTGCTTAAAGAAAAATCATTTATGTACATACACATGGACATCATAAAAGCACATTGATTGTAGTATTATTTAAAATATAAAAAATTAAAAACATCTATGCATTTTCTTTATACACCTAATTATTTGAAATTGAACTATGTACATGCACTTGTGAGTTAATATATAGACTATAATATAAACACATGTGCAAAAGAAATCGAAAAGGATGAATTAAAATGTTATAAATAGTGTTAACTTTTTAATCGAAGCACAATGCTTTAATGCACCTTATTAAAAAATCTAAAATATGTGCAGTATTAAATATAAATATCTATAACATGATATTCCCTGAAATACTTAAGATTATGCAGTGAAATTTATTTAATATCTTAATTTTTCTTGAGTCAATAAATGAAAATGAAGGATCCAGATCTCAAAACATATATAGACTTTATCCCAAACAAGAACAGCATCAGTGAGTGGACAACATAGCGTGTTAGAACTTTTATTTTAGTACTTCTAAAATTTGTCCACAATTACCATGCATAAATTTTGAAAAATATTTAAAATAGCAAATAATAAGATATCTTATTTCATTATGCCAGGCAGATGCAAATTAAAATTTTAAAAGTGAATGTTTCCCTAATATAACCAATTACTTTTTTTTACTAAAATGATACTTTATATTCATTACAGCTAAAGAATTTAATAATCTCTTTTATTTATAAAAATTAGAGCATGTACAATCAATGTACTACATATATATCTATTTAAATATATTCATTTAAAAGTTGATATTCACATTTATATCCATATACTAACACACACACACACACACACACACACACATATATATATATATATATATATATATATATATATATATATATATATATATTGTCCTGTGCAGTGCCTTAAAAAGAAAATCCTTAGCCGGGTGTGGTGGTACATCTTATAATACCAGTACTTGGGAGTCTGAGACAGGAGGATCACAGGTTCAAGACAGGCCTCAGCAATTTATTTATTTATTTATTTATTTTTATTTTTATTTTTGGTGGTACTGGGGTTCCTGGAAGCCCTTCTACCTCCGGGCTACACTCCCAGACCTATTTTTATATTTTTATTTGGAAACAGGATCTCCTAAGCCAGCGTGCGCGACTGGCTTCGAACCTGCGCTATCCTCCTGTCTCTGCCTCCCAAGCGTGGGGATTACAAGCGTGCGCCACCACGCCTGGCAGGCCTCGGCAATTTAGTGAGACCCTGTTTCAACATTAAAAAAAAAATAGGGTTGGGAGTGTAGCTCAAAGGTAGAATGCCACTTGGTTCAATCCCTAGTACCACAAAAAGATAGAAAAAAAAATAAGAAAGAAAATGCCTTATTTTTCATGGTCAAAGAACATTTAAAAATTTGCTTATATATCATAATACTTTCCATAATTAGAAATCCATATTAATAGAAGTTATCAAAAAGGTAAGAATCAGCCATAGCTATTTTTCAGAGAAAATTAATGAACTTAAGTATTTCATATTAACCGATAAAAATTTGGATTAATGTACTAAACATTTAGTTCTGCAGTTTGGAATAAAAGATATCTATATTAAGAGACAAAACTTTTAAGGAAACATTATTTTTCCTAATCTCATACTCTTGAAAAAATATTTCAAGATGATATTTTAGGCAGTATAAATGGTCAAAAATATAACTTTAGAAATTCTACTTATAGGCGATAGATATTTTAAAATCTACTCCCTCAAATGGTGACAAAGGTAATGAATTGTGTATGTGTTTGTATGTGAGTATGTGTATCTGTGGTGTGTATGCGAGTGTGTGTGTGTGTGTGTGTGTGTGTGTGTGTGTGTGTGTGACTAATGACCAAACCCAGTAACACTGTATCACTGAGCTACATTATCATTCTTTTTTTAATTTTAAGACAGGGTCCTGCTAGTTTTTTAGGCTAGCCTTGAATTTGTGATCCTCCTGCCTCAGCCTCCTGAGAAGATGGGATTATAAACCTGGCTAAATTTCAAGTATTTGAGGCAACAAATAATTTCAGTATTAGAAAAATTGATCCAAAACATAAAATAATCTTTACAAGTAATTTTACCAGATAGGATATCACTAACATTGGTATCTGAGAAAGATTGGACAAAATCAAAACTAGAGGTCAAATTCATTTTAAATATTGATACAAAAATCCTAAATAAAACTTTTGCAGATAGAATCTAACAGTATATTAAAACAATACCACCTCATTAAAAAAGCTTATCCTAGCCGGGCGTGGTGGCACATGCTTGTAACCCTGCGCTTGGGAGGCAGAGACAGGAGGATCGCGCAGGTTCAAAGCCAGCTGCGCTGGCTTAAAAGACCCTGTTTCCAAATTAAAAAAAAAAAAACCATAAAACAGATCTGGGAGTGTTGCCCGGAGGTAGAAGGGCTTCCAGGAACCCCAGTACCACCAAAAGAACCAAAAAAAAAAACCAAAAAAAAACACTTATCCTAGGGTTACTAGAAAGGTATTCTTCGTCAATAATAAAAATAATAAATAGAAGTGTATCAATAGAGGAATAGGAAACGCTACAGTATTACTCAAAGTGTGATTTTTAGCATGCAAGAGAGAGCTTGATTAACACTGATTTCTGGGCCCCAACTGCAAAAATTCTAATTACATCCATAGGGAAGGAGAGAGTGCTGAAAATCTGCATGTCTAGTCAGTTCCCAGGTCACACCAGTGCTGCCAGTCAGGGGAATACGTTTGGAGCGACATTACATGGATCAGTGGCATTCCACTTAAACTGCAAGTGAAATCACCCAGGAAGCTCGCTGAAATGCTGATGTCTGAGTTCCAAAGACAGATCCTCTGCTTTAACCACTGGGCTGCGGTCTGGGTATGGGAAAGGGATGTAAAGTCTTCTTTGGGCATTCCAATAGGCAACAACTCTGAGACTCTTTGTTCTCAAAGGATTGGCCAAACTAGCAGGCTTGCCTTATCTTCACTATGAAGGGTGGGTTGGTTAAGCATGGAGTTTTCCTCTCTTACCCAGTCCATCCTAAAAGTCCACATGGTGCATAACCATCTCATCACTTCTTATAAAGAAAAATTCTCCATACAACTTACATGTACTATCTTTTTTTTCATTTTTTATTGGTGCATTATATTCATACAACTTATTGGGGTAAAAAAACTCGTGTACAAACATGTACTCATTGCTGATTTAGCCCCTACCCAATTCCCACCCCATTCCCTTCCCATCCCTCCCTCCCTTGCTCGGCTTAGTGGTTGGCTTCGATATGTTTAAGTACATTGTGTGTTTTAGAGATTTTCCTCTTCCCCCCTCCTTTCTCCTCCTTTAGGTTGTCTTGTTTGCTCCTCTATAGGATTTCCTCTTTCAAGAGTTCCTCCTATGACCCATTTCTCCCTAACTCTCACATATTATCTTAAAAGTGTCACAGGACTTTAAAAGCTTAGATTCTTATCTCTGCTGTAAAGTATGGCGTCTACAGGGGGTGACCAACTGTGGTGGTTTGACCTTGGAATGTCCTCCAAAAGGTTCATATGTTGAAAGCATGATCCCAGTGCAGCAATATTCAGAGGAGAAATATTTGGATCTGGGCTCTCATCTCATGGATACGTTCACTGAAGGCTTAATCATTTGAATGGATTTACTGGTATCATGGGCAGGGCAGGAGGCTGTGGCTGAAGGTGGTGGGTCCCTCAGGGTGTGGCCTCGGGGAGTCGACTAGTCCCTGGTCACTTACTGTCGCTTTCTCTGAGTCTGGCTACCATGAGGTGGACGGCTCTCCACTGTCCACGTGCCTCGCCGCTGTAAAGTCTGTCTTGGAATTGGCCATCTGTGGACTGTACCTCTGAAACTCGGAGCCTAAATAAATTTTTCCTCTTCTGTGTCGTATGTATCAAGTATTTTGGCCACAGTGATGGGAAAGCCTACCGAAACACCAACCTTCATGGTTTTTCCTAGACTGAGGAGTTTCTCAGGATACAGGACTTTCTTTTTATTTATTTTATTTTATTTTATATTTTTGGTGGTACTGGGGGTGGAACCCAGAGGCTTTCTACTTCCAGGCTATACTCCCAGACCTATTTTCTATTTTATTTGGAAACAGGGTCTCACTAAGTTGCTGAGAGCCTCACTAAGTAGCTGAGGCTGGCTTCGATCCTCCTGTCTCAGCCTCCCAAGCGCGAGGATTACAAGCGTGCGCCACCACGCCCGGCTCAAGGATACGAGACTTTCAACATTACAGACTGTGAAGTCCTGGAAAAAAATCAGGCTGAGCTGATCACCAAAGGATCATCATGTACCCTTTGTTGCTGCTACTAAGTGGTGTCTCCAGGACATTTGTCTTGCACTCTGTCCCCTCCACTACACTGACCCAGAAAGCAATGGGAATTACTCAAACTAGAATCACGGGTGAGATTGCCCATTTCAATGACCAGATGGCCCAATTGATGATGACTAGGAGATAGTGCTTTGGTGTAGACTTCAGATATTTTCAGTCCATTAAAATAAAATTTCCTGAGCCATATAAATTTTAGTACCTGTGGCAGTTACTCTCAAAATGGGACCAAGGACTAGTCACAGTAGCACAAAAGAACTTGTTAGAAATGTACACTCTCAGTCCTCACCCCATATATACTGAAAAAACCTTTAGGGATGGGAATAGCAATGTATGTATGTATGTATGTATGTATGCATACATATATATGTATGTATGTATTGTGGTACTATGGTTTGAACCTAGGGGCATTCTACCTCTGAGCTACACCTCTAACCCTTTTTATTTTTTGATTTGAAACAGGCTGACTTCCATTGACATTATATACATGCATGAGAATACCAAGCCAATCTCTACCCTGTATGGGAGAGGTAGGCTGTGTGGGGAGGGAGCCTGAGGAAAGCCCACCATGTCCTGTATGCACCTATGTCACTATCACTATGAGTTACATTATGATGTGAGAGTAAAATGCACTAGAAAAGCATAAAAAATTAGTAAAAAAAAAAAAACAGTCTCACTAGGTTTCTGAAAGTCTTGCTACTTGCTGAAGCTGTCCTCGAACCTGTGAGCCTCCTGTCTCAGCCTCCCAATTACTGGGATTACAGGAGTTCACCGCCACGCCCAACATGCAATCCGTGTTTTAAAAGTTCTCTAGATGTTCCTGGTGTAGGCTAAAGTTTAAGAATCACTGACTTAGAGAGTGGGGCTAAGGACTGGATGTCTGTTTTCACAGTTGTCCAAGGATAAGAACCACAAACGCAGACCTCAGTGTAGCAGCTCTCAGGACAAGGCTGTGGACCTCAAACATCTGGGAACTTTGAAGGTCCTGGTGCCCAGGCTGCTAGACAAGTTACATAGGATTACTCTGAGGGTGGCATCAATATTTTTCAAGTCTTTATGGATGACATGCAGGAATCACTGCCTTTCATCCTCTCTGCTGTAGAATTCTACCATAAACCTAACAGGTAAATTTCCTTATTGCTAAGTGGTAGAAACTTTTCTGTAAATGTGGGATCCAAGACATAAAAAATATTTTTTGGTACTTGTCTGCCTGGGGCATGTTTTAAGAGTGAGTCTATGGAAATTTCTGGAAAGTAAGGTGGGGAATACATCTGTTGGACTCATCAGATTCATTTAGGGAATTCAAAATCCCTATATGGGGAAAGAAAAAGTCAATAGACACATCACGAAAGAGGAAAAATGATGAAAACTTTTTTTTCCTTTTTTGGTACTGGGGATTGAACCCAAGGGCATTTTATCTTCAAGCTACGCCCCCAAACCTTTTTGTATTGAAACAGGGTCTTGCTAATTTACTGACAGTCTAGATAAATTCCTGAGGCTGGCCTCAAATCTGTGATGTTTCTGTTTCAGACTCTCAAGTACTGGAATTACAGGTGTGTTCCACTATGCCCAGTCTGAAAAAAAATTGATGAAAATAAAAGGATTGTTATGTTCAGGGGCTTTGATTGTTTATTTGAATACAGCCACGGACCTCTCCTGGATTCTGTTTTGCTGAACGGTGGACATTGCTTTTGTGGACCAAATTTTCCCATTTGAATTTCCAAAAATAATACTTAATGTTTCTTCAAGACTAGTAAGCAATGACAATAGGGAAAAGTAACCTCTTTGTTTTTAGGTCATCAAACTCTTGACAGAGAATTGACATAAATTCTGCGTTAGGAAATGTTGTGGTAGAGCGTGAAAAGTTCTGGAACTGAAACTTGCCTTTCTTTTACTATCCAAGCTGTGAATTTCAAAAATAACAAATCATTATAAAAGTGAAACATAAGATTCTTCACACCCACTGTTTTAATCATTTTAAAACCTTCTATAACTTGAAGTAACGAAAACAGCTTATTTTAGTAGTTAAGGCTCACTGAGTTTTTAATGCTTCCTGGACATGAAACGGCATGAATATTATGTTCTAGGTACTGGAGTATACATTTTGAATTTATCTATTCAATATTGTGTGTTAGAAACTGTAATGCTTGCTAAAGATCTAGAGATTAATAGCACATTATTCTTGTTTCCAAAGAGCTCACAGATGCAAGAGTTAAAGCATGCTGTCGTCTGAGCAAGGAGAAGGGAGTACTGACAAACAGATGTCTTGTCTCATAGGGCTGAGCCGGGGAGTGGGCCAAACAAAAGACACTTACCGAAAGAGGTGATGCTTGACCTGAATCCTAAGAGCAGTAGGCACTGGCGAACAGAGTTTATTTTAAATACATCATATTACTTGATCTTCTATTAGGGCTATAATAGCTCTAAGAAATAGGTTTTATAGATTTTATTAGTCATATCTCATGGGACATTTTAAGTAAAACACTCAGATGAAATCATATGGGTCATTCTACCTCTGAGTTACACCCCTAGCCCTAATTTATTGTTTATTATTATTACTATTATTATTATTATTATTATTATTATTATTATTAATTATTTTAAAACATGGTCTTGCTAGGTTGCTGAATGTCTTGTTAAGTTGCTAAGGCTGGCCTTGAACCTGAGGCACTCCTGTGTCAGTTTCTCAAGTACTGAACTTACAGGTTTGTGCTACCATGCCCATCTGCCAATGAGCTTTGGAGATAGGGTCTTTAAGGGGGTAACTTATGCTAAGTTGAGAGTTACAGCAATTTAACTCTCAGCTGAATGTGAAGCCCTTGTAAAAGTGCCTCCTTCCATGTCATTGTCTTTATGCCCAACCTAGAAATGTTTTTGAATCAAGTGCAATATAACACAGGAGGAAGTAAAGAAACTTGGTAGAAGCTCTGTGTATACTCATGGATTTTACCATCACATCTCCTTCTAGGATACAGCAAAATTCAGTTATCAGGGGTCCTCATCTGATGGATTGATGGAATTATGAAAGAAGAAACAGACACCAGAGTTGTGCTTCTCTTCATATGAACACAGAAAATAGTCATATGTGTGTACGGGGAGAAAATGGCCATCTATAATCCAGAAAGAGAGACCTCACCAAATACCAACTTTTATGGCACCTTGATCTTGGACTTTTAGCTTCCAGAACTGGGAAAAAATAAATTTCTATTATTTGAGTTACCCAGTCTGATATTTTGTTATGGTATCTCCAGAAGACTAATGATCTATTCATTTATTCAGTAAGGGGATTATATGAAGAAGGTAATCAAAATATGTATATTTTGTGTATCATAGCCTAATATTAATATATTGTAGTTTAATACGTATCTGGCAGGAAATAGCATTTATCTCTAAAGAGATATTGGGAAGGCTTTTCCTAACTTCTGATTGTGGGCTCTACTTTTCTCTCCACAGGAGACCTTTTCAGTTTTTATTAGCATATACAAAGATATATCCCAGCTTTGGACTGAAATGATCTTTCAGTTGGTGTCATGAACATCCATTGATTAAGCTGAACATCATATATTTCCAACTAAGTGAACATATAAGTTCAAATGCTAGGGATGAAATATCTAAGCATTATAGAGACCACCGCTAGAGGTAAAAAGCTATGTGATATTTGAGAATTACTGCCATTTAACAATCAGCTGAAAGGGAAGCCTTAGGAAAAAGTGACCCTGCAGACTCCCTGCAGACCATTCATTACCTTTATGAATAGTCTGGAAATGTTTATGATTCAAGTGCAATATAACCCTCTAAGAAGTAAAGCAACTAACTCAGTAGAAACTCTATGTACATTCACGGATTTGCCTCCGCCTCTCCTAGGATGTAGCAAAATTTTTATTAGAGACACTGGAAATATCTGTTGTGTTTGAAAGACCTCGGGTCACTCAAGTTAACTATTTCCATACAATACGTTCTTGAAAAAGTCTCTTAAGCTTTCTGACCGTCAGTTTTTTCTTTTACCTGTTAAAAGGGTTATGATACGCTCCTCAAAGCATGACTGATGAGATATACATACTTTAAAAATGTTAATACCTTTTTTTATTCTTCTCATTATAGATAGTGCTCATAATCCCCGCAGGCTTGGTCTTTCCGATGCCTGTCTAAATTTGTTGTGCAAATGGAGATAATTTTAGTTCTTTTCTTATTTGAATAACTTCGAAATCCTTCTCTTGTCTTATTGCTCTGGCTAGAGTTTTGAGTACTATCTTGGAAAGGAGCGTTGATCATGGGTATCCTGGTCTTAATGCTGATCTTAAAGGAAATTCTTGCAGTTTTTCCCCATTCAATATGACGTTGGCTTTGGATTTATTCTAAACGAGTTTGCCTAAAGTAGGCATTTTTCTTTACTTCTGAAATTGGGATTTGGCCCTTGACTAGACTGGATGTTCTGGTCAGTGTAGCAAATGGGCCAAGTGGCCATTAAGCTTTCAGCCTTATTATTGGAACCAGTGAATTATTGACTTATTTGTAAAAATCGGCAATAACTTTCAGGAGTAAGATGCCTTTCTCAGATGCCCAGCTCTAAATCTGGCCAGAGAACAAAATGTAAAGCTTTTTAGAGCAAAATAAGTCTTTATAAGATGCTGTCAGTCATGTCTCTTCCCAGAACCATGTAAAAGACCATATTGTGTGATAGAAAAATGAAGATGAAGAAGGGGAAAAAAAAAAGCCTGGAAGTATTGTTGGCTTTACTCAAAATTCTAAATATGTAATGGGAATTACTCTAATAACTCAAAATTTTGAAGGTTCATTTTATTTCAAAGAAAACCTCTTAGCTAATTTGGGGATTGGAGAGGGCCACACACTTTGGCCAGGAGTCTTGGAGAATGATTTATTCTCGTAGCATTTCTATGAGATGTTTTCCTCTCTTCCAAATTTTGTGGAAATGCCAAGTCTCTTTCTTTTAAAACTCAATACAATTTGGCTCAGAAATACAAAGACACGGGGAAAGGGAGACCTGGTATTTAATTCTACACCGTTTCTCTCACCCCTGACTAACCTCTTATTTTAGGAGATTTAAAATAATTTTCCGTATAGAAAACGTTTTACCTTTTGATTCTTTTGGATATTCCTTACAAACCTCCTCCTCTAAAGTACTGAAATGTAATCTAGTACGCGCAGGTGAAAACTACTTACTCTTTGAAAACAGCATTTCTTTTGGCTCAGCCAAAAACGTTGGAATGTTTTCACTTTCTCCCCACTAAAGAGAAAAGCTATTTCACGAAGTAGGTTTCACCTTTGAGGAATAACATGAAAGATTTCAACCTTCAGCTTTGAGACTTCACCCGCTGTAAGTTAATATGTGTGCCCAGCCCTGACTGAATCATAAAACCTCACTAAACACATCTGCCGTGTGATGCTTGTGGTGTAGCCAGTGGCATGGTGCTGTGGAAAGAGCTAAGATTTTGATCTCCTTGGAATAACTGTGTAAGTCTCTCCAAAATACCATTTACGTGTCTGAGTCTCAGTCTCTGTATCTTAAAATTGGGACGCTTCTGCCCCTTTTTCCTTGGCATCTGTGGTAACAAAGTAAAGGGTCAGGTACAAAGCAAGCACTCCACCAGGACCCTACCGCTCTCTCCTTCTGCCTCCCTTCCTTCCTGTCCTCCATCTGGACTCAGCCCCTGATTTTGTCTTAGCGTCTGTGGTAGAATGGACAATGCCCCTTCAATGGCTTGCCTTAATCCCCGGAACCCTATGTGGCAAGATAAATAAATAAATAAGTGCTTGAAATTTCTGTTGCCTTACTCAGAATTCTAAATATGGAAGGCGAGTTTCTCTGATTACTCACAATTTCAAAGGTCTATTTGTTTTTGTGGTGGAACTGGGGATTGAACTCAGGAGCACTCTAACTGTGAGCTACACCCCTAGTCCTATTTTTTATACTTTATTTTGAAACGGGGTCTCGCTAAGTTGAGGGCCTCGCCAAGTGGCTGAAGCTGACCGCGAACCTGCGATACTTCTGTCTCAGCCTCTCAAGTATGGAGATTACAAGTGTGAGCCACTATGCCCAGCTTCAAAGGTCCATTTTATTTCAAAGGAAACTGCTTAGCATAATTTGGGGTGGAATGAGAGGATCACTCTCGCTGGCCAGGAGTTCTTCTATGGCAAGAGAGATTTAGCAGAGGTGATTAAGGTAAGGATTTTGAATACACTGGGCCTACCTGGATTATCATGGTGGGCCCAGTGTATTCAAAAGGGCCTTTATAAGTGGAAGAAAGAGGTCACACACAGTGCTATTTGGAGACGTTATATGGATAGCTTTGAAGACGAATCAAGGGATGTAGGAAGAATCTAGAAGACAGACAAGGCAAGAGAATGGATTCTCTACACAAGCCTGAAGCACAACACAGCCCTGCCAACTTGCTGGGGTTAGCACTGTGAGGCCTATTTTAATTTTGGACTTGTGGCTTCCAGAACTGTAAGATAATAACTTTTTTCTTGCTTGAAGCCACTAAGTGTGTGCTAATTTGTTACATCAAAAATAGGAAACGAACACAGCAACTTTGCAAGGCCAACAGATTTAAGTGGCTGTGGGGAATGGTTCTAACCATGGGTTCTCGATGCCCTTAAAAAATAACTCCTAAGAGTGTAATGAAACCATGAACACAATGGACCATTTTTTTCTGTGTGTGTGTGTGTGTGTGTGTGTGTGTGTGTGTGTGTGTGTGTTACTGGGAATGAACCAGGGGCATTCTACCTCTGAGCTACACCCCGGCACTATTTATTTTTTATTTTCAAAGAGGGTTTCACTAAGTTACTGAGAGCCTTGCCTGCCAAGTTGCAAAAGCTGGCCTTGAATCTGTGATTCTCCTGTCTCAGCCTCCTGGGTATTGGGATTACAGGCATGCACCATCATCCCCAGCTTCCATTTTTTAAGCAAGAAAGTGGAGGGTTTGGGGGGCAAAATGAGTTGATGGAAAGCAAATATTTGGGCACCTTTGACTCTTGTTTCAGCTATGTCGTTAGGAGACCTTTTGTGTCTTTGTAGAGGTATCAATAGTGCTTATCTTTCAGAAGTCTGGAGTCAACCTATCTTTTTGTTTCAGTTTTCTGAAAAAGTGCAAGCTCATAATTTTATATCATCTTGTACAATAAATCCTATGGAACCCAAAGCAAACACTCCAAGCATGATCTTTGGAATTTTATACTTCTCCAGGGAGGTCTTCAATCCCAAACAAATTCAAATGAATCTCTCTGGAATTGACACTTCAGTCCTCAACAATGGAATTTCAAGGGGTTTCATGAATGGTCCAGTGAAACCTTACTGTGTTCCTATTATGGAAAATAGGAGGTGGGTACCAATCTGGGACCAGAGGGGGGGAAAATCTGTTGCTATAGGGTTGGTGATGTTTTCCTCACAACCAACTCAAGCAAGTATCTAAAGACAAGTTTGTTTGGACACTCTATCACTTGGTCCTAAATCATTGTAATGAAAAGCTACAGAAAGTGTTAGAAGATCCAATTAGCAGTGATACAGTAGAACTGGGAAAAACTTTTCTGGCCTTTCAGCCAATGATAGCAATTTTAACAATAGCTTAGCAAGAGGCCTCTTTTTCTTCTCTTTTCATAAACAAATTGTAAAGAAGGCCCCGATTTCTTATTCATACCTCTGGAATCTGAGTATGACAGCTGCGAATGAGGATTTTCTACTGAAGGTGGCTTTGTAAAATGGAGACCTGCAACTTCATGCAGAAGAACAGACTTTTTTTTCTGGCTCTGAGGTCCACCAGAGAAGAAGCAGAAAGAGACAGGCAATGACTCTGTACACAGCCAAGTTCTCCAATGTTCAGAGTTTGGAAGAATCATCTGCTTTATGAGTAACCCAGTTGGAACTAAGGAGTCTGGGGCCTTGCTTTGGTGCTTGGATAGATCACGCTGTCTGCTATGGGTGCATGCTTGGAAAGTGCCTTCATAAGTTACATATTCAATAAACCTGTCATAAGTGCCATTGAGATAGTTTGAAGTTCCTACAGACCAAGGTGCCTAAAATAGCTTTGATGATTGCTTCTTGAAAGAATTCAGAACACTGATTGAGTATGTGGGCTTAGCTACTTATTCAACCTGTCAACAAATGTTCACTAATCTACACATGCAACACTTTATGCTGGATATTGCAATTGGTTTGATTAAGTGGACCTAAAATTTTTATTAGTTTGTTATTTGATCAATTTTGGTACCGGTGGCAAAGGAGAAATGGGCAAATAGAGGTGGGAGTCAAATCCTCTGTGATGCTGAAAATATACAAAACAAAGGCTCATAAAGTGATAGAAAATAAAAAACTACAATAACAACAACAATAATTGCCATATGGGTTAGGTCTGTATATGCATAGTATAATTCATTTCTTTTTTTTTTTTTTTTTGGTAGTACTGAGGTTCCTGGAAACCCTTCTTCCTCCGGGCTACACTCTCAGACCTATTTTATATTTTTATTTGGAGACAGGGTCTCTTAAGCCAGTGCGGCTGGCTTCAAACCTGCGCAATCCTCCTGTCTCCGCCTCCCTAGCGCAGGGATTACAAGCGTGCGCCACCACGCCTGGCTATAATTCATTCTTTTAACAATACTTTGTATTAATCATAATTACCCTTATTCTTCATATAAAATATGAAGCTCAGAGATATTGAATAAACTCTCCAAGATCAAAGTGCTGGTGACACCCGGAGCAAGTATTCTACCCAAAATATGTAAGTCATTATTAAGTTAGCTCATTGTCTTTTGGCTGGAGAGTTTCGGAATATTGGATATGGAAATGTGGCAATCACAATATACTTCTATGGAGGAAAATGGAGTTCTTTTCCACAGTAAGTTAGCAGCAAGCTATTCATTTTATAAGTGGAGACTTGCAATCTCACATCTGGGGTGAGCTCAGTGACATGTGAGTTGGCACCAGAGGCTTACAAGACATGACTTAAGAAGAAGTGGTTCAAATGCAAAAAGTTAGTTCTTTTAAAAATTTTTTTTATTGGTGCATTATAGTTATATGTGATAGTGAGAATTATAGTGATACATTCATATATGCACATAGCATTACTGGATCTTTTTCCTTCCCAGTACAGAAAGTTCTTAATGCTGACTTTTTGCTGATGATTTAAGATGCTCTTAAGGAGCAAGAGTTAAGATTATTTTTGAAGATCCAGTGTATTGGAGATTCTTGGAAGATGTGGCATCAAGGGGAATTACTCTAGCACTGGACCAGGTACTTTTATGCACCTCAGATAATCTAATCTCCTCAGTGATTTCAGGGTTTCAGTGTTACTAATCTCATGTTTGCTGAAAATGCCATTTAAATACAATATTTTGCTCTAAGTTCTGCCGATTATAAGACCATCTAGAGATGGCTCTTTGGTCATAGCTTGCCCTGTACATACAACCATGCATTTATGTAACATGGTTACTCAAAATGCTTGCCCAGATTATATTGTGGTTTTAGCCTCTCCCTTTGTAATGGTATTTTTATGAACAGAGTTGGTCTGAATTTCAAACAGGAGATAGTGAAAGATGAGAATTTATGAAGTAATGGATAGAACTAACTTTGTGACTTTGTACCTTTTCTATAGTGAGGGGTATCAGGCGTTAATCACTGTGCACTGAATCATTTGTCAGTGAATGTTCGGAGCAAGCTCCGGGAACCACCAACATGAATGCTGTGTGAATTTTCAGACGGAGCTTTAGAAAAATGAGATATGGGAACCATCACCTGCTACTCTGCGTTCCATGGTTATAGATTCTGTCTCAGGCTTTGGGCTGGGAAGGCATCTACAGGCAGTAAAGGAATAAGAACTCTAGATTAGCTCTGGTTTCATGTCACATTCTTCTCCATGAATGGTATCAAAGGACAACTACTGGAGCCCCACCACAGGAGAGGAACTGGTACAGTATATGGCTCCTTTTGGCCATGACTGCTTAAACTAAGCATCCCTGGTTGGTGTAATGGGTTTTATCTTACATTTGCATTCTCTCCTAATGATTGCACTCTGCTGAAAGAATGGCATTTGGGTTCTTAATAGAGAACCTGCTCCCTGGGAAAGCCAAGATTTGCTAGTGAGGTACACATGTGAAAGAGGTTAGGATGAACACAGGCTTAGGCAAAGCCACACTAGAGCTCTGGAATTGACTGTGAATGTCTCTGCATCCGCCCTTCTGCCTCTGCCTTCCACACTCTGTCCTTAGACTACTTCCCTGTCTTCCCTAACCAGAACCAATAGTTTAAAAGAGCAAAATCAATTGACTTCAAATATTGATAGAGAGTGAATGCAAAATGGAAGTAAAAATCTAAGGTCAGAGAAACATTTGAGAAGATAAAATTTTAAAGCAAAAAGCCAGGTAAGTCCTTTTTGTAAGTGTCAGATTATTAGGAAGCCCATTTGACATCACAACACAGGAGCTAGACCTGTCTTACTTTAAATGGGCATTCCATTTCTTATATCATGGTTAAAATTTGACTTGGTTAAACTGGGATCTTTCTCTTCCTAATTAAAAGAGAAGTAAACTATTGTATACGTTTTTCTTTAAGTATTGAAGTTAAAATGTTTACTTTTATTTTTCTTTTATATTCATCTTTATTAAATGTATTTATTGCTATTAAATTTGTTTCATCGTTATTATAATTAGTAGCAGCATCAGTGGTGGCAATGGTAGATTTATGACCTGGCTTTGGGCCCAAACCCTTGTCTAGTTTCTTCTCATAGTGAACCGGGCTGGCATGTATTTGGAAGATGTGAGAGCTCCTTAATATAGATCATAGCACATATGTAGAATCTGTTGGTTTTCAGACACCTGTCTCAGCCTCATTAGCCTTAGGTCCTACTCCAATATCACTTAAAAACGATAAATCTAGTGAGGCGTGGTGGCATACTCTTGTAAATCCAGTACATGGAAGGCTGAGACCCCCAGGAAGATTGAGGTTCATGGACAGCATCAGCTACTTAGTGAGGCCCTTTGCAACTCATTGAGACCCTGTTTCAAGATAGAGAATTAAAAATAGGGCTGAGGGTGTAGCTCGGAGGTAGAATACTTCCATCCCCAGTAACGCAAAACAAAACAAACAAAAATATAAATCTAGTGTGTTGAATGGCAAAAAAGTAAATAAATAATGTTAAATAATATGGAATGAAAAGTAAAATTTGCTGCTCTTCTCTCAGTTTCTTTTCATCCTAGCTGAATATTATAATCTTTTTACATATTCTTACCTATTTAGTGCCTATTAACCCAACAGATAAGTCAAATGTTTCTCACCTTGATCCACTGGATAAATAATACACACACACACACACACACACACACAGGTTATTCTGTATCTTGTTTCTCCATCCACTACTGAACTCTACATATTAGAGAACTTTCTTATCAGTTAATACCAATATTTTGTTTTAATAATAGCTTCCTAGTATTTACTTGTAAAGATGTACCCTACTTAGTTAACCAACATTATTTTTGTGAAAACAAATATTTCTTTTTAAGAAATCATAGGATGCTGAGGGGTGAGGCTGGGATCAGCGAGGCTAGGATTGGAGCCTGCCCAGGGGTGAGGCCAATGTCGGCCAGTGCTGGGGCCTCTGAGGCCGGGATCGGAGCCTGGAGGGTTTAGGCTGGTGTTGGGGCCAGTGAGGGCCAGGATCAGAGCCTGCCATGAGGCAAGGCTGTGTCTGGGGCCTCCGAGGCCAGGATTAGAGCCTGCCGAGGGGTGAGGCCGGTGTCTGGACCAACAAAGCCGGGATTGGAGCCTGCTGTGAGACAAAGCAGGTGCCGGGGACAGTGAGGCCAGGATTGGAGCCTGCCATTAGGCAAGGCTGGTGCTGGGGCTTCCGAAGCCAGGACTAGAGCCTGTTGAGGGGGTTAGGCCAGTGCCGGGGCCAGTGAGACTGGGATCGGAGCCTGCTGTGAGGCAAGACTGGTGCTGGGGCCTCTGAGGCCAGTATTGGAGCCTGCAGAGGGGTGAGGCTGGTGCTGGGGCCAGGGAGTCCAGGATCGGAGTCTGCCATGAGGCAAGGCCACTGCTGGGGCCTTGGAGGCTGAGATCAGAGCCTGCCAAAGGGGGAGGCCAGTACTGGGGCCTCAGAGCCCAAGATTGGAGCCTGCTATGTGGTGATGCCAGTACTGGGGTCAGCAAGGCTGGGATCAGTGCCTGCCATTTGGTGAGGCAGTAGCTGGAGCCAGTGAGGCCGAGATAGGAGCTAGTCTAAAGACAAGGCAAGTGCTGAGGCCCCTGAGGCTGGGATCAGAGCCTGCTTCGAGACAAGGCCAGTACTGGAGCCAGCGAGGCCAGGAGCAGAGTCTACCAGGTGGCCAGGCTGGTGTCGGTGCCCTCAAGGGGGATTGGAACTTGCAAAGCGGCATACACAAAGAAATATCACAGAATATTGAAAAAAAAATCAGATGCTCTCCCTGATATGCAAAGCTAGGAAGAAATGGGTAATAGGAGGGAATCTAGTGGAAGAAGGGGCCCTATGGAGGAGCAATTAAGGTGACCAATCAGAGGGGATGGGATGGGGGAAGGTAGAATCTCTTTAAAGCACACAATATATGTAAATAAATATATCATATTAAACACTAAATCAAGCATGGGATTGAGGGAGGGGGAGGGAGTGGGATGGGGATTGGATAAAGGTTGATTGAATGGTGTGTACTTGGATATCCTAACAAGTCTTGTATTCCATTGTGATGTTTGACTACAATGCACCAATAAAAATATACTAAAAAAAATAAAAAGAAGAAATCATAGGACCAAAAAATCACATCCTTCTTGCTTGTGCAATTTTATTTGTAAAGTAATTTCTGCTTTTTTTATTTTTTAATTAAGATGGCTAGGTAGTACTTGCTTACCAGATGAAGGTCTAGGCTCATCTAAATGTAGTAGCCAAAAAAAAAAAAGAGAAAATATCCGGGTGTGGTGGCACATGTCTGTAATCTCAGTACTTTGGAGGCTGAGACAGGAGGACTGCAGTTTCGAAGCCAGCCTCAGAAACTTAGTGAGGCTCTCAGCAACTTATCAAGACCCTGTTTCTAAATAAAAATAAAATAGGGCTGGGGATGTAGCCCGGAAGTAGAACATCTTTGAGTTCCATCCCCAGTACCAAGAGAGAGAGAAAAAAAGAGAGAGAGGGAGAGGGAGAGGGAGAGGGAGAGAGGAAGGGAGAGGGAGAGGGAGAGGGAGAGGGAGAGGGAGAGGGAGGGAGAGGGAGAGGGAGAGGGAGAGGGAGGGAGAGGGAGAGGGAGAGGGAGAGGGAGAGGGAGAGGGAGAGGGGGAGGGAGGGAGAGGGAGAGGGAGAGGGAGAGGGAGAAGGAGAGGAGAGAATGGTATGTATATTCTTTGAAGAGAAAAAAGCCAAGAAAACAAATGATTCCAAAAGAGGGGTGAGGAGGTAAAGACCCAAAGAAAAAAGGCCCAGGGAAGCATGGCTCCCACTCAGTTCTACTGTAAATTTCCTCCACTAGAAACCCTGGACACCTAACTGGCCACTGCCTCTTGGAGACTCGACTTCCCAGGGATAGATAGAGGAGGCTGGGTCAGGGAAGCCTTGAGCTCCCCCTACAGGTTGGCGAGCACAGGTCAGCCTAGAGAATATTCATCCTAGCAAGAGAAGAGCTATTTTAAAAAGAAAATACAGCATTTTAGAACAGCTGGTCACATGTGTGCCTCTTCCCCTGCTATCTTGATTCATGTGCACACATTTTTACATAATTGCAGCGATGGCCTAGATTCAATTTTGTATTCCGTCCCCCCCCCCTTAATATTATATAGTAAATGTTTTTCCATGTGGCTACATAATCTTTCTAATTACCATTTTAATGACTTCATAATACTCCTTCCAGTTCACATATTGTAATTTATTTAACCACTCCCTATTGGTGGACATTTTAGATTGTTTCCCGACTTTTACTAATATAGAAAATGGTGTATAATCTATCTGTTGTTTCCCCTTATTTGAATGAGTTGTTTAGATTGAATGTGAGTCATAGGATAGGGCTGATTTCACAGATCCTAATACACTTAGCTCTGCTGATAACCACAAGCAGCAATGCCTTGACAAGGCACTAACATACCGTCTTTGATTTTTTTACATTTGTTTTTGCAAATGTAGTAGTATAACCTGCCTCTGCCTTTTATTTTGTGCTAATCCTTCTCTGCTTTCCACACAGCCAAACCTATGCATCTAGCCTTTGGTTGACCATTTATTATTAATTCAATATATTTTTTATTTAAAAATATTTTATTGGTGCGCTGTATTCATACATCATAATGGGATAAAAACTTGTGTAGACATAAATGCACACATTGCCCAGTTAGCCCTTACCCAATCCTCACCCCGTTCCCTCTCTATCCCTCCTTCCCATGCTTGGCTTAGTGGTTGACATCTAGTATTATAGCAATTTATCCAAAATTAAAAATGATAATCTCACAGAACAGTTTTATTTGTCTGATACCAAACTTTTAATGACTTAAAGATAACATTTCAATATTTCTTTTTGCTTTCTTTCTTACCAGAGAATATTTTTTTCTTTTTTTTTTTTAGGTGAAACTATCACACATTTATTTATTTATTTTTCAGAAAAAATCTATCCTAATATGGAATATGGACTCTAGATACCCAAAACAATCTCAAAAAAGAACAAAGCTAGAAGATATACATCTGATTTCAAACCTTATAAAGCTACAATAATTGAAACAGTGTAGTACTGTTATAAAGGCAGATATATAAACCATTGGAGTTAAATAAAAGCCTAGAGATAAATTCTTCCATATATTGTCAAGTTATTTTTCTTTTCTTTTTTTTTTTTTTTGCGGGTCTGGGGATGGAACCCAGGGGCATTCGGCCTCTGAGCTATACCCCCTGCCCTATTTTTCTTTATTTTGAAACCAGGTCTCACTTAGTTGCACAGGGCCTCACTAAGTAGCTGAGGCTGTCCACGAACTGCGATCCTCTGGTCTCAGCCTCCCAAATGCTGGGATTACAAGCGTGCGCCACCACGCCCGGGGTCAAGTTATTTTTGACAAGGTTTCCATGAACATTTGGTGGTGGAAATAATAATCTTTTAAATAAATATTGTTGAAAAAATAATAATCGCATGAAAAAGAAAAAAATTGGACCCTTACCTAACACCATATACAAATATTAACTCAAAATAGATAAAAGACCTAAATATAAATCTTAAGACTATAAACTTTTAGAAGAAAATCTGGGTCATAAAACCTCACAACTTTGAAATTGGCAGTGATTTCTTGGATATGATTTCAGTGGCACAGGCAACAGAAGGATAAACAAACTCCCTAAAAAATAAAAAAAAATTGTATATCCAAAGACAATGTAAACAGAGTTAAAAGTTACTGATAGAATGGGATAAAATATTTCCAAATGCTATATCTGAAGGTATATTAATATTCCAAATAGAAATTCTAAAAATTAGCAACAATAAAATCAAACAATACAATTTAGAGATATGTAAAAGACTAACATAAATAATGTATCTCCATAGATATCCAATATTAGTTGTCTGTTGGATGGAAAATCTTGTTTCTCTGGTTCTGGTGTGTGTTACCTATTTCTTCTTTGTAGTTAATCTCTTTGAATATTTTCTCTAGTGCTGGTTTTGAAGACATAAATTCCTTCAGTTTCTGTTTGTCATGGAAGCTGCTTATTTCTCCATCTAATTTGATAGAACATTTTGCTGGGTAGGAAATTTTTGGCTGGAAGTTGTTTTCTTTCAGAGTTTGAAATATCTTACTCCAAGCCCTTCTGGCTCTCATGACTTGGTTTGGGAAGTCTGGAGTGATTCTAAGTGATTTGCCTCTGAATGTCACTTGGCCCTTTGTTTTTGTTGCCTTTAAGATTCTCTGCTTGGCGTCCACATTGGTTATTTTGACAATTATGTGGCGTAGGGATCCTCTTCTCCGATCCTGTCTAAAGGGAGTTCTATAAGTTTCCTGGACTTGTTATCGACCTTTTGTTCTATCTTTGGAAAATTTTCTGCTATTACTTCCTTGAAGAGATTGTTGATCCCTTTGGTTTCACCTTCTTTCCCCTCCTCTATTCTGATTATTCTTAGGTTAGCTCTCTTAAAATGGGACCATATTTCTTCAATGTTAGATTCCTGCTGTCAGATTTTTTTTTCTAAATTAGAAACTATGCATTCATTTTGGAGTGATCATCTTCTAGGAGTGAGATTCTAGTCTCCATGTGGTCTAATCGGTTGTTTATACTTTAAATTGAGGACTTTACTTCATTAATTGCATCCTTTATCTCTTTTTGGGTCTCTCTGAATTCTTTTCGAAACACATCTATTATTTCGACAGTTATTTTCCTGATTTGATCTTCTAGAAATCTCTGAATTTCTGTTTTATTAGGTTCTGATGTTGTGGGGTTGTGAGCATTCATTGCTCCATTGTTATTCCTCTTTCCCATAATTTCGGAAGTTTGTGCCTTCTCTGAGTTCTTCGCTGGATCACTATGACTTCACTTAAGTTGCTCTGGATCTCGAGTCTGTGGTATCTCAGTCACCACTACTCCTTTACTGGGTTGTATCACAAAGTCTCAGACCCAGGGAGTCAATCAAGGCTGCTTTAGACCATAGGAGGGGTGCCAGGTTGGGCGTTCTCCTGCGGGGAGTTGTGGCTATGGTGTGTTATCTCTGCCACCCCTGCTCCCCCACTGGGTCAAGTCCCTGGGTGTGCAGTACTGGGACTTCTCCTCTAGGGGCCGCAATTAGACTCACTGTTGTTGAGTGTGCTGATGGAGCTGTAGTGGACTCGGTGAATTTGCTGCTGCTGCCACCAGTGGCAATATGGCACCACTGCCACGCCCTTGGCCGTGAGGCTGGCGTATTTTTTCTCTGTTTTTGAGCTCTGCTCTGAGTCCCTGCAGGGTATGCTGAGCCCAGCCCCTGGGAGCTTTAGATGCTCCCTGCGCTGAAAAATCTGCCGAGTTCCGCCTGGCTGATCTGCAGCAGCTCACCTCTGCTCGCTGTCCGCTGCTCCTCTCTGGAGCCCGGTGGGCTGTTGAGTGCATTGGTCTGGTGCTGTCCAGTGAGCTCGCTGCTGCCGTTGGCAGTATGGCGCTGCTGCCACGTCCTCTGCCGTGAGGCCAGCATATCTCTTCTCTAGCTCTGAGCTCCGTTCTGAGTCCCCCTCCTCTCTGGGGCCTGGTGCTGCAAGGGAAGATGGCACCTGTGCCGCTCCGCGGCTCCAGCTGCAGCACTGCGGTCTGGTTTCTTTCTGGTGTCTTGTTTTTCCAGCCCTCTTTTTCTCTGTCCCTTGTATTTACATTCTTTTGTTTCTTTGCTGATGGTGTTTTCTGGCTATGAAAGGCACTGCTTTTGTGGTAATAGAGATTGGTTGTTAGCAGGGTTCGTAAGTACCGCTTTACTCTGTTGCCATCTTCCTGGAAGTCTCTAATTCAATATATTTAGAAATTTAGAACCTAATATTTATGAGGAATTTGCTCTAGAATTGTGTTTCCTTAGTAACACTGCGATTCTTATAGAAACAGGAATAAAGGGTGAGTGCCTCATGTTAGTGAACTTATTTTGTGAAACTCAAAAACAAATTCATACTTTGCAAAACCTTGATTACCAGACTTAAGGGAAATGTGGGTTGGTGAAAATTTGCCAGCACAACTGAGCTCCATGAAATGCGTCAGGGCTGGATAAAAGGGGAACTGAGACCAACAGATAGAATGAAGCTGGTGAAAGCCACACAATGTCAAGTGAGCAGGAGTTCCCTGGCAGAAAGAAACGGCCTTAGAGTCTTAGCATCAAGACCATTTGTGCTGCGATCCTACCCAGCTCTGCCTCTTACAAGTAGTGAGGACTTAATATTTATATTTCTCCCTTTTTTCCTTTCTTTTAGTTTCTTATGCAACCTGTAAAACTCAAATAAAATATCACATGTGCTTTTACTTTCCCCAAACCCTTCAGAAAAAAAAAATTCTAAAATTCCTCCTTTCCCAGGATTCTCAATCCACTGATCTATGAATGATCTTTTGCTATTATAGTACTCATTCTATGCTGCTCTCCAAACTAGAATGTGAGGTGTTTGGAGCAGAAGGCATGTTGTATTCCTCCCAATGTCTCCGACATCTAGCATAGTACCTGCTGCATGTTAGGTACTTGACAAATGTTTGTTGCATTTATTGACTTGAATTGAATGTTTAAGTAATTATGGAACATCAACAGGAGGAACTATTATGCAGCAATTAAAAGGATAATTAGAAAGACTGCATAACTCAATGGAAGTATGCTTATGATATGTTTGCATTAACATGCAAAATGGTATCTGCATTATAATTCTCACTGTCTAAGAAATTCTCGGGGAAAGTACTAAAAAAGACAAAGAAAAATGAGAAAAAAATGTTTATCTTTAAGAAGCTCATGCTAGCCGGGCGTGGTGGCACACGACTGTAATTAATCCCTGCGCTTGGGAGGCAGAGACAGGAGGGTAACACAGGTTCGAAGTCAGCCTCGCTGGCTTAAGAGACCCTGTTTCCAAATAAAAATATAAAATGGGTCTGGGAGTGTAGCTTGGAGGTAGAAGGATTTCCAGGAACCCCCATACCACCAAAAAAAAAAAAAAAGAAGAAAAGAAAAGAAGAAGCTCATGTTATAAAGGCAAGGATGGTAATATATGTGAACTGTGAAATTTGTCAGTGGAAATTGGGGAGACAGACACAACATTCCCTGGGGACTTTGGAGATTAAGTAATAGTCAATGGGTAAGACATCAGAGTAGGGTCTTTCTTCTTCTTTTCTTTTCTTTTCTTCTCTTTCTTTCTTTCTTTCTTTCTTTCTTCCTTCCTTCCTTCCTTCCTTCCTTCCTTCCTTCCTTCCTTTCTTTCTTTCTTTCTTTCTTTCTTTCTTTCTTTCTTTCTTTCTTTCTTTCTCTTTCTTTCCTCAGTACTGGGGATGGAACCCAGGAGCATTCTACCTCTGAGTACACCCCTAGCTCTAATTTTATTGTTTATTTTGAAACAGGGTCTCACTGAGTTGCAAAGGGACTCACTAAGTAGCTGAGACCATCTGCGAACTGCAAACCTCCTGTCTCAGCCTCCCGAATGCTGGGATTACAAGCGTGCACCACCACACCCAGCTCCAGAGTAGGGTTTATCGTAATTTGGATAAAAACACAAGAGAATGAAAAGGCATTTTAGAGGAATCATTTGAAATGTCTGTGCAGCATTGTGAGAGATAAACAAGATCGGGGCATAACACTGAGTTATATTGCAGATGCCTTGTGAAGGTGTTTTATCTTCAACACAGACTGTGAGGAATACTTCAAGGCTTTGGAGCAGGAGAGTGGGGAGATTACACTTCTTTTTATGACAGTAGCCTTTGTAGAGCAGAAAGGATGGGCCAAAAGGACAAATACCACAGGTAAGAGCACCAAGGAGGAGACTCCAGCTACCTGCTTCAGGTAAATGATAAGATTACTTAATGGAGGGGCTGGGGTTGGACCTATTTTTGCATACCTTGAGAGGGACAGTAGCAAGACCTAATGACTGACAGGATGCTGGGAGGTGAGTGGAGAGAGGACTTCAGGATGACTCATGGTGACAATGATTTGTTAAAAAATGTATAAGGAGCCAGGTGCAATGGTACATGCCTGTAATTTCAGGGTTTGGGAGGCTGAGACAGGAGAATTGCAGACTCAAGGCTAGCCTTAGCAATTTAATGAGACTATACAATTTTAAAAATAATAAAAAGAAGGGCTGGAGGTGTAGCTGAGAGATAGCACACCCCATTAAACACACACACACACACACACAAACACACACACACACGTTAAAAGAGTAGATCTACAGTAAGAGGATGCATAGAAATAAGGGAGTGAGAAGATGTTGGGCTTAGTTTTGGACATGTTGAGTTCATGATGTTAATGGGTTTTGTACTCCCAGCAGGATAATAATCCACTCAGACAAACGATTCTGGAGTCTTAAGAAACAACTTCTGGCGAAAGTTAGCCCCAAGTGGGGCTCACAAACAATCCCACACCTTCTATTGGCATGAACAACAGGAAACGTGTTACAAAGGGAAGTATCATTTCAGGCTGATTTCAAATTTGGGCTCTTCATCATCAGTTGTGAGCAAATTACTTGGCAGCGTTCAGCCTCAAATTTCTTATCTACAAATTGGGATAATATAACTTGCCTTATAGAGCACTGGGAAAATGGAATCAAGTGAAGCAAGAAAACATCTTAGCTGGGTGTGGTGGCGCATGCTTGTAATCTTAGCATTTGGGAGGCTGAGACTGGAGGATCGCGGTTGGTGGACAGCCTCAGCCACTTAGTGAGGCCCTCTGCAACTTAGTGAGACCCTGTTTCAAAATAAAGAATAAAAAAATAGCGCAGCGGTTATATTTCAGAAGTTGAATGTCCCTGGGTTCCATCCATCCCCAGATCTGCAACAAACAAACAAACAAACAAAAAAACATCTTGCAAGAGGGACAGGGACACAGTAAGTGTCCATTCCACCCCCACCTGATTTTGTCCTCTTCTTGCAAAGATTCTCAGAACAAGGGCTGAAATGTTGAACCAGTTCTCTTTCAAACAAGCTTCAAGTAAATCTCTGGCCATTGATGATTTCTCTCGTGCTGGTTTAATTCTTAATGTTAGATATTAGTGAACTGCAGGAGCCAGGTCTTCTCTTCAGTGATAGCTAAGCCATCTTACAAAGAAAGGTTCTTCGGGGTGAAATCTGGACTTCCCGGCATGAGTACAATCAAGATCTAAGCTGTCTCAACATTTCAATATGGCAGTTTCATTTCTCTCTTCTTCTCTCCTGAGAGTGAGATTTTGAATTTCTCTTACTGACTTGAACCCATTCAACTCTGTATATTGATATCGAAGATGGTAGTAATAATGACATGATAATAATGACTTTCCATTTTTAGGGCTTGTTACATATTAGTTGTTTAGGAACGTACATTCTTTAATCCTTACAACAAACCAACATGATTTGATAATTTGCCCATATTATAGGCTGGCAGTAAAAAAAAAAGGGAGGTGCCCCAAATTGTCCAGACAGTAAGTCAAGGACCAGAGATTTGAAAATAAACTGTATAAATCCAGCCTTCTTGCTTTTTTCTATCACCTCTGAACCAAGGAAGAGAGAGAATTTAAGAGACACAAGCAGTAAAGAAGTGTCATATGTCTATGTGTTTTAATTGCTATAACTCATGAAGCAGAGTCACTTTTGTTTCTCCATCAAGGGAGGCACAAGGACAAGCAAACAGAACGGCATTAATCTATGATTAAAAAATTATGACCATTTATATGTTAATGAGAGTCGGCCCTATGCTTCCGGAAGACTGAAGAGGATGGCACAGAGTCATAAATTTGGGGTATTCCTTCTTTGGCACACACTCCCAGGACAAGCGTAGTGGTTCAGCGTCATCTGCCAGGGCAATTGGGAGCAAGATTGACAATCTTGGTTTGTTTCACAAGATACTGTCACGTCTGGATGCTTTTGCTCATGCTTTTTCATGCTTTTGCCTGGGAAAACCTCGTCGATCTCCCTAACCAAATGCTGTCTTGCTTTATGGAAGACTTCTGCATTAGGTATTTAGTTTCAGCAGAACTAGCTGTTCTGTTTCCAGGGCTCTGCAATGATGTAGATCTCATTCCTTCATCCATTCATTAATTCATCCATCCATCCATCCATTCACTTATTCATTCATTCTCCTTTATTCACACTCTCCTTTATTCAATGCATGCTCCCTGATGGATGTCAGACACTCCTTGGAGACACTGAAGACAGAGTTCTCCCCTGATTCCACACAAAAGCCAGGGAGATAAAGTCACTGTTTTCCTGTGGAACTTATGTTGACTAGCAGAGGCAGATAAACAGACAAGTAAGAAACATCTATATAGCACCAGGAAATGGTATATGCAGTGAAGAAATAAAAAGCAGGTTGATGGATGGTCAGAGACCATTCTAGGAATGGTTTTTTGAGCAAATGACCTGAATGAAGATGGGAGAGGAGCCATGTAGAGATCTGGGATCAGAGGCAGTTCAACTGCTTGCTCCCCTTGGCACCTGTGCTATGTGAGAGCAGAAATTACAGTCCCAGTAACAGTGGAAGCAGTCATTCTGGGAACCATGATGAAGACTGCATGTTCCTCTTCAGCATCTGTCTGGGTTTATCTAACTTGTAGGTGGTTTGCGTTCATTTGTTCCCCACAATAGCCTGGGAGGAGGGGTGTCTAAATCTGACTCACACATGAAGCAAAACCCTTAGAAAAGGAAATGACTTGCTTAAGGTTATGTAGCCATCATCAAGGAGCATCCGTTCAAACTTAAACTCTAACCATCCCCCAAACCTAACACCGTCAAGGGCCTTTTCTTTGCATTCCTGAGGACTTACATGGGGTCTGACACTGTAGACACTTAATAGCATGCAGCATGGATGAATGGGCAGTTTCAATTTCCACAGTATCTCAGAAACACCATCTCATAAGACTTTTTAAATTTCTGGCAAACCCAGGTACAGTGGTGTATGCCTAGAATCCCAGTACTTGAGAGGCAGAAACAGGAGGATTATAGATCCAAGGCCAGCCTCAGCAAATTAGTGAGGCCTTCAGCAACTTATTGAAAACCTGCTTCAAAATGAATGCCGTGGGTTCCATTCTCAGTAACACACACACACACACACACACACACACACACACACACACACTATGCCAAAGACACAGTGGCTTCTGCTTCTCTCTGTCTGTCTCCCTCTGTCTCTCTCTCTCTCTTTGGGTGTGTGTGTGTGTGTGTGTGTGTGTGTGTGTGTGTGTGTGTAACTAGGGATTGAACCTGGGGCATTCTACTTCCAAGCTATACCCTCGGCTCTGTTTTACTTTTTATTCTGAAGCAGTATCTCTCTAGAAGAATCTTTCTGCTTCGCTGAGGTTGCCCTCAAACCTGTGATTGCAAGCATGTGCTACCAGGCCTGCCTCACCCCTCCCTTTTCGTTGCTGTAACCACAGCCAAGTTCTTCAGTACTCTCCTCCTTCCCGGGGTTACTCACACTCTAACTTCTTCTTCTGCCTTGGTTTCTTCCAGAGAGTCCATTCCAATCTCCCGACAGGAGCCTGTGGGTGACTGTCAATGGCGCAGCCTCTTTGGGGCCTGTGTTCTGATCACTGGCCATTGGGTGGGTCCTGTGCCAGGTGCTTTCCCTCAAGCCCATGTGCATTTCTTCACCCCTGCCAGGCTGCCCCAAGTCCCTCTCTCAATATGGCCTGTCCTGACCTAATAAAGCAGCAATACAATAAAGTAGCTGATGATGTTGGTCATTACTGCTGAGACCTATAAAGGTCCAGGTACAGTTTGGGTGATTCGTACTCATTCTGCACAATAGCCCTGTTAACTAGATGTTGTTGAATCTGATTTATAAATGAAGCAAAGCCCTAAGACAAATAGAATGATTTGTTTAAGGTCACCCCCTTCCCTGTGCCTGCTCTACTTTTTTCTTCATTTTGGAGCACTCGCCATTTTCTAAAGCACCGGATAAACCACTTTGTATACTCTCTCTACCTCCCCTCTTCTCTTGCACGCACATTTTAGGGAAGGAAATTTCCAAAAAAGCCCTACCTAGTGAGGATCTTTCTCAGTTTCCTTCCCCTGCACCACACACAGCGTCTGGCATGTGGTAGTCACTCAATGAATACGTGTTAAATGAATAATTCAATGAATAATGACTGAATGCTTAATTTCTGCCACCACTGATGATCATTTCACCTTTGCTATGTGAAGTCGAGATCACCATCGTCGCCCTGTTTTGCAGATAAAAATAAAATGAGCTTCAGAGAGTGAAAGCAACTTGCTTAAAGTCACAGAGCTGATCTAAAGTGATGTAAAAAAGTATACACCATGTACTTCACATCACCTCCCTTCTTTCTCCCCTAAATAATTATGGTGAGCACAGCGACTCTGAGAGATTTGAAGGGGACCCTCGGGGAAGGTGTAATTTTTTGTTATTCTGATGTTCTCAAGACCATGATGTTACCATGATGGTCATAAATTTCCCTTCTCCCTGTCCTTGTCTCCCATAATCAATTTCTGGATCTGACTTCTAGACTGAGCCACGCCCCATTATCAGAGAAGAAACCTGTAAGGATCCACAAGGACTTTCTGGAGGGTTTCTTGGATAGACCTTGTGCTTTCTGGACACCTTGGGACCTCTGTGCATTCAGTTGACTGTTCCTATGCCAAAACTCTGATATGGGACTTCTGGATCAGAAGATTATGGAAGTCCCAGAAGCTGAGGAGCAGAATTTTCATCTTCCACAGAAGCTTCTTAGCTCTTGTCCATAATCGCCTATAACTCAGCACCCACAGAGATGTACCAGGGTGCAGAGCCCCTCACACATGGAGAGGGTGTGGGAGGGGCAGAGGTTGCACAAGACAGGAAACCTCCGAAGGACAACAGAAACAACAGTGGCTTCCTGATGTCCCCTCTAAGGTGTCTGCATCCTTGTCTCTTCCCTGTCTCATCCTGTTGCCACTCAAGTTAGAAATATGGAAGTCATCATCAGCTCCCTCTCGTCTCCAGGTCCATATCCAAGAAATTCCTTAGCCCCAGCCTTTGTCCATCCTCCTCACATTGCTTTGGCCATCTCCTTCTCTCCAACACCATAGCTATTCCCTTGCTCTTGACCTAAAGCACCTGTCACCTGGGGCTTGTCCCAACATGTCCTATTCCATTCACAGAGGGATCATGTCGAACATGTAATTTTCTAAAACTGTCCATGGCTTCCTAGTGTCCTGAGAATAGCATCATCATTTCTTGACTACTATTATAAGACCCTCTATGATCTGGTTCATATTGACTTTTCTAGTTTTATTCCTCTGGTGTCTGCAGGGCAGCTGGTGTTCAGCCAGACCTTTTCCCAATGTTCCCTGTCATGTGCCTAGGCTGTATGTCATGCTTTGATGTCTTACTCCATTCTCAATACTTATTCCCTCTTTTTCCTTGATTAACACTCATCATTCAAAGCCCATGTTATAGAGAACAACTTCTATTGAGCTGTCCAGACAGCTGCTATCCTTATCCCCAGCACCTAAATTGGTGATTTATCTTCTCATCCCAGTCCAATCCCATATACTTTATGCATAACCCCAGTGTAGCCCTATTCTTAGCCTTTACTTTAATTATTTAATTACCACATGCAACCTTAATTATAATAAAATACTAACAAATAAAGACCAACCAGCTACAAACATTTATCAACTGCCAAAACTACACAATACAGCTACAGCTATAGCTATAGAATTTTCATGAATTGAGCCAGTTTCCTCACTCCAAAATATTTGATCCTCCAAACCCTTAAAATCAGTAAGAATTTCAACCTCACCATTATTCATAATCAACACAACCAGTATTAATGATGCTAAAAAAATCCCAACATCAAAGCATTCCAAAACATTACACTTGATCCTCAAGTCTCATGATACTTTTCAGTAGAAAGAACTATACTCTACACAAATACTATAATAGTCACTCTAAATAAACTAAAATGCTATCAGCCCTAAAAAAACCTAACAACATATGATATAATTCTACAGTCAATTCTGCCACTAATAATTAAACCTAACCTGCCAGAAACAGGTGGAGGTTTTGAAACAAACCCTACAACCACATTCCCAAGATAACACTTAACAAGAACACAGCACATGAACCCTATTGAGCTATCACCCCCACTTAGACTGTGAACTCTAAGCACATGGGCTGAGACAGCCTCCACTTATCTTGGCCAGTTCTTGACTCAAAGTGTAGAGGATCTTTTCTTTCTCGCATTGCCAGCTCTACTATAGAGGCCAGGGAGAGTGATAAGAGGGTCTCAGAAAACAGCAAGCTAAATAGTTTTGGTAGGTCAGGTCCCCCCTTTCCCTCTGTGATCCCACAGTGAGGTCAGGAGGTGGAACCTCAAAAGCCAGAAGCAGAGATATCATGAGAATCCAGGTGCCTGGATACTCCAGGCATCATGAGGCATGCTCCAGAGGTCGCGAGACTGCAGATGTCGTGGACCAGCATTCTAGCCCTACCCCAAGACCCAGCTATATAGTATCCTGACTTCCTCTCCACCATGTGACTCTGCTGATTGACCGTGACCCTGCTTGACCATGTGGTTCTGCTGCTCAGTCACTGGTTGCTTCCCCTGCAGGTGGCAGATCTCACTCCAATTTCACTTGATTAAAGCAGCAGCTTTTGATAATCTGGCTGGTGTTTACCTCCTTTGAGGTCCCCAACTCAATTTTAATGTTACAAGTTTCAATAAACCCCAATTATCAGATCAAAAGACTGAGCTTGGTCTTCAGGTATGACATGGGAAGATTTTTATCTACAGTACCCTACTAAATGCAGGTTAAGAGACCCTCTTAGCAATATTCTTTTGAACAAATCACCAAGACCTACTTTTTCAGAGGAAACGAAATTGTCTTTTTCTTAGTACACACAAAGTATAAGGCTGTCTGTGTGGCCTCCTGGGTAGGATTCAAGATTCAGTAATATTGAATCTTGGGCAAGAACTGTTAAAACTATTTATTCAAGTATGGAAGAAGAGGAAGCCTGGTTCCCACTCCAACCAATGAGCAGCATCTTTAATAATTCCCTTCTTGGAGGTCCATCCTCATTTGCATGTCATTTGCATGTAGTCTTTCCTTGTACCCAAGGTCTAGTTTATTCATGTTTATCACCAGGAGCTTCCCTCTTTCTCTCTTTACCCTTTCCAAAAGCACCTGGTAGTTCAACATTGCTATTCTAGTCTAGGAAATCAAGATAGAAGGGGAATGGGGTTCTCTTAAATGATGGGAATTTGGGATGGGTGCTCTGGGGGTACAGGGACTTCCTGCTGCTTACAAGTTTGGTTTTGTAGAGTATACCTTTTTTAATATGCATCTCAGAATCTTAGTAAATTCAGTATCTATCCCAGGAAGGCTTGGATGATATTCTCCTATTACCTTTCCCTACACATAAAATAGTAGATACGGAGTGGAAAGGAAGTAGCTATCCCTTGACTTTGTTCCACTTGGAATGGCAGGGCAGAAAGGAAAAGACTCTGGACTTTCAAGAAGGGGAGTATCACGAGGGTACCAGTTTACCTGGTGCTGTGAGTAACTCTAATACAGCATCTCCTACCTTCTATTGGCAGACATGCTGTGTACTGTTAATGCCCCAGCATGATCTTCAAAACAATCCTTGAAGGTAGGAAGAGGTGTCAATGGAACTGGAACTTGAGACTTTCTGATCCCTGAGCTAGAAAGCTAGAAATCTTTAACTCATTGCCCTCTTCTTTGGTTGCAGATTTTTAAACCCAAGTATGTGATGTCTCATAAGAACAATTTCTCCTCTCCCCTCTCTCTCTCTCTCTCTCTCTCTCTCTCTCTCTCTCTCTCTCTCTCTCTCTCTCTCTCTCCATCTCCCATATGGTATATGCTACAAATATCAATTCTTATAATAGAGAGAAAGCTGCTTTAACTCTATTAATGGCATCACTAAACATTTATTGATTTTTAAAGGAGAAATTAGAAAAAAGAGATTGCAAATTATTGCTGCAGAGTCCTGTTGGACAGTTGCTGGACTCACTCCTTTGGTGTGACAGTGCATGAAAATAAGAGTCAGACGCAGGGGACAGAGGTGTTGCTGTTTGTCCCTATAAAGTCACCAGTGGCAGCTAAGCAACTTAAGGCCCTCCCTTTAACTCTATAAGCAGACTTTCCTTTCTCATGTACCTAAAGTAGCATGATGCAGTAGGAAGAGCAGATGTTTAAATCCTTAGTCTGTTACCAACTAAATGTATGACTTTGGAAAAGTTGCTTATACTCTATCACACTTTATTAATCTGTACTATTTAGCTACTAGTAGCTATATCACTGGGTTTTCTTAAAGACAGAATGATCATGCACAGCATAGCCCTGCCTGGGCCACACTGTGAGCAGTCAATACCTATTGGATTCTGCTCATCTTCTCAGGTTTCTTTCCATTTGTCAGAATCTGGGCTTCTGCTTTCTCATTAGGGGCATGGAAATCACAGGACTGCTACCTTTACCTTTTCATGCATGTTACATATCCTGAAAAATGTACCCTCCCAAAGACTTACTTTTGTTATTTATGTAAGGAGGAAAATATATAAATGCATTATTTAAATGAATTTATATAATATGCAATATAAATACAGCATAAAAATGTATGAATACAAATAATTTATAATATATATAAATATAACATATTGTCTAGATGAGTATTATTATTTATATATAAAGTCTATTATTCATGTAAGGAAGAGAGATAAATGTTATCATCCAGCTGACCCCAAGTCTCCCTTTGGAGGGGGCTTTGGGAGATCAAAGACAGATTACTTAGAAAGTCTAGGTTGAGAGGTGGCAGCTAAAACTTCAGGGAAGATGCTATAAGAGATTGTGATATATGTATGATCCCCTTAACAGGAGCTAACTGAAATTTGGGAGTCTCTGAGGTAGAAAGGGTGAAATGTTAAGAGGAAAGAAAGACCTAGGAAAAATGGCAGACAAACCACAAAGTCTTTCTTAAAAACATAGCCTTATTGGCTGGCATTCAACTTTAAATGGTTTTTGGTGCTGCTTAAATAAACACGAGCATCAGGTTTGTTGAGGATGAGCTGATATGCAAAATCCTTGGGATGGTTCCTGGCATCCACTATTACTTTTTATTAATATTAACATCCATAATATTATTAGCCTCATTATGACCCAGGCTTGTGTTGGGTTCATATATCGGGGACTGAAAGAAATGAGGGGTTGGTAGTATGCAAAGGAATATTTTTGTGTGAAAAAAGTAAGTGTATTAACAAGTCGGATGTAAGATGACAATGAAAACAAATGCAGTACAAGCAGAAGCTGAGGGTCTAACCTGCTTAGAAAAGATAAGAGTTCCTTAACCCCAATCTGTGGATGCCTGTAGTGCTGGACTTTGGGCTTCCCACCATTTGTTTGATACGAGTTCAAATCACTTTCTCTTGATTCTCAGAAAGTAGGGTGATGAAAGCTAAAATGGGGTCATATCTATCTTATGGGTCATTCATAAAAGTTTCCAGGACACTCACCCTCAATGCTAAAGCCAAATAATTCAGTAGTATATCATCTGTCCCCAATGAGCTGGCCCTCTGTGCATTTATAATCTCTGCCTATCATGTCCCGGTCACAACCTTGCTAAGCTGCCTCTTCATTTTGACAGGGGCCACCTCCCCCCTTCACCATCACCACGACTGCTCTGCTTCTCTACCCACCCAATCCCAATGCTTTGCCCAGCACAGCTGAGCCCTAGCTCAAATGGTCTGACTTCCCAAGAAGGCTTTTCTACTCGGAATGCAAGACCAATTGTCCCTCTTGGTGTATCCGAGCTCTCAAATTCTGCTTCCTCTGGTCCTCAGTGGGACTTGGTAATGTAAAACCCCCACCCCCATACATGCCTTCCTACTCCTCCAGCACACAAGTGGAAGTGGAGAGGTCCCTCCTGCGGAGCTTGTACTTAAGTCAGAGTAGTCTGCAGTAGGAAGATATGGTAGTTCTGTAAGAGCACCTATGATATGATTTGTCTGTTTGAGAAAAGGTTGACACACTGTTTCTATTAAGGATCACATGTGAAATATTTTAGACTTTCTGGGTCACATACAGTCTGTAGCCATTTTTCAACTCTGTGCTGATAATGTTAATGCAGCCTTAGATGTTATGTAACAAATAAACATGACTATGTTCCAATAAAACTTTATTCACCCAAACAGGTTGCTGCAGGGTACAGTTTGGCAACCCCTATTTTAGAAGATGACTGCCCAAAGGGAGAAGTACCCCTTCATTTTCATCAGAAACCCCAATCCTGACTTTGAGTTTTTAAATTCCAGAAAAAAGATAGATTTAAAAAAAAAAAAGGGCTTGATCACATCTGTCAGGATGACAACTATCAAAAAAGAAAGTGAATTAAGGAAAGAAAATCAAGTGTTGCCAAGAATATGGAGAAACTGGGATTCTTGTGTACTTTTGGTAGGAATATAAAATGATGTAACTGCTATGGAAACCTTATAGTGGTTCCTCAAAAAAAGTAAAAAAGAGAATCACCATATGACTCAAAAATTTCACTTCTGGGTGTATGTCCAAAAGAATCAAAAGCACAATTTAGGAAATATTTGCAAACCCGGGTTTGCAGCAGCACTAATCATAATAGCTAAAAGGTGGGAACAACATAAAAGTGTCCATCAGGATATGGATGGATAAACAAAGTACTCTGTGTGTGTGCATATATATACTATAGCTATATATTCTATAACACACACACACACACACACACACACACACACACACACACACACACGACTATTATTCAGCCTGGAAAAGGAAGAGGATCTCCTAATCCTGACAACATGGATGAACATAGAGGGCATTCTGCTAAGTAAAATAAGTCAATCACACAAAGCAACTACTCTATTGTTCCATCTACTCTATTGTTCCATTTATAAGCACGTCTAGACTAGCCAAACAATTATAGAAACAGAAAATAGAATAGTGGTTACCAGAGGCTCTGGGGAGGACAGAATAACAGCTGCTATTTAATGGGTACAGAGTTTCAGTTGTGCAAGAAGAAAGTTCTGCACATTAGTTGAAAAACAGTATAACAATATAAATATATTTAGCACTACTAGCTGTGCACTTAAAAATGGGTAAAATGGCCGGGCATAATGGTGTACACCTGTAATCCCAGTATTTGGGAGGCTGAGACAGGAGGATTGCGGGTTCCAGGACAGCCTCAGGACTTAGAAAGAGTCTTAGAAAACTAGTGAGACATTGTTTTAAAATTTATAAAAAAGGCTGAGGGAGTAGCTTGGATGGAAAATGTCCCTTGGTTCAATCCCCAGTACTCCCCTCTCCCCCACACACAGCTGAGATGGTAAATTTTTTTATGTATTTAACTGCAATATATTTTTTTAGAAAAGTAAAGTTGATTGGTTTTAAATGTGTTTGTTCCTTTCAAATGTCCCTACTTTAAACAGGCTCCCTGTCCTTCCATGCAGGCAGGTAACATGGAGAAGCAGAGAGGAAACAGAGGCCCTTAGGAGGGTCTCCCACACAGGAGAAACCAGGCGGGATTCCCGCCTCTATCAACCAGTCCCCAGGAAGACAGAGTGTCCCTTCAGCCTGGTGCAGTGTGGTAGTTGCTCCTGCTCAGCTGGTGGTGACCCCCAGGAGCTTGGCCAGGGTATATTTTGGGGATCTATCATGTCCTGTAGCCCCGCAGTGAGGCTGTGCCAGTGCCTCCTCCTGCTTAAGTTATTTATATAGGTGGTTGAAAACGCTTTGCTTGTACAAACTAGAAACTATTAGATTAGGCCAGCGGAGACAGCCAGAGGCAATCTTTTAACAAAGTGAGTGGGATTCAAAGTGGGCATGGAAAGCAAATATTATTTCACTGGGAGTCGATTAGAGGGAGCTCCGCGGATAAGCACTAACTGCTTTGTTAACTTAGCTGGGGGAGGGAGCGGGGCCAGGTAGGCACCAGCTGGGTTGCAAGGTAAGCAGCCTGGAAGGAAATGGTAAGTCAGGGGTGGGTGGATGCATCAGGGAGCCCTCCACACACACTCCCCCCTCCCCTTATTTAAAGTACATGATGGAGCTTAGCAGTGGAGAAGCCTCGGTTTGCTCTAAAATTTCTCATTTTAATTCAGGCAAACACTCTATAAATCCAATGTATCGGAAAGCAAATATTGAGGCTGAGTAAGAAGGTCCATTAGATGGAGTGCTTAGTTCTAGGGCCTGAGCATGCGGGGAGAGGTGGGGGTGGGTGGGGAGGCCTGGAGGGAGGCTCAGCTGGGGTAGGAGTGTGGAATGTGGGAGCCCAGAAAGAACATCTGAGGAAGGTGGTCCAGGACAGAGGCTGAGGGAAGAGGAGGACTGGGGCTCACAGGGCAGAGGTCACACACAGGGCTGAGGTCACAGGGCGGAGGTCAGTTTGGAAAGGGCTGGGTTAGAAGGAGACTCTGGGAATTCAGTGTGGAAAGAGAATTGGAAAAAGGACTTCAGGTGTAGGTTGATAATTAGGACCTTGGGAGAAAGGATTTCTAAAAAAAGAAGGGAGGACTCACCTGGAGGGGAATTCGGACTTTGCAAATATCTGGGTACACAGTGACGGCCTTCTCAAAGTCAGATTCTAAGAGAGGGCCAGGGATAGACTGGGGGATTTGAATGTTGGCTCATTTGCGATGTGTTGGAGTGGGGCTGCTGGGAATATTTTGACAAATCTTAAACTGGCCCCCAAAGTGATTGAACTTCCACCAAAGACCCTGAGCATCAGTGATCAAGAAAATGGATCTCCTGGATGTGATATCTCCCAGAGATGCCCGCTGGAAAGAAGAGGGTCTTTCACTATTGAGGGGTATGTATGACGGCTAGGTGTGAGGTGCTGCAATGAGGAGAACTGGGATTAAATACCATCTTAATCACGTACTGGCTGAGTGAGCTTAGAGGAGTCACTTAGCCTCTGGATCTCAGATTCTTCATCTGTAAAATGAGGACAAGTGAATTTATTTCCTTGGAGGGAACTGTGGTACCCCATGCCTGTGAAGACAGAATGTGATGATGCAGGTATGTTTGACACCATGCTTGTCATAGAGATAAAATTTTATTTTCTGCAAAAACAAATAAATAATGATGCCAGGGGTGGTAGCACAGGCTCGTAATCCTAAAACTTGGGAGACCGAGACAGGAGGATAGCGGGTTCGAGGACAGAGTCAGCAATATAGCGAGATTTTAAATAATCTAGCAAGACTCCGTTTCAAAACAAAACAAATAAAATAAAATAAGGCTGGGGATGTAGTTTGATGTACATCAATCCCCAGTTCTACAACATAATTAAAAAAATATCTAAACAAATGAGGTTGCATAAGAATCTATTTCTATGGTGTGTTTGTAAAGGCCTTGCCTTGTTTTACAAGAATAATTCTCAAAAATAACATCTCAAACACTTCCAATCTGTCAGCAAGGAAAGTAAACATTGTCTATGGAGCCTCTGGGCTACAAGTGGCCTCTATGTTTTCCCCTTCCCCATGGAGTACTTGGAAATTCTTGACCCTGATTCTCTCTGGTCATTTACCTTGATTCTCCCTGGTCATTTGTTATTCAACTCTCCACAAGGTTTTTACAGAAAGAGAAGGAGTCAGGCATAATGATCCAGCAATGGAGTCTCTTTTGGATCCTATTAACGTCAGCACTTTTGCCTTTCAGTAAAGTTAAAGATTCATTAGGGCAGTCCTCTCCATATTCTTTTCCAACTTAAAGATGGGATATTGGAAGTGTGACGATGAGTATGTGCGTTTTACTGACACAGGAGTTTTAATTCATTCTTCTCTAAAAAAATTTTATTGGTGCATTGTAGTCATACAGCTGAGAAATGGGGCAGGAGTTTTAATTCTTAGTGTATAACAAGACAAAGGCGTGTTTACAATTTCAGTCATTTTATGACATAAAGTGGCAGTGATGCTATAGTTCAACTTTATTAAAACTAGGATTCACCCTGTGGATAGAGTGTAAATACAATTGTTAATATTTTATATTTTCACAGAATAAGAAGTAATTCAGACAAGAATATTTAAGACAGGTCTAGTGGCCCACGCCTGTAATCTGAGTACTTGGGAGGCTGAGACAGGAGGACTGCAGGATCGTGGCCAGCCTCAACAATTTAGTAAGGCTTTCAACAACTTAGAACTTCTTTTCCAGATAAAAAATAAAATAGAGCTGCGGATATAGTTCAGAGGTAGAATGCCCCTGGATTCAATCCCTAGTAACACACACACACACACACACACACACACACACACACACACACACACACAGACTATTTAAATAGGATGGTCAGCAGGGAACAGAACACTAAAGGACAAATTTTAATGTGGGGCCATGTCAACCTTAGCCTAAAGAGAAAAGAAAGGAGGGGAACAGAGAACTAACAACAGCTGTAGCACTGCGGGTGAATTCAGTGGAAAGGAGCCAGCCCCAGGTGGAAGACCCAATCTTCTTACAAGGAAATGCTTTCCAAGGGTTAGAGATGTAGCTCAGTGGCAGAGTACTTACCTAGCATCCCAGAAACTGGAAACCAATAGGTCATCCTCTACCCAGGACTCTGTATCTGCCAAGAGGCAAGGGCTGCGATTTGAATGCACTCAATCAAAGTGAAAGCCATATTTGTTTATTTTACCCACTCCATGAACATGAAGATTGCCATCTCCAAATCCAGCTCCACAATTGAGGGGCTAACATGGAGACAGACTACAAGAGCATTTATGTCCAGGTAATAGTCTTGGTTATTATAAAAAGATGGTAATTAATCTTCTGGGATAAGGGAAGAGCAGATTTTGTTTTTGCCCAAAATGAAGTTGTCCTAATTGTTACTGATATACACTGCTTTGGACTCTTAATCAATGGTGTTAGCAGTTTTCAGTGTTAATTTAATTAGTACAAGAGACCCTGCTGGTAGAAACATTGGATAATTAGTGTTTTATGTAATGGCTTATGAAGTGCACTGTTAAAAAAAAAGCTCCAATAATCACAAATTTTCAGCAGAACTTTTTATCTAAGAACAATAGTTAAATGGATAAATCTTTGCTTGTAGGCTAGCCTAATAAAACAGGGCTGGGGTATCAAAATTACCTTTCTTTTTGCATTGTTCTGGTTTGAAGAGGGTACAGGTTAAAAGAGTCAGGGCTTGTTCTGCTAAAAAAGCTTTTCCAAGGCTGCGATTATTTAAATAGCTATTTAAATAATCCAGAGATTATTTTTAAGTAACTAATGCTTTAATAGCAGTGAAGTCTCAAGGGCTGTACACTTGAATTCCTGCTCTTCAGGGAATGAGAGTCTCCTTTTTCTGACTCTTAGGTAACCCGATGGGAAGACATTTTGGATGGAGGAAAAACTTCAAAGAACATCTGATGGCCATAGAGTCAAGATAACAAAGAAGGTTCTGGATAATTCTTAGTGCATGGCTGAGTAAGGGGTGAGCATATTCATTGGTTGACTGAATATGTTCCATGTCTTAGAGAGAATGGCTTGAGTTGTTCTAGAGAATATCAAAGCAGGATTAAAAATATGTAAATACGTATACTGGAGAATATCAAAGCAGGATTTAAATATATATATATGTAAATATATAAAATCTATTGGCCATGATTTATGTGCTGCATAAAATTCCCAAGTGTATGGGAAAAACACATCACAAACCCAGTTACACCAGTTGCGGGCTGCACAGCCACCTGGTACAACACGTCCATCCTTAGAGCCAGCGAGTGTTGTGGAAAGGACCTTAAACTGGACCATCTAGCCAGATGAACTTTTGAGACCAGAGACCATTGGAGAAAACATATTTCATGTACTTTGCATCCTTCCATGATGCCTTACTCCTTACACTACGAATTCTAAGCATTCAGTGACCTTGGCTCTTACCACCCTAGAGCCTATAATAAGATATGTTGACAATTACATACTGTAGCTGTGTCTTAAGTTTGGTCTATGTTATGGCTTCCTATATCCAAAACCAAAGGTTAAAGTGCAAAATTTCAGATTCAAAAATGACCATCAATGATGTCCCATCCTGTTTGCACAACCAAAGCAAAAAGGGAGGAATGTTAGATGAATTAGTTCTTACTTCAGAATCCCCCTCCCCATAAGCTAAGTTTCCTGAAAAGGCCCTGGTCTGACCAGATAAGCTACCATCCTCCTCTGACCGCACCTGGTCACTTACCTGGGAGACCTGCCTACTGCTGGTGCCTTTGGCCAATCAGTGAAAGGGACATTCCCCACTGATCCTAAGCCAATTACCTGGCCACACGACCCCTCCCATGGGACTCTAGCCAATTAGTTCAAAGGGCGTTTCCCCTAGCCTATTCGCCCCCAATCTGCAACCCCAAACCCCTATATAACCCTGATCCCAGCACGTGCTCTCTCTCTTCCTGGATTCTTTTTTCTCTCCCCCCCTTTCTTTCTCTCTCTCTCTGTTTCTTCCTTTCATACCGACCCCTCCAATAAATCTCTTGGCTACAAAAAAAAAAAATGTAACTTTAATGTTCATTGCCATTTAAACCCCCAAATGTTCAATATGGAATTCTATTCCTTTTCTTTAAAGCAGCATTCTCTTCTGAACTCTTTTCATTGACTTGCTAGGAGTTATACAATCTCCCCCAATATGGTAGAGCTATTAATATTAATCCACGGAATATTTTTCTCTCCTTTTCTCACAACTTATGGTTTTGACATTTAGGTCTACAGCATTTGTGTCTTAGAACGCTTCTCATTCATCAATAATTTCCTCGATTCATTTAAAGTCTCCATCAGCTTTTGCTTACAATGGTTTCCAAGCCAGATGGGACATCAACCTTTTCTCCCCATCCCCCCACGTGGCCTCTTCAGCCTCACTGGAGTCAACCATCTGAAACACAAATAAGGGCCTCGTGTGGCCGTTTCACCTCCTTTATGAGTCTGCATGATACACGCAGTCAAGCCTTCACATTTTCATGCAGCATCTATGACCCTACTTGACCTGGTCCATACTTAAATACCCAGCTTTGTCTCTAACAGCTTCTTACTTCCAACTTACGTCCCACCTTCATGCTATCAACTATTTATATGAATATTCCATTTCAATGTTTGTGACTACGCCTTTCCCTCCTCTTTCCTTTCTTTCCCCTCGCCAACCCTCTCCTTCTCAAACTCAGGTGTTCATCCCCAAGGATGATTTCCTAAGACACAAAGAATAGGCATTCCTGCTCCTCCACCTACAGAATTCTCTTCCAACTGTCTGATTGATGTGTCTGAATCTCCTCACAGGCTGAGTTCACTGTAGCCAGAAACCATGCCTTATGTTTTTAACCATGAACACCTAGGATAGAGCCAAGCAATTAACAGATATACACCATATGTTTATTTCACACATAAATTAATGAATATTACTGAATAATTTATCCAAGGCCAAAAGAAGAAATTAAACCATACCCTTGTCTTCTTATTTAAAGTTGTATTATTTTTATTAGACTTTATTCTCTTTTTTAAATATCAAGTTCCGCCTTGAGTTTTGCCTTTAGAATTCGAGAATATGTTTGCATTTCTGCCAGCCACTAATGCATATGCAATAAAGCCACTTTCAAGAATACATACATAAACACATCCATTAACACACAACTGAAGTCTACCACTGAAAGACTATCACAAAAGAAACTGGTAAAAAATTTACTCTAAAGAAAAATAGATTCCAGAAAATGGTGAAGTGAAAAGTTAATAGCGAACAAATAAACTGGTACATATGCATGTAAATAAAATAATATTTATCCACATATTGTAATAACAAAATAGCATCTAATTTGTGTTTTAAAGGGCAAGGTTTAAATAGCAGGTAAGAGTAACATTTAAGGCTGATGGCCAGTGGCTAATCTATACAAGTTGTAAAATCTTTTTATTAGTTACAAGATTTAATATACAGGTTACCTGTAATATTTATGGAGTTAAATACTCCTAACAGAATATATTTTATATATAAAATTTCAAGAATAATCACTGAAATGCTAGTAATAAACTGCATAAATTCTAAGCTATTACATAAAAACACAGAGAAATGACACTTTTTTAAAAGCAAAAGCAGCCAGGCATGGTGGCGCAGGCTTGTAATCCCCGCGCTTGGGAGGCTGAGACAGGAGGATCGCACAGGTTCAAAGCCAGCCTTAGCTACTTAGAGAGGCTTTCAGCAACTTAGTGAGACCCTGTTTCCAAATAAAATATAAAAAAAGGTCTGGGAGTATAGCCCAGAGGTAGAAAGCCTCTGGGTTCCACCCCCAGTACCACCAAAAAAAAAAAAAAAAAAAAAAAAAAGCACATAAAATTTAATAAATTTTTAAAAATTGCTAGAAAATAAAAGGAAAGCCATAAGACATAAAACTGTTAGAAAAAAGTTCAAGTATGGTGATAATTATAATAAATAAAGGGGTTAAGCATATCTGTTAAGATAGATACATTAAGATTATTTTATAAAGCTAGACAAAGTGATGCAAATTTGTAATCCCAGCTATTTGGGAGGCTGAGGCATGAGGATTGCAAATTGAAGTCTGTCCTGAGCAATTTAGCAAAACTCTGTCTCAAAATAAATAATTTAATAAATAAATAAATAGATCTAAGGCTACAGCCTGGTCATAAAGCACTCTGGGGTTCAATCCCTAGTATTGAAAAGAAAGATTAGGTTAAAAAAAAATATATATATATATATATTTAAAAGCCTCTAATTATGTGCTGCTTGAAAGAGATAAACCTGAAATTTTAAAGATTCAGAATAATTTTAAGGAAAAAGGTAAACTGACCTTACATAAAGTTGGGGTAGAAAGAAAACTGGGCTAGTTTTATTATCATTAAACAAAAAAGCACTTCTCCAAAATAAAAAAAAAGTTTGTACTACAAGGAGAAGAAATCAGTCATCAGGAAGTATAGTAATTCTAAACAAGTATACACATTATAAAAGCCTCAAATATATAAAGCAAAACTGATGGAATTTGAGAAAATAAATTGTCAAATCCATCATTATAATGGGAGATTTCAACCCAAATTTTGAAGGTAAAGTGGATAAATAATGTAGCAAAAGTACAGAGATTTGGATAATATATATATAACAGCAAGGTAAATTAGAGCATCTCACACACACACACACACACACACACACACACACACACACACACACACAGTAAAAGATCCCAAACACAAAATTCATGATAGCTATTAATTCATGGCTGAAGGTAATGGTGTAGGATGGGGAGAAAATTTTAATAGTAATATTCTAGTTCTTATTTTAGTTTAGTAAGTTAGTATTCATTTTAGGACTATGCTTTATATATTATAAATGTTAGCATTTTATATTGAATTTTATATTGAATGTTATATTAAAATATTCACATTATACTAAGGAGATATCAATAATAATAAAGTTTAAAAACAAAGGGAGCGGGCCACGAGAGTGGCGAGCAGCAACATCCCAGAGGCCCTAGATTAGAGATGGCAGAGAGGGCCCAAGTTTCCTTGAGAGAAATTTGGTGTCTGTGTAGTTCCAGTAAGGAGAGTATTGTGCTTGATTAGTGATGTCTGCATGGGCAAGGAGATTTGAGTGACAGATAACACACAGCAGATCTATTATTTCTGAACTAAGTGCTTTATTCCAGCAGGATGAAGCTTTGCCTTTTTAAAGGTCATGAGAAGGGCTTATGCCTTTTAAAGTTACAGAGCTGTATTTTTACCTTTCTTCATAATCAGGACCCCGAATAAGTGTACTAAAGCCTGCACATTGGAGTGGGTGGATAATCTACATGGGGTTTAGAGGTGTAAACAAATGACTTATAGTCAAATGTCTCCCATGAGAAATGGAAATTCATGACCATAGACTCATCTTTACTTGGGTCTTTTTCTGTTGAACACCTGAGACGTAGAGATTCATGGGTCTCAAACTCCCTGGTATACAAATCACTTATGTTCATCCAGGGAAATTGAGGAAGAAAGGAAATCTTAGAAGAGATAAGAAAAAGTCAAGAGAGAAAGACAGTATAAAAGAAAAAAAAAAAAAACGAGAGCAGGATTTGAAATAAAAACTGACCTGGAAGAAGGGTAAAAAGGGAGAGCATGCAGAGGCATTATTGATTAGATCCCTTGGGGTGACATATATCAGCCCTTGATTAGTTGTGAAAATTTAACAGGCCTGAATTGCTTACAACTAATTAATATCTGGGAGGTGCTTTACAATCCTGGGATGAAAACAAGCATCCCTGTATACAAAAACCAAATAGCACCCATGATTTAAACTCTTCGCTGCTCCTCTGGACTCCCAATGCTGAACGGAAACGCTTGCTGTCCCTCCTCAGGGTGATGACTGCTTTCTTCCTCTGTCATGTCTCTCCATTGTCTCAGGCTCCTGTGAAAGAGCCCAGCTCAGCCTACTACGCACAGGAATCAGAAGTCCTCATCAGCACAGGGGGTTTGATGTGCTGACACACGGTCCCCTCTGTTGAGAAAATGTCTATTTATTATTATTTTAGTTTGCAGCTTTTAGTTGTTATTTTTTGTTGTTATTTTAGTTGTTATTTCTTCTGACCTCACATGCTCACCTGTTCCTATTAGAAGACTCTTTCAGCCGCCAGCAGGGAAGTGGGTCTGCATGCATCCCTGTTACTGCAGCAGAGTGGACACTGAGCAGCTCATCCACTGCCAGGCTAATGGCCTGTGATCTCTGTTTCCAGAAAGCTTTCCCCATCAATGTCCAGCTGTTCCTCCTTCCTCCAGTATAGGGGCAGAATGAATAGTGTTGCTTTCTCCACAATCCAGTGAACAGAAGTACCCAAGGCTCAGCCAGGACTTTCATTTTGCTCATGTTGTGGGCTGATATCAGCCCCCTCAGCTGCAGAACAAGGAGGAGGGCTTTATTTTAAAGCTTTTCTTTCTGTTTCAGCACACACCAATCAGAAATCACTACCCTCAGGGAAGTACAGAAGTGAATTGCTAGGCAGTAGAGGCTGGGCAAGGCAGAGGGTTCACTGTAACTTTCTAGAGGGAATTAGAACTATAGTTGGTTTCAGAAAAGGTACACACCAGGCAGGGAAATGCCAGCATAGATCATGGAGCAAGGATACAAGGTACCATTCCTGTGAGTTCTTGAATCCAGGTGAGGAGTTTCTGATGAGAAGAGATAGACCAGCTGGGGATTTATTCAGATGTTGGAATCACATCTAGTGGAAATTGCACATGTCTGTATGGCTTCGTAAATGACCAAAAAATATACACAGTGTTATGACACTATACATACTTACAGAAAAATCTAACACTTTAACAATTTAAATTAAATTAAGTTTAACAATCTAACAGTTGGACAAACTTTTCTTAACCTGGAGAATTGGTGTGCACAGCTGGGAAATCTTTATGGCCAAGAGCAGAAACATGAGGTACTGTGTTTATCAGCTTTCCATGGCTGGGACAAAATACTTGAGAAAAATCATCTTAAATGCAGGTGAGATTTATTTCAGCCCATAGTTTCAGAGTTGCCTTCCATGGTTGGCTGGCTCTGTTGTTTTTGGGCCTGTGGGGAAGCGAAAACATCCTTCTGGGGAGCATATGATGGAACAAAGATGCTCACTCACTTCATGAGGTCAGGATCCCAGTATTCCCTGCAAGGCCATACCCCCAGTGGCCTAACTTCCTTCCACTAGGCCCCACCTCTTGAAGGTTGCACCACCTTCAATAACACCAAAGACTGATGACCAAGTCTTTTCCCATGGAGGTCCTTGGGGGACATTTAAGATCAAACAATAGAAGTTGCTCAGCAAAAGTAGAGAATACTTCTCCACAAAGGGCTGGCACATGCTCTTTTACTTCCTGTGCAGATTGTGAAAGAGCTTGACACATCTACATTGCAGAATTCAGGATAGGGGCTTGCTAACTGCCTTGTACATCAATACCACCTGGGAAGTGCCAAACTTGCAGGTGCCAGAATAGAAACATGAACCACCGAGTCAGGTGTTCAGCATTGGAACTCAGAGAGGCGCATTGATCATCTAGCTCTTTAAGAGAAAGAGATGCACAACAAAATTTGAGAAACTGTGATCCAAGAAATGGTGTCAGTGTTAAGGATGATAACTTCCTCTCTTTACTCCAAGTGATTATGAATTTGCAGAGACATCAGTGTAGATATGGTTATCTCTGGTGACTTGAGGGTTTGTTATGGGAGAATTAGATTCCCTAGATCGTGTAATGTTACTAATCAGGAGACACTGTGCTCTTTGTAGCCCATCTCTACATAGCTTGGGAAATCATTTATTGATTTGAATAATCTGATGAGATAAGTGAAGATAAAGAAATAAATAACATCCATGGAATATCCCTGTGAAGGTTCTATGCTACCCTTTTCCACAGGAAGTATTTTATTTCACTCAAGCATCCTTTGAAAGTCTGCATTTGTTATTCCATTTTTATATCAAAGAACGTTGAGCTTTCATTAGCCAATGTTCCCATGTCTTTGAGGAGATAAGTTCAGGGTACGATTTCAGTTCAGACTGATGTCAACAGCTACAATTGCCCTACACTGACTCTTCAACAGTCACTGACATGTCAATGAGAAAAATACACACACCATTGCCTGTCTCCTTTCCATTTAGGAAGACCAAAAAGCAAGGCAACCTTTCTCTAAGGTTCCTCGAGTCTTACCTTTCTCTAAGGCTTTCTCAGGAGTGAGCTTCAGATATCATAGGGGGAGAAAGTGGTCAACAAAAATAAACATTTATCTTCCCAACATGTCATATCATTTCATATCACACTTTACTAATCGGGTGCCTCTCTTCTGGGAATGAAAGATTTACAAAAATGAATATATAATTTAAAAATTGAATTTACAGTAACATCGAGCATTCGTTACCTTCCCAAAGTGCTTTTACATACATACTCTCATTTAGAGTATCCACTAAAAGAATTCAGATAATTCAGTTTGCCAACGCAAAAGCATAAGGATGATTTTGTAAATATTTAAATAGGCTCAAGTTTCTGGAAAAAGAAAGCATAATATACTTACTCCTTGACTGTGATTCCATCACCGGGAGCCTCCTGTGCACAGGCCCTGTAATTTCCATGAGTTCTTCCATTTATTTTTTTAAACAACTTGGTGACACAGGTAGCATTCTCTAACCTTCAGGTCATCACCGCTGTGAGGTGTCAAACTTTAATTAAATCTAACTGAGACATCTAGAAAAATACGCCTTATTAGACTGTCAGTGACCCTCATTGTTCTCATTAACATCCCCAGAAACCTTAAAAGCATACTTAAGACAGAGTTATCAAGCAAGAAATAAACAAGAGAGGAAGACACAAAACAGGTTTTAAATTCAGTCTTGTTAAAAGTAAAGTGTCCATTTCTACTGGGTAAGTGAGTATCTTCATAAAACTATGAGTCAAGGGAATAAAAACCTATATCCTGTGGGTCTAGTGTTGCCAGAGAGAAGTTATGGCTTAGAAAACTCAGCGATGTTGCTAAAGGTCACATACATAGGCAATGGGAAATTTGAGACTTGATTCTTGAGGACTTACTGACTTGAGGTGTCTTTTCCTAAACAAGAGTTGCTTTATGGTAAAGGGGTTTTAATATACCAGGGTGCTAAACTTAATTCAATTGGAGTTTGAGCAAATCCTTTCTTCCCAGCTATGGGAAGAGGACAGTGCTCAGGAGAAAGCCTTGTTACCTCTACCTCTGATTCAAAGAGAAAAGAGACTGTTAGGAGGGAAAAGAACAAAAGAAAAATCCTCATTGGGCAAAAAGAATAAAGAGAAGAAAGACATATATCTCCATTGTATTTATCATCATTGCAACAATGAGAGCTGGAAACAACAGGGATTGGTTAGCTTGCAGATCTGGAGGTCAGAAGCCTAGCAGGAGTCTTACTGGGCTGAAATCTGCTGTCCGCAGGGCTGCACTTCTTCTGCAGGCTCTAGGGAGGGTCTCGTTCTTCATCTTTTCCAGGAGCCAGGGAGCTGTTATTCTTTGGTTTACAGCCACTTCCTCCATCTGTGGAGTCAACAAGAGTGCCCCTCTCTCTGGAGGCAGTCAAAGGTTCTCTGTTTTTAGGAACTTCTGTGATTAGACTGGGTACACTTGAATGATCCCCCGACTCAAGATTTTTAACTACATTTTCAACCTCTCTTCTGCCTGTAAGGTAATATGTTCAGTTCCCAGGGATTAGAGTGTGGACATCTTTGAGGGTCTATCATTTATCTAAACAACACCTAGGAAAGGTAGAAAATGGAAAGCAGGTATAGTTTGGCCCTGTAGAGATACAAGAAAGGGGAATATAGGTAATATGGGCAGATGGGCAGATGGAGAGGCTATGAAGGCATAGAGAGACATATTTATTAAAAATTAAAATGGACCTGGGTGTGGTGGTACATGGCTATAATCCCAGTACTTGAGAGGCTGAGACAGGAGGATTGCAGGTTCAAGGCCAGTCTCAGCAATTTAGCGGGCCTTTAGCAACTTAGTGAAAACCTGTTTTAGCCAAGTGCCGTGGCTCACGCTTATAACCCCAGCATTTGGGAGGCTGAGACAGAAGGATCGTGGTTCGCGGAGAGCCTCAGCTACTTAGTGAGGCCCTCTGCAACTCAGTGAGACCCTGTTTCAAAAGAAAATAAAGAATAAGCTGGGCATGGTGGCACACACTTGTAATCCCAGCACTTGGGAGGTGGAGACAGGAGGATGGCACAGGTTCGAAGCCAGCCTCAGCTGCTTAGTGAGGCTCTCAGCAAGTCAGTGAGACCCTGTTTCCAAATAAAGTATAAAATAGGTCTGGGAGTATAGCCCGGAGGTAGAAAGCCCCTGGGTTCCATCCTGGTACTGCAATAAAATAAAATAAAATAAAATAATGGTGTGGGATAGCTCATAGGTAGAATGCCCTTAGGTATTAATGCCAATCTCAGTATCTCAACATCATGTACAGTGCAAGCAGGGAGCCAGGGGAAAGCTCATCAAGTGCTCTGCGTGTATGTGTCCCATCACTCTGGACTTTATTATGATGTGAAACCACAACGTATCAGTAAAAGTATATTTTACAAAATGCTCAAAATGGGGGCAGATGCAATTTTTTTGCAGAATTGAGCTTAAGCAAAGTTTGGAACGCCTCTAAGAAAGAGAATACAAAATCATTGGTATAATATACTAAAACTCCTCTCAGTTCCTAGGAAGGAGCCTTGACACCTGAGGGTCACCAGAGCTTGAGTCTCAGAAGCATCACACAGAATCACCTCTGAGCCAGGGACTATGGCAAGCACCTAGCAGACATCATGGTGACTCACCTCTGTACAAGTCTGGGCAAACTGAAGCAAGTCTTGATTTAGAAACTCTAGCAAGTGGTGGAGCAGGAATCCAGAGGCAGGCTGGGTGACGCTGCAGAAGTCCTGGTGCCCCCCCTACCCCGATAGAAATCCACCTGCAGCCCCCAGGTGAGCTTAGCAATGCATGCGATGTTGAGACCAAGGAAGGGTTTCCTTTGGGCCTTTCTGAATTTTCCAATTGCTTTGGGATACATATATAAGCAACATTCCCTGTGGCAGAGGTGGGATCAGGCAGAGGTTCAGAATTCAGCTGGGGAAGTGAGAAGTGGGAAGGTGACACTTAAGGTCAAAATCAGTGGGAGCTACTTGGTAGACTTGGTGTCAGGGCAGCCGAACAGTCCAGGCTCCACCTGTTGGCCTTTGCTTATGGCCTCAAACCCTTTCTTGAAGATTCTTCCTTTTTTCCCCCCATCTCCTATCTACCATAAGACCTACGAGCATATGGTATTTGTATATTCTCATTTTGAAGTACAAAAATTTTGATGGAATCTGGTGCATGTGAGTGGGACATTTTAGCCTCTTATCTTCATTTTTATTTTTTATTATCTGAAATATTTCTCTGAAGGGCTATTTCCCATCCTCACATATTTAGTTGCCTAAAAGAATTTCGATAGGAAAATAATGTTTGATCCTTGTTTTCATTTACCAGTTTTCAAAACACAGGTACAAGTTCTGCATTTCTCCTTAATATGTGGCGTGCATGTGAGTGCCAGGGTGGGGCTGACGAAGCAAGTGGAAATTCGGGGCCATGAGACATTCAGTAATGATGGTCTAGGAGTAGAATTGAGGTGAGAAACACAGTAAGGCTCAGCCAGGGAAGAGAAGTGTGGCATGGTTTCAAGTATGGCAATATCTATCAACATTAAAGACAAGGAAAAAAATACTATGAATTACCTACGATTGATAAAAAAAAAATCAGGTATTTTCTTCATTCCCCTCCAGGAAGAAAAAAATTCTCATGACTCTCCATTCTCAAATCCACAGCTAGCAGGAAGGAATAGTCCTGGGCATCAGGCTTCCTTGAAGAAGCTGTTTTGGTGATCATAAAAAGAGAGGCTAGAGTCTGGTGCTTTCTTTCAGCTTTAGACGGGGAAGCCACCATAGCTTTTAGGTTATAAGGTTAGTATGAGCTGGGCGTGGTGGTACACACTTGTAATCCCAGCATTCAGGAGGTTGAGACAGGAGGATCTTGGGTCAGCCTCAGTTACTTAGTGAGACCTTTTGCAACTCAGTGAGACCCTGTTTAAAAATAAAGAATGAAAAATAGGGCTGGGAGTGTAGCTCAGAGGTAGAATGCCCACTTGCTATGTGGGGGTTTTTATGAGGATGGGAGATCTATACTGTAATTGCACAGAAGCCCAGTGCTCTGGACTGGGGATCACAGTGGGATACAGGAGAATTTGGACATCAAGACTCACCATCTTGAGAGAAGTGATCCCAATCTCTGTGTTGGGCTTGTAGTCAGGGGGAGGACCTACAGGAGCTGGAGGTCAAAAGATCGCAGAGATTTCAGGCAGAGTAGCCAACCTCTGGGCGAGGAGATGGCAAATACCTTGGGGTTAGGATAAGGCCCTTCTTCCTCTTTCTAGACTTTTATTTATTTTTTCTTTTTTTTTGTGTGTGTGGTACTGGGGATTGAACACAGGGGCATTCTACCTCCATGCCAAATCCCCCACCCATATTTTCTTTTATTTTGAATCACGGTCTCACTAAGTTGTGGACGGCTTAAGTTGCTGAGGCTGGCTGCAAACCTGCTATCCTCCTGTCTCAGCCTCCCAAGTACTGGGATTATAAATGTGCTCCATCACACCTACTTTACCTAGATTACCACTTAAATGCTGGCATTTTTGTTTTTCTTGCTTAAAACTATGGATTTTGCCAGTCCTGATAGTGCATACCTGTAATCCTAGTACTTGGGAGGTTAAGACAAGTAGGATCATAGATTCAAGGAAAGCCTTGGTATTACAGTGAGATTCTCAGCGACCTACTGAGACTCTGTTTCAAAACAAAAAATAAAAGGGATGGGATGTAGCTAGGAGAAAAAAATGCCCAAAGGTTCAATCCCTAGAAACACACACACACACACACACACACACACACACACACACACGCACACACATGTAAATAAATAAATGAAAATTTATAAATTCTAGAATTTGGTTCCAGTTTCTCTGTTTACTCTGTGAACCTGGGCTAAAGATTTCTGTACCTCAACATTTGTAAAAAGGATAAAAATAACAACACTTAATTCATAGGATTTTTATGATAAATGAGTATTTTGTGATTACTCTATTTAATTAATTATAATCAAATAATTATTATTACTTCATGGCCTTAGCAGGATAGAAGGGTCACTGAATATAACTGGGACTGCTTTCTCTCTTAACTATATTGAAGTCAATTTAATTTAATTTGGAAAGAAATAAATGTAATGCTTTTTTTGTGCTTGGCTACTGTGGATTAAATTCATGGCACTACAACGCATTACCTAGCAATATAAAACCATTTTATATATTTTGCTTCCACATCAAAACTGCTAAATTAAAACGGCTCCTCCAAAACATTGTGAGCTGTGCGCCAAAATGGTTCAGCAAGTCTTAAAGGGCCATTCAACAGCATCCCAAGGCAGGATACATCTCTGTGTTTCAAAAATGTCTGCAGAAAAAGATCATTGTTTGGGGGGGGGGTGGAGAGGCTGGGGTTGGGAGTATTTTATGTATCAAAATATAGAAGGAGCTGAGCATGGTGGTGCATGCTTGTAATCCCAGCATTTGGGAGTCTGAGACAGGAGGATCACAGTTCAAGAACAGCCCCAGATACTTAGTGAGGTCCTTTGCAACTCAGTGAGACCCTGTTTCAAAATAAAGAATAAAAATAGGGCTGGAGGTGGAGCTCAGAGGTAGAATGCCCCTGGTTTCCACTCCCAGTACCAATATGTGTTTGTGTGTGTGTGTGTGTGTGTGTGTGTGTGTGTGTGTGTATGTTATGTATATATATATATATATATATATATATATATATAGAGAGAGAGAGAGAGAGAGAGAGAGATAGATAGATATATCTATATCTATATATAGAGAGAGTAATATGAAGCTTATCAAAAGTATAAAAAATAGTGGATTTATTCTAAGAATGGCTGCCAGCCCAGGACAGATGCAGGGTGAGGGCAGAGGGGACCAGGCTCTAAGTTTTTCAGCATGGGATTGAATTGCCAAAACGTTAGATGCAGAAATCACGGCTCAGGAGCTAGATGCTGGTAAAGGGTCTGTGCTCTTCTAGAGCACAGCCTCACAGCTGACTTTTACAAAGTCTTTAGAGAATTCCATTTTGACACCAGTTTTTAATAATATCTGCATGAAAAGGTAAAGGCCTGAGACAGTGCCACAAGGGGGTATTAGCAGTGATATTTAAAAAGGACAGAGGGAAGGTCTTAACAAATTGAGGCGGGAGCCCCTGATTCACGGAGATATTTTTTTCTCCCCTGAGGGTTCTGCAGGAAGCCGAGAGAGTGAGGGGACAGTGGGATGTGGATGTTGCTAGCCCCATGTCCCTGCCCTCCCGTCCTCGGCCGCAACTCGCCTCCGCTGGAGCTGGTTCTACTCAGAGTGAAGCGTCTAATCCACAGTCTCGGCTACCCTGGAGCTTGGATTAATAAATGTCAGTCGATCCCATTCTAAGTGGCTTTTAGGCATTCTTGGTAGACAAAAATCCTGTTGCTTAAGTCCAAAGGGTTGGGGACTTGCCCCAGCCCTCCTGTCTGCTTGGTGCTCTAGTCTTTTGTTATAGGCAGACGTCTAGAGGGTTGCAGGGATGCTAAAGTCTTACCTTAGTCCGTGTCCACATGCTACCCTAACCGTGGCCCTAGTCTCTAGTACTCTTGGCTACTGACTTTAATTCTGTTGGCAATATAATACTCATTTGGAACCAAATACCACTGCCTTGTGGGCCTCTGTCTAGAGGAACCTGCCAATCCCTCCCTCACCCCAAAAATGGTTTTCTAATCAGTGATGTGGCTGAAATAGCCACAGGAAGCTCTCCCCAGCAGACTGTTCTTGCCCTTAAGACTCTTGGATTTGTCTCTTTGGTGTTGCCCAACCTTTTCCTTTGTATGTGACTTATTTGTTATCCACTGATAACTTATTTGTTATCTTCAGGGCTGACCTTTGTTTGCTCTCCCATCTTCCTGAAGCTCAGAATGCAAATGTATTTTCTTTCCTCTATACTCTGCAGTCCTAGGACCATTTTCTCCTCCTTGCCCCTGACCCTGGGCCACTCAGAAAGGATGTGGCTGGCACCATGAGTGTCAGCTGAGCAAAGGAGTAAATGAATGAGTTGGGTGGGAAGAGAGAGAGAGACAGAGAGAGAGAGAGAGAGACAGAGAGAGAGAGAGAGAGACAGAGAGAGAGAGAGAGACAGAGAGAGAGAGAGAGAGAGACGCTTATACTAAAACTGTTTAGATCTAAATGAACAAAAAAGCTGATTCAAATTATTTATAGTTTGAATTGAGCACAGGCTGCAGCTTCCTTCTGATGTATCAAACTCCTAGGAATTGTAGGAAAAAATCAACATTAATTGCCTGGGACAGCAGATTGAACAGGTGGTAACTTAAAAATCTCAATAATACCTCCTGAGGAATGCAGAACAGTCACAGCCAAAGGACCGGCGTCCAGGGTACCTAACTCAGTGGCCGAGTCCCAATTCTCTGTCCTCAAACTCATGGCCCAAACTCACTGACTGTATCCTTTCTGAAGCTTTGTCTTTTTCCATATCCCAAATATCTCCCTCTCCCTCCTTCCCCTCTTCTCTTCTCTTCTCTTCTCTTCTCTTCTCTTCTCTTCTCTTCTCTTCTCTTCTCTTCTCTTCTCTCCTCTCCTCTCCTCTCCTCTCCTCTCCTCTCCTCTTCTCTTATTCTCCCCCTCTTCCTCCTCCTCTTCCCCTTCATTTTTCTTCTCTCTCTCTCCCTCTCTCTCTCTCTCTCCCCCTCTCTCTCCCCCCACCCTCTCCCTCTCTCCCCTCCCTATGGGGATCCAACCCAGGAACATTCTCTCTTTAAGCTATACCCCCAGACCTTCTTACTTTTTATTTGGAAAGAGGGTCTTGCTAAGTTTCTAAGGCTCTCACTAAGTTGCTGAGGCTGGCCTCAAAACTTCAATCTTCCTATTTCAACCTCACAAGTACTGGGATTATAGGTATGTACCAGCACACTCAGCTTATGTCCTGAATCTCTATGAGTGAATAAGAGCTGTGAAGACAAATGTCGTGAGCTCTGAGAAGACATTCAAGGAACCTCAGCTCAGCCCAGGGAAGAAAATTGAACTACAAGATGAAAGAGTGGTAAACCACAAGGAAGTGTCGCTGAGCATTTTAGGCAGGTAAAGAAAGGGGAAAGCAAGGTCCTGGCATTGTTGGAGAAGCACTCAGGAGCAAGAATTTGGAGAAACTCTTAACTTCTAGGCCCAGAGGGATTTTAAAGGAGGAGGAAGAGGTGCCAGGCATTTTCATGCTTAAAACTGGAAATGTTAAAGCTGGCTTTCTGCTGTTTAGACAATAGATTGGACAGGTCACTATACAGTTAGAGAGGAATATTGTAGTTGCTTCAGCCAAGGATGAAAAACTTGGTAGCTGTGGAAATAGAGAGAAATGAATGAGCTAGAAGAATTTAAGAGGTAGAGTGGGTAAGATGGTGACAGGCCAAAAAAGAATGTCCAGAGGTTAAGGAGGCGGGGGTTATTGGAGAAGACTGAGAGGTAAACACAGAGAGAGGTGAAAGCTCAGAGTACCTTACATGTCTCTCTAAGACAGTTGAACTTTATCCTGTAGGCAACTGGGAGCCATTGAAGGGCTTGGAGCCTGGGTGTGATTTGCATATTGGAAAGGTCACTCTGATAGGGTACAGAGGATAGAGAGGGACAGAGTGGAATTAGGAGGTCCTGCTGGGGGAGTGTGGTTGTGGTCTAAGCACGCAGTGATGGGTGTCTGAATTAAAACTGTGGCATAGGAGATGGAGAAAGTGGCAGAATGCAGGGATGTTAATAAGAGGGAGTTGCAGTGCCCAGGACAGTGGATTGAACATGGTGGCAACTACACAGTGTGACGGGGAGTTGGTAGAAGCAGGTTTGAGGAGAAATAGATTAATCCATTTAAAATTCTACAAGCAAGACACTGCTCTAGGCCCTAGGAACATCTGTTAAAAAAGAAAGATGTTGCTTGTCCTTCTGGGATTCATAGTCTAGTGCAGGAGACAGGAAGTAAGTAAGCAAATGCATTTATTATTCATGAAATAAAAATAAGTTCTATGAAAGAAAGCACTGTGTATGTCACAAAAGATGACAAGATGATCGAGTCAGCAGCCGATTGTAGGTGGGATGCCGAGGAAAGGGCTTGGAGCAGGAGGTATTTAAGTTAGCATCCAAGGATTAAGCAGAGGAAGGACATTCAGGTCCAGGCAGAGCATTCGCAAAGGCATCAAAGCTGGAAGGTGCTTGGCTTGTTGGAGATACAGGACAAGGGTCCCGGTGGCTGCAGAGGATTGAGTCAAGGTGAGTTAGGCATGTGCAGATCTAGGCTGGTTCATAGCACAGCATCCAGGGAGATAGCAAGTTATTATGCTTAGTTGCAAAATAAGCAGCTTATCACTTGCTTGAACCTGACTACCACTGTGTATTAATTTTACTGAACAATCCCCGGCTAAAATTTGAGTTTGAGGTCCTTGATAAGAGATATTAAAGTTGTGCATGGCCGTCCACACCTGTAACTCCCAGTACTTGGCAATTGTGCACTGGAGAATTACAAGTACAAGAGCAGCCTTGGGAATTTAGTGAAACCCACAGCAATTTAGCAAGGCTCTGATTCAAAATGAAAAATAAAATAGAGCTGGGCGTGGTGGTGGATGCTTGTAATCCCAGCATTCGGGAGGCTGAGCCCAGAGGATCACAGTTCTCGGACAGCCTCAGCTACTTAATGAGGCCCTCCGCAATTTAGTAATCCTGTTTCAAAATAAAGAATAAGAAAATAGGATAGGGAGTGTACCTCAGAGGTCAAATGTTCCTGGGTTCTATCCCTAGATTAAAAAAAAATATATGACAGAGAATCTAGCTTAGAGGTAGACTAATCCTGGGTTAATTTCTAGCACCAGAAAGAAAAAGGAAACAGATAATAAGCATTATAAATACTATCTCAAGTAGATTCTGACAACTCATTTTTAAGAAAGCTTAATTTTAGAAGCAGAACATTCAGTAGGGCCACCACCAGAAACCTGGAAGGTGAGAAGGGGTTCACTCTCCGGGATAGACAGTGTCTGAAAACTCAAGAGACTGGTATTTGAGAAACATCAGTTGTAACTGATATGATAACAGCTCTCCTATGTCTGGTTAGGATAACTCTCATGAGGGAGAAGGTTGAGTCCTAGACTCAGGGCTGGGTCTGAATAAGAAGAAAGAGTGAAACAGGTGTTTACATGTCAGCGATTCACACTGGGAAGCAGACCTCAAAGTACAGGTTAGATACCATGTTTATTTATCTATTTTGGCTCTGGGTGGGGGTTGAACCCATGAGCACTCTACCTCTGAGCTACACCCTCAGCCTTTAAAAATAGTTTTGTTTGTATGGAAACAGTCTCATTAGGTATTGCTATAAGCCTCTCTGCCTTGTTGAGGCTCTCCTAGAACCTGTGATTCTCCTGTCTCAGCTTCCTAAGTACTAGGAATACAGGTATGCTCATCATACTTGGATTTACCAGATGTTTTTAGACACCAACGTCCTTGAAAAAGAGGGAGTGCAGAATTGGGCAGAGGGAGAAACCCAGCTGCCATAAATGCCTTGGGACCAAAAGGTCAAGCCTTTATTTTTGAACCCTGTGTCACTGGATACGGCTGCCCTGGGTAGAGGGGACCCTGGCAAGGTGGTTTGCTGCAGTGAGACAGACCCTGAAGGAGCAGACAGTGGCAGCGCTCGGTACCTTTCACCTGTGCAGCTGGATAGCAAGTATTCTCATCAAGAGGGATGGGGTGGAGTCTGAAGGAAGCTTCAAAGAAGAGGATGATTAAAAATTTTATATCAGAGCCTGGGAAGCTCTCTGGGAAATTTCTTCATTCATAAAATGTGGTACTGTGCAAACCATATTTATATAAGTAAGTGATAAAAATCTCTGGCTGGGACTTGTTCAGGTTAGAGAAGCAATAGGTTTTGATTACTGAAATCACCTTGCAGCAGCCAGCCCAGCACTGTAAAATGTAAAAATGGACCCAAATGCAAAGTCTAGTAGTGAGTGTTCCTAGATCTTTACTCAGAGACCTCAAAGCACCCCTCCACCTGCAGAGAAAGAGTATAGCTAAGCCAGGACATTTATATTCTTTTGTTTTTGTTGTTGTCATCCTGAGGATTGAACCCAGGGACATTCTACCTCTTAGACACACCCCAAGCCCTATTGTATATTTGTACTTTGGAACAGGACCTCTCTAAGTTGCTCAGGAACTTGCTAAGCTTCTGAGGCTGGCTGTGAGCCTGCAGTCCTCCTGTCTCAACCTCCCAATGTTTGGATTACAGCCGTGTACCACTGTCCTTGGCTTTCCTGCGCCTCTTGATTCTGCCAGCATGAATATCTGGCCTAAGAAGAGAGGTGGTATAATGAGCCATGGGTGGGATTTTGTGGACACGCTTCTGTTGATGTCAGGGGACCATTATGATTATTGGGGATTTGAGTGTTACACGATGGGGCCCATCTTTAGAGGGACCATTATTGGTATTTCTTAAAAAATGGGTGGGCAGATGATGGTCTTCAGAAATGCGGGACACCTTCAGACTTTTATTCAAATAATCTGCTTTGTTTTTCTTTTCTCCTCACATCCTTGAAGCACAGGGCATGAGATTGCAATTATTTCTCCTCTACTGCTATTGCAGAAGAATGATTGATATGAGTGACATCTGAACAATGATTTTTATTTAAATTTTCCCCTAGTAAACATATTCAGAGAACTTGTGAGCAAACTTTTAAAGTTGAAGATAACTTTTTCAAGTTTAAGAATATTGACTAGAGAGAACACAAAGATAAAAGCAAAGAGACACTGCAGGCAGCACAGGAAAAGACAACCAAAGCATTTCTTTGGAGCTTATTGTGGCTGTCTGATGGTTTGTGTTGTGTGTATGTTCAGTATTTATCCAGTATTTTATAAAGAGAAAATGAGAGACAATTAGCAAATTTTCTGCAAATGAGTGTAATAGCATGAAGATGTCAAAAAGAAACAACCTCTTAAAAATGTTCCAATGCAATGTTTCTAAAGTTGATAGATTCATCTATGTATGCCACAGGAGGAGAATAACATGAAAAACCCATGTAGGTATTCTAAGTATCTCTCTATTACAGTCTTGAATCTTCTGCTGAGACCTAGTAAGGACGCAGAAGGCTTTGGGTGGAAGTGAAGAGCGTGAATCTGGCTCCTTGCTCAGCTGAGGGGCTTAGCATGAAATTCACATTACTTTCCTGGCTTCCCATCCACAAAATGGGAGGTTGGGTAGTAGGAGCACAGACTCCTTCTAGAGCTGTCACTGTGATTCAGTGGGGCAGGGGGAGTCTTTGGAGAGGTTTCAAAGAGCTATCAACACAGAAGAAAGAGAGAGGCAGAGAGAAAGAGAGAGAGAAGTAACAGGACTTGGTCAGAATCTTACCTCTCTTTCTCATAAACTGAGTAGCTAGTTAGCCTAGTGGGTCCTCTATCCTATCATATTTAAAATGGAGAAACCACAACTACTTGAGAGAGTTGCTCATGAAATACTACATATGAAGCAACTGGCACAACGCCTGGAACATAATATAACAGTTGCTTGATAAATGGTAGTCAAGCCAAAAAGGGCATGAGGTGCAAATCTTCACTGTTCTTACAGCTCTACCAAAGAACCCAAATAACACTGTAGTACAATATCTCTTCTCCTCTCTCTCTCTCTCTCTCTCTCTCTCTCTCTCTCTCTCTCTCTCTCTCTCTCTCTCTCTCTCTCTCCCCCCCCCGCCCCTCATTCCCATGCTTTCAACACTTTCTCCTTTTCTATTTTAAAAGCCTGGCTTTCACGAATTTTATTTCTTCTCATGTAATAAGTTATCTTCCTGGAAACCAAAAATCATATTTGCTGGCTAATATGGTCATCTTCCTCAGACATTATTGCAAGTTCAAAAAGATGTGGTAAGACTAAAGGTAGGCAAACAATGGATAGGTTAAGGTGAGATCGGAAGATCGTGGAAAGTAAAAGTGCACAAAGAGATGGGAAATTTCAGATGCCAGCGTATCTGGTGATAGGAATTAGAAGAAAAAATGATTCTCCCCTTCCTTCTTTAAAGCACACGGTACAGGTGATCCTTTATTCTCCTTTTGTATGTGTAGTCTTCTTTCAGTGCAACAGAGATAAGATAAGGACAGAAAAGCAAAGGGTGTGTTTCTGGAAGGTACAGAAAGTGAAGGAAACAAGTCAGGATAATTGAATTAAGAACACTGCAATTGGAACAATTGAGGTTCCCTACCCCTGCTTCAGTCTGACAGAGTGCTCAACTTTGTTCTAAAGGCAGAGGAGGTTTAGGGTGATCCCTGCTGCCTCTGGCCCAGAAGCTATGATGTGGGCTTCTTTAACCCTTTTCTGTAACACTTCATTGTTTTGGCCAAAACTCTGAAGATGGACTTCTGAATATGTTCCCTGATTAGTATTTCAATTCCCCTATGAGGTGCATCCTGCCAGACCTACTTAACTTTATTCTCTACCTGTTTCTTTACAATGTCCTTCTCTAAGAATCTACACAAGATTGTTTATATCTTAGGCCATAGAACAATATCCTTGTATCATGGACCTATCGTCCAGGTCTGCCGAGATGTCTCCAGCTAATGTTCAATTATACAACCTAGATCTTTGTCACTTTTCTTCTTTCATAGATGTGACCTTCTTTTTAGGTTCATGCCAATCTGAGCTAAGTCTGAATTCATTAAAGTATTTTTGCTTAACACATAGTAAATTGTTGGCTATTTCCATTTGTAAAGGAAGATTCTTCAATGTTCCAGAGAGACAGCATGTTGTGATGGTGATGGCATGGTCTAGGTTTCAATCTCAACATCAATATTTATGAAGAGTATGATTTATTATTATTATTATTATTATTATTATTATTATTATTATCTGTGTGTATGTGTGGTGCTGAGGACTAAACACAGGGGCATAATACCTTCAAGTCACACCCCAAAAATCTTAGGCCTTTTTATTTTTTAAATTTTGAAACAGGTCCCTCCAGGGTGCTAAGGGCCTCCCTAAGATGCTTAGGCTAGTCTCGAATCTGCAATCCTCCTGCCTCAGTGTCCAAAGTACAGGTATGTGCCACTACCCATGGATCATTCTCTTGAAAGCAAATGCATTTGCGCTTCAGCATATCCTTATATGCCCTATGTATTTATAATTTCATTTTTTCTTGTTTACTATTTTCTCATTAATGGCCATCAAAGCTAAACACTTTTAAATATTTCTTTTAAAATAAAATGACCTATTAAATGATTCTTCTGTTCAAACCTTTTCTCTTGCCTATTGGGTCCAAAATTGCTGTTTAGATCAGCTGCTCATGAAGCTGTAATTGTACCTGGTGTTTAAAGCTTTTCTGTATAATGCCTATTTTAAGTTTTGGAACCTTACGATCAGAATGCATTCTCGTGGAGTTTAAGTCAACATTACAAAAGTGTTTCCCTCCCTATGAAACTTTTGTTTATGCTGGGGAGGGGAATATAACATATGTGAAAGTGGCTTTATATTTTTTTGTTGTTAAATGGAAAAAATTGTCACCAACCTGAAAAGCATGACCTCCCACCCCTCACTCACACCAGGTTAAACAATTTCGGGACTTTCCATAACAAGTTTGCCTCATGTATCACACCATGTCAGGGTCCTGAGGTCTGCTGATCATTTTCTTTTACATCATCATCAATCATTTTATGTTTTAAATGCATTCTCTGATGAAATAAGTGATTACTTGGCTCAATATTTCTTTTGACTTATATAAACATTTCATTACTGGCTCTTAGTTTGCGGGGTTGGCAATTTAGTTTGTGTGTTTGTGTGTGGGATGATTCTTGGCATAGATTGATTAAGGAATAATTCAATACTTTGGATGAAGATTATATAAGAAAGTGTGTAGGATTTCAGGTCCTATATTTTGTCCTTTGCCAGTTGTATGACTTGGGGCAATTAGATGAAGCTTCTGGTCAATTTTTTCTTTATTTTTAAATTAGGGATATTGATACCTGCCTCATAGATCTCTTATTAGGATGGAATTAAAAATTGCATACAAAATACCTGGCACAATGTCTAATACAGGTTCAATAAATGAAGTATCTTTTGAGTTCCCTCCCCCTTCTCTTAAGCCAGCATATTTTGATTGTCACTGGTCTATTCAAAGTTTGTTGCTGCAAAATCTATTTTAGAAGAGCTTGATGCTTTCAGATCAGATAGAAAGCTCATCATATTATGAAATCAGAGTCATCCCTGATTAAGTGTAGGGGTCTCTGTAGGAAGAATATTTTATTGGTTATTTTGATGCCTTCTAGATAATTAACAAAATGTAATGTGCACATTCTTTTTTGTCATATCATTAATTTGTGTAAACCTTAAACCTGAGAGCAGATTATATTTTATAGGAGAATAAAAGAATAATCTATATTCTACAATCACACTTCTTTATTTTTAATCTGTTACATTTTAAAACAATTGGCTGGGCATGGTGGTACATGCCTATAATCTCCGTACTTAGGAGGCTAACACAGTAAAATTACAGGATCAAGGCCAGCCTTAGCAACTTAGTAAAAGCCTCTACAACTTAGTGAGATCCTGTTTAAAAATATAAATAAATAAATAAATAAATAAATAAATAAACAAACAAATAAATAAATGAAAGGGCTGGGGGTGTAGCTTGAAGGCAAAATGCCCTTGGATTCACTCCAGGAACCAACCAACTAAACAAACAAATAAATAGAAGCATTTTTGTTTGTATTTTGCTACATAAGAATGTTTTAATAAAATAATCAGTTTTGTCTTATTCAGATATAGATCTTTGCTAGGTCTTATGGCTATGTATATGTTAAGAGGGGAACAACAACATAATACATTGGTCCGGATGTTCTTAAAACTCTTTGCCCCTGAGTCCAAATCTCATTCAGTCACTCTTTAACTCAGAATCAATGTTTCCTAGATCTTCCAACACAATTATGTTCATAGGCTTTCAAGTGTATTGATAAATGTTTCTTAAAAGAAGGCTCACCACTTTTCTCTGGGGTTTTGCTCCAAGTCACTGACTCTCATTCTGAATATTTTGGTGATTGTGCACAGGCAATAATAAGTATCTCCATCTGCCACCTGGCTTCCCCGAACACCTGAACTGAGAGATGTTTCAGTGGGATGCAAACAAGCAACGCAACAACAACTGAGTCCTAAGGTCAGTAAAACATAGTAATGATCAATAAAGTTGTGCTGAATTAATGAAAGAGTCACGATGCTTCCATTTCAAAGTCTACATCTCAGATTCCCTGTAGGGTACCAGAATCAAGGCATTGATTAAATCCATTTACAGTGCCCATACAATGTATACATACAGTGCTATGTATCTTGATGTTGGACGGTCTTGATAACACACAGCATTGTGCTGCCTTGAACATCTTGAATGGACTTCAGCCTCCTGTGACGTGGTACTCAAACACAGGAAACTCTGTTCTAATAACATACAGTATCTTCTGGCTCTGAGTTGCCTATAGTCTTCAGAGAAAATCCTGGCCTCTGATTAGGCCTGGTGGAACACACCTATAAACCCAATACTTGGGAGGCTGCAATAGGAGGGTCACAGGTTCAAGGCCAACCGCAGAAATTTAGTAAGACCTTCTGAAATTTAGTAAGACCCCCATTTCAAAAAAAGAAAAGAATAGAATAGAAGAAAATCGGGCTCTGGTAAAGGGAAGGGAGAAGAACTCTCTAAAGCACACGATATACTTATTCATATCATAGTCAATCACTAAGCCAAGCATGGGAGGGAAGGATGGGGAGGGAGTGGAGTGGGGATTGAGTAGGCGCTAACTGGATAATGTGTGCATGTATGTCTATACAAGTTGTTTTTTACCCCACCATGATGTATGAATACAACGCGGCAATAAAATAATTTTGAAAAGAACAACAAAATACTTAATTGTAATGAAAAGCTAAAAAGTTTTGGAGACCAAGAAATATGTGTACAGGTTAACTTGCACTTTCCATGACTGGCTTTTCTGACATAGGAACATGTGCTGCAGAAGCCGTGGAATGAGGTCTGCACATGTCCCCTTGGATTGGAGGTTGGAGGCTCTAATGGGCTTCGCTAGAAGAGCAGGCATCATAGCAATAAACAAATAGAGAAGACTCCCTCAGCTATGTCTCATGCACGTGATGATAGCAAAGATGGGCACATCACAGAGAACGTGATCTCTTGGGACACTGACTCTTAATGGATGAACAGTGTCATTTAATAAGGTGCCTAGTTTATTTATTTATTTATTTTTATTGGTGCATTGTATTCATACATCATATTGGGGTAAAAAAAAAAAACTTGTGTGTACAGACATGTACACATCACTGATTTAACCCCTACCCAATTCCCACCCCATTCCCTCCCCATCCCTCCTTCCCTTGCTCGGCTTAGTGGTTGACTTCAATATGTTTAAGTACATTGTGTGTTTTAGAGATTTTCCTCTTCCCCCCTCCTTCTCCTTCTTTAGGTTGTCTTGTTTTCTCCTCTATAGAATTTCCTTTTTCATCTAGAATTCCTCCTATGACCCATTTCTCCCTAGCTCTCACATATTAGGGAAAGGATCTGATTTCTTATTTTTTGTGACTGACTAATCTCACTTAGCATAATGTCCTCCAGATCCATCCATTTCCCTGAAAATGATGTAATTGAGTTTTTTTATGGCTGAGTAAAATTCCATTGTGTACATATCCCACAGTTTTGTAATCCATTCATCTGTTGATGGACATCTTGGCTGGTTCCATAGTTTGGCAATGGTGAATTGTGCAACTATGAACATAGATACACATGCATTATTTTGGTAGTTTGATTTTCTATCTTTTGGGTAGATACTCAGAAGTGGTATCGCTGGATCAAATGGTAGATTTATATTAATTATACCTTGCCACACCTGCAGGGCCAAAGGCCATCAAGATTGTTAAAACTCACTCGGTTTTAACAATCAGGTAGACTTATGCAAGGTAGCATGGAGTTTTAGCAGTGAAAAGGTAGAATAGGTCCATAATTGAAGCTGATTTCTATTGAAGAAACCAGATCAAGTACAGAAGTCCAGGGGATATGGTCACAGTGGGCTCTACCTACGGGAAGAGCTACTAGTAATAATAATAATAATGAAAAAATGATAGCTCATTGTTTGAGGCAGTTCTTTTGTCACTGTGACCAAAATTCCTGACATGAACAATTTAGAGAAGGAAAGATTCATTTGAATTCATGGTTTTCTGAGGCTAAGTCCATGGTTGGTCAATGCAAAAACAAACAAACAAATAAACATGGATATAACATGGCAGAGAAAAGCTGCTCTCAGATCATAGCGGCTGGCAGCAGGAGAAACAGAAAGTAGCCCGGGACAGATATAGGCCTCATGGCTGCACCCCCAGTGACACACCTCCTTCAGTCATTTCCCACCTTTGAACCTTCCATTCTTTCAACATGTGAGCTTTTGGAGGGATATTCCAAACAAAAACTACAACATCTACTATCTGCCAAACACTATGCTAATTGCCATACATATGTTAACTCTTGTGTGTGTGTGTGTGTGTGTGTGTGTGTGTGTGTGTGTGTGTGTTACTGAGGATTGAACCCAGGAGAATTCTACCGCTGAGCTACACCCCTATCCCTATTTTATTTTTTAAATTTTGAAACAGGGTCTCACTAAGCTGCAAAGATTCTTGCTAAGTTTCTGAGGCTGGCCCCAAACTTGAGATCCTCCTGTCTCAGCCTTCCAAATACTGGGATTACAGGCATGTGCCACCATGCCTGGCTGTGTTAACTCACTCTTCACATAAAATCTCTGTCTTGGAAATTAGTTGAATATCATGCCCAGCTCTTTCAAAACCAATCTGCTGATGATATATCTATTCGATACAACAATGGGTTTTTGATCTACTTAAAAATGCAAAATCAATAAAACAGCTGAACTAAGGGATACTACTCTGAGGGCAAAACATTTACTTGTATTTTTTAAACTTAACTATTTTCAATTTTTTTTCAAACTCCATCCTTCCTAGACCTGCCCGTCTACCTGGTTCTGTACTTGATGTTATGAGGTCTATGTTCTGATATTTCTTCCCATTTAACATCATCTCGAAAGCATGCTTCCTTGTTTTCAGTAAAATTTTAGACCAAAAGTCCAAAAAATGCTTTCTAGTGTCAAACATTGAATTAATTTCTAATTCTCGTTGTAGATAAAAATCAGTTACATCTGTTTCTAGACTCTAATCCCAGGAAGGGAGGTATCCATTAAAGCTCAATCCTAATGGCAAGTCCTGAAAAGTCTGACCTTCTCTCCCATGTCCCACCATAGCTTGGAAGCCCCCTCCTCCCATGCAATACTGAAAGTGGGGGATGCTGAAGAGAGAATTTTGAAAGTTATGTTTAACTTTAGACCTCAAAGTGGGGACCATCAGGGGACTTGTTTGGTCTTGCCTAAGAAGAAAATACCTATTATTAATTCAATTATTTCCTTCCCAAGCTTTTGGTTGTTTTTGTAATTATTATTGAACATCTTCACTGAGAATGTTGAATCATGAAATTTCAAGTCCATTGCATCTCTAATTATAAAGAAATGATTTTAGCTCATGCCCCTCCTGAAGCACAAGTTTTATAGATTAGTCAGCAGCCTTGTACATCCCTAGTCCCTCTATTTCCTTTTCCCGAAGGTACCGCTGGACTTAACACTCCTGGAAAGACCACTGGCTTCCAAGGGGACAAGCCCACTTATTGTTTGTCCTTGGAGATCCCATTCCAGAACCTTGTAAAATGCTTGGGCAGAGAGGGAGCTTTCTTGCTTTCTACTAGCCTACTTGAAATCTCTCCTGGAATTTTCTCCATTAAAAAAACAAATATTAGGCCGGCGTGGTGGCACAGGCTTGTAATCCCTGTGCTCGGGAGATGGAGACAGGAGGATTGCGCTGATTCAAAGCCTGCCTCGCTGACTTAAGAGGCCCTGTTTTCAAATAAGAAAATATAAAATAGGTCTGGGAGTGTAGCTCAGAGGTAGAAGGGTTTCCAGGAACCCAAGTACCTCAAAAAAAAAAAAAATATATATATATACAAAAAAAATCAAACAAACAAACAAACACAAAACAAATACTAGGCCAGGCATGGTGGTGCACACCTGTAATCCCCAGGCTTGGGAGGCTGAGACAGGAGGATCGCACAGGTTCGAAGCCAGCCTCAGCTACTTAGTGAGGCTCTCAGCAACTTAGTAAGACCCTGTTTCCAAATAAAATATAAAATAGGTCTGGGAGTATAGCCTGTAGGTATAAAGCAGCTAGGTTCCAACCCCAGTAACACACACACACACACACAAACAAAAACCAAAACAAAAACAAAAACAAAAACAAATACTAGTCTGACATGATGGCATATGCCTATAATCCCAGTACTTGGGAGGCTGAGACAAGAAGATCCTAGGTTCAAGTCCAGCTTCAGCAACTTAAAAAATTTGATTGATCCCAGCTATAAAGGGAAAATTAATTATATGGACAGAATTGAGTATTAAGAAACAGATGGGTGTAATTAGACGGGCAGTAGATGTTGACTCACAAATCTGGGGACAAATCTCAGGATGTTCAAAGGCAAATGTGTATCTATCGATCACTGTCCAGGTGTGTTTAATTTCTGATTTAAAAAAGTGTCAGTGTGTGTGTGTGTGTGTGTGTGTGTGTGTGTGTGTGTGTGCATGCATGTGTGTGTGTAGATTTGACTAGAGTCAAATATACTTTAACATATTCTTGTTTATCAGTGCATGGGAGTACTTATAAACTGGCTAGTCATAGACTGGAGATTACTGCGTCTTTTATGATAAAATGGCATTCCAAGAAGCAAAAAATAGGTGCGAATAAGGGACACAAGCAGACATCCAAGATCACAATTGAAAATTGGTCATATTAAGAGGTAGATGGTAGAAAATAAGTTAAGCTGTAAGCCATGAGCTGGGAATCATGGCTTTGGATTCTGCGATCCAGAGATCAAACCTAAGTCAAGAGGTGAGCTGATGGAAAATCAATTAATTTAAAGCCAGACATGGGTACCACATTGTTGAAGGGCTGGATTAGAGAAGGGAAAAGGCAGGCAGGAGGGTATTCCACCTATCTTTAGCTCTCCCTCTTGTTGCAGGCTGATGGAGCATGGTTCCTGCCCCAGAAGATCTGACAGCAACCTAGAGTACCAGCCACTTACAATAAGAACAGAGGCCATCTTAGTCTTACAAAGCACAATGCTTCGTCCTACAATCCCATGCAGGTTTAAGTTGCAGATGTACTAATTGGTCAGGCTTCTACACATACCTCCTGGTCAGTTAGTGACAGCACCCACCCACCCACGAACAAAAATATAGATCAACCCGCCAGGGGTTAGCATCATTACGGACTGCTTTGTTCAGCTAGAACAACGTCTCTTACAGACATTCCAATTGGTATTCACATTACATTTAACCTCTTTCCCATGGTATTTGGGTTTCTGACTTAACATTGAGCTTGAATAGAAAATTTTCCGGGTCTGAAACCTGGTTCTATAAGTAGCAACACACAGCTGCACCTGCAATTTGAATGGCGCTGCACTGAAACTAAGGATAGAGAAAAGATAGGATGAGTCAATATTATGTATGTGAAATTATCAATACCAATCTCCACATTATGTGTGGGGGAGGGGAGGGAGCGTGGAGCGAGCTGGGGGAAATGCCACCAAGTTCTGTGCGCTTACGTGTCTCTAGCATTCTGAATTACGGGATGGGGTGAGACTACAATGCGCCAATAAAAGTATATCAAATATATTTTTTCAAAATTAAATAGAAATAATGGAAAGAGACGAAATGATGCTAAGGTTAACGTGTGGACGAAACAGAACCTGCTCATGGTTTAAGACCTGTTTCCAAATCCTGGGCACTTGTTTTAGGACCTGTGAACTATTTCCTAGAGATTTACCATAAGAAATCGGTCCTGAAGTAGACAGGGTTGTGAAATTCTTTCTATCATACCTTATGTAACCCAGGGGAAAAAATATTATTCTCCTGAATTGGGGGTGAGACGAGAGATGGATTTGTACAGTGACTGACTGCTGAAATCTTCGAGCACCGCTGTCTCCCCCCCTTCTTTGAAGAACAGGAAGTAATAAATCAGAAGAGTGGGGATTTACTTCCATTTGAAGGTGCCAATAGCCAAGGGAGTCAGCTGGCTCTGAGCCCGAGCCTTTACGTGTAGGAGGTGGAGCCAGAGAGAGGCCTCCAGAGCTGCGTGCAGGAGTGAGGGCTGGCAAGCCTGCCATTACAAGATAAAATAGAGGATTCCTCATTGAAATCGCTTGTTTCAGGTAGGTCAGTGGATGAGTGAGAAAAGCAGAAAAGTAAAGTTTCCCATCTCCAGGCCTGTTGGGAGACTCCCCCTTGGAACCCAAATAACATGTTTTCTAGATTACCTGGGCATCTGGGGACACATGTTGTATCAGTTTTGAATATTACCTGTGACGGGCAGTCGTGGTATAGGATGAACATTTGAGAAGGACCCACTGGGGTGTTCTCTGGTATGAAATTCCAACAGCTTTTGCATTCCACTAGTTTGTAAGTGAAATTCCATATTTCCTCCACTGGAAATCCATCTCCTATCTTTGTCCCCCTCCCCCATACCTGCAACTCCTTGCTGGGCCTGTCACTGCATTCTGAACAGTAACACTTGCCCCTCTGAAGACCAACCCCATCTTCTGAGCACTAGAGGAGGGAAAGTAGGTAAGGAGCTCTAACTGGTGAAATATGCTTACCAAGCTGTCAGAGTTTCGGCAGGAAGAAATCTTTCTGTGTCTAGAAGCCAGGGTCCACCCTGTCTCCAGGGAGCTATCATCTCACCCGGCTCCATTCCAGGGTCCAAATATTTGTGGGGGCAGGAGTGTGAGCCGAATTATGTAAGTAGATAAGGCAATCATCCTTTCTCTGGAGACAGGCCTGTGTGGTGTGGTCCTACGCTGCACATCTTGGTTTTATTGATTGCCGATCTGCAGTGATTAGAAGCCAGGGCTCTGTGGTCCAAGATGCATGTGTGTGTGTGTGTGTGTGTGTGTGTGTGTGTGTGTGTGTGTGTCTCCTCCTTACTTGAATTCTTTCACGAAGCCATTTACTCAAATGCACATGGTTTTCCTTGGAGTTTATAAAAGCCCTTTCCTAAGTCAGGAGGCATCAGTCCGACTCCCACTTGCCTGCTCAGCTGCTGTTCTCTTGCTCTTCACAATAGCCCTTCCATCTCGGCATTTCACAATCCATTCCCCAAGCCCAGCTGGATTTTCCTCTCCGGTGTCTGGGACTTGGCCCACCGCCACTACTCTTCTGCCTTTGCACATCTGCTCTGTCTTAACCCACTTACAATCTGGGTAAGAGGCTTCCCCTGAGACCTCCTGCCCAGTGCCCCACATCAGCACAGCTCAGCTCTCCGTTTTGTTCCTGTGTTGTTGAACGCTCAAGCTGTACATCCCTTAGGCCAAATGCACCAGACTGACCTATGAGCATTGGAAAATCTTCTCACCCATACTCTGAACTCGCACCCTTGCAAGCCAGACTGGGGCCTGATACCAAAGGAAAAAATCAGTACTACCGATCTTGTCTTTACTTAAGTATTTTGTTCATTGTGATTTTGTTCTTCATTACTTCTGACTTTTTTTTAAAGAATCTTGATGAGTGAGGTTGTTGGTGTTTCCTTTAATTTCACAACCAAGGTAAAGGCCTCCCTGATTTCACCTCACTCCTACACTGCTGTTTCTTCATGTATACAGCGGGGATCATAATATCGTCTACTTTGTATTTTCCTTTTAATAATTAATGGAAATTGTGAGTCTAAAATCTTAGCAAAGTACCTGACTCATTGTAAGTGCTCATAAAGTACATTCCTTTTCCCTTATATTTTGAAATGCATGGCAATAACAAGATCAGTAAATTTCTTTTGGCTTACTATATAAAAGTTATATGCCTCTAGTTTGGGGAGAAAAGATGACAATTTAAAAGACTGAATAAAAAAAAGGGTATCTGAATATAAATTTTCATTGCAAAAGGATACCATCTCTAAAAGCTGTTCGCATAATTTTTTAAAAAGCTTAATAAATAAATAAATATTTTTCTAAAAAGAAAGAGAAAAAACATTTGTATCGTCCTCATATGTTACTTTGCTTTATTATTATGTGTTAGTATGCTCTGCTTCCATAGCTAAGTCCTCTAAAATCCCCAGGGCAAGTCTGTCTTGTTACCTCTATATCTTTCTTGAGTATCACAGTGTTTTGACAAAACAGTTCTTCATCAAAGCTGTTGCCTATTAATTAGGGAATTAGAATAAATTATATCTAAGATCCACTTCTGCTGGTCCCTGAAAGTCTGTGTATGATGTATTTCATATCACCAGCTAACAACAATTTATGTCTAATATCATTGTTACCTTCTTTATATATCTATATGCACATTTTAAAATATAAGCCCTACTTTCAATAGCCACGGTGTCTCCTCTGGTTCATCATTACCACGCGTAGAGGGAATGACCCTTGCATCTGGGAATGAGTTCCAGCTCCCAGATTCTTCAGCCCACTGTGCTGGCAGCGTTCCATGAGCTCATCTTGGGAAACTATAATTGATTACTCTGGAGGGAAAACTCCATTCCAACACCACCTGGTAGCCAGACCCTGCCCTAGAGCCCCTGAATGCTTCTCCAGCAAAATCCCCGGCAGAAGCGGCATGTGCATGCACAGGTTGACAATGTAATGTTCAAATCCACATTAGGTGCAAGCGCTTCCTATGATGTACTTGAATTTGGCATCAGTAACATTCCAGGGTGTTGCATCTTCCTGTGACAACCCCAGGGTCCCTGCTCAAACTTTTCAAAGATGTGTACATGTATGCCTCTACCATCTTGTGCTCCATTAAGATGTATGACTACAATGTGCCAATTTAAAAGAGAGAGAGAGAGATGGATTTGAACAGACACGGTACTTTTCTATCCAATGCCACTTAAACAAATACTCCAGGTAACAAAGAAATAGTCCTGGAATGAAGCAGCTTGGACTGGTAGGGGAAAGAAAGAAGAGGCCAACTTTGAGACACATTGAGATGAAGGTGGACATTTTGGATTTGGCATCTAGGGCACTTTTGCTCTCTGTGTTGTGTTGATGGTTACTGATAGGCTATTTGAAGTTGCAACCCCAGCTTCCAGGACTTGAAAAAAATGTTATTTATCCTAACCATTCAAGTGAGAATGAGCAAAAGTTTTAAATATAAATGGGATTTCTACCTGGGCATGGTCATGCATGTCTCCCAGGATTTGGGAGACTGAGACAGGAGGATTACAGGTTTGAGGCTAGCCTTAGCAATTGAACCCCAGTTTCAAAATGAAAAACATAAAATAAATTAAATAAAGTATTCCTGGATTAAATCCCCAGTGCCAATAAAAAATAAAAATAAAAAATAAGATAGGGCTAGGAGTATAGTTCATAAGTAGAATGCCCCTAGGTTTGGTTCTCAGTACAAAAAAAAAAAAAAATTGAGGGGTTTTCTATTCTAAAACGTGCTTCCAGGATGAATAAGTTATATTTTTTAATAAATACGATTTTGTTGAATTCTCAAGAGATCTCATACCTACATAGCATTCTAGTCTATAGGAACGCATGCCCGGATCCTGCAGGGTGCATCAAGACATGAGATGTTCAGAGCTTGCTCTGCACAGGGCATCAACACCAAGAGATAAAGAACAAGACAACGAACACAGCATGTGACTTTTGAATATAACTCTATGGTCAACCTGGACACTCATTGTTGGGAGGGGGAAGGGAAAGTGTGGGGGGAGAGGGCACCAAGCACAGTCTGTTTGTGTGCCATTTTCAATACGATCCATATAAAAATAAAAATAAATAACTCTAATTTACGACTCCCTCAACTTCTTTAAAACTCTAATGAAGTCCATAATAGCCGACTGTTTATTTGTGATGTTAGCGGTTTTGAAGGGAGCTACACAGTAGAGAAGACTGTTGTTTCTGGCTCTGTCAATGGGTCCTTAAAGCAGTCACAGGAAAGCAGTCCTCACCTTCAGCCACCTTATAGATAGATGCGTGTGCTCTCTCCTTGGTCATGATTACTGTCAAGGTTGTGTGTGCTTTCTATTTTAGGCCCAAACAGCAGAAAAGCCGCTTCTGCAGCCAAGAAGTAGCATTGTAGGATGCCAATAAATTCTATGGGAAATTACATTTTAAAAAGGAAAACTTTGACATGCATCTGGCAATAGAATGATTCTGCACATATGGCAGCCTGGTAGGTAGGGAGCCGTTGGAACACGGTAAGTTGAGCTGAAGGCAGCCCCCGTGGTGTTCCGGGGTGCATTTGGGAGAGGTCCTGCTGTGAGACCATGTCTCTTCCAACTGATGTGGCACATTCACCAGGGAGGGGGCTGGGTGAGAGCCGATGCTCTGTGCTCCTGTGTATGACCTTCCCCTAGCAGCTGTGAGCAACTCCAAGGAGCTATTCTTAGTGGAGCGAGTGGCTAAGATCAACACCCTGCCCTGGAAGCCAAGCATGTCATCACAACTCAGCCCATAAAAAGGATACTGGGAAACTAGAGAAACCCAGGCCATCAGAATTAAGGATCCCAGGGCCCCGCAGTTGACAGACATCCGGCGTCAAAGGTCTGCCAAAGGTTGGGGCATGCATCTTCATGGGCCATATTTTGCTTGACTATACTTCTTGACAAAGAAGGCAAAGACTTTTAGGGAAGCCCACAACTAGCAATCACCTTCCTATGGAATAAGAAAGTCTCATGGTGGTGCATGCCTGTAATCCCGGTACTTAGGAGGCTGAGACAGGAGGATCTCAGGTCCATGGTCAGCCTCAGAAATTTAGGGGCACCCTGTTTGAAATTAAAAGCCAAAAGATCGGGGGGTGTAGCTCAGAGGTAGGGGGGTCCTGGGTACAATCCCCAGTACAACAAACAACAAACAAATGGGAATAAAGAAAAGTCAGGTTTCTTCAGAGAAAGGAGGTAAGACAGAGTGAGTTCATTCCCAAGCCCCTTGAGAAGTATTTATCAGAAGGCCATCCTCCCGCCCCCCTGGACCTCACACCTCAAAGGGCACTACCTTGCACTCACTCAAGGCTTATGCATCAGATTGTTAAGACTAAATCACACAGGGCAATGTCACAATTACAGTGAATTCAAGGATAGACAGTCGCCTCCATTCTTCAGACAAGGATGAAAGCTCAGCAAGCATCGTCTGGACCACAGTCACACCGAGGGTTACTCTTACAGTCTGGATCCGCATGCAAGTCTAGATCTGCCTGATTCCCAGATTGCTGATGCTATCATACGCTGAGTCTTAGAAATGTTTGTTTATTCTCTATCCCATGGATCATGACTAAATCATGAAGACAGCAGCTAGCTTCCCACCTTCGATCCTCAGGTACCTCTGGATGGGGTGTGACCTTAGTTCTCATCTAATTAGGTAATTGGGCACAAAGTATGGGGGTACTTGCTATGGCATGTACCACATGTGTTCACACATACCCATACAGCATGCCCTCGTGGTGTGCAATGTACAACTACCCATGTCTCCACCACCTCCACATCTGTGCATTTGCTCCAATACTCAGAGCCAGATTCTTACACACCTTCCTCAGCATGCATGTTAAATGTTCTGTTCCTAACCATCACTGTGAAAATTAAGAACACGTGGACTTAGTGAATATAGGGTGTGTTTCAGAAACAGACATTCATTGGATTCTGCGTAAGGAATCTGCACACCATTCCTTGGTAACCAGTGGTGTGGTGATGAGATTCTTTAAGAGGAGAGGTGGTTCATGCATTTCTATTTGCACAGCACAAGTCACAGGCTACATCCTGGGTCTACAGATATTTAGTAGGACTCTCCAAGTACTGTGTGCATGTATATCCTTATCAGTCTCAACTACGTTATAATATGAGACCACAAAGCACCAGTAAATATGTAAAAAATGGGTCGAATGTATATCCCTGTCACCCACTCTCTCATCTACCCAGGGCTCAATATTTAAAGAAAGGTAAGCGCTCAAGTGTCCAGAAGGTACCAAAGTCTAACTTGAGCTTCTGGAGTCCAGCTATCTGGACTACTCTTTGTGAAGGACTTTGGAAAGTTCATGAGGACTTTTTAATTTAACCTTTATTGTTGACTATATGCCTAAAAAACACTTATGATATCACTTGTACAGTTTCTGGAAGTATTCCTTTCTTCTATGACTCATTATGGACCAGAGTAACGAGAAGATCAAAGACCTTAAAGGAAATGGCCTCTGTCACATCACACCTGCCCGACACAAAAGGTCTATTCCTTCTTTCTGTCTCTCACCACATTTTATGTTTTTTCATCATTGACAATGGGACTTGCTTATTTTTTATTTTTTTTTGCTGGTCCACGTTAGCTCCAATGCATGCACTCAGAGATCCATTGTCCCAACCTACTTAGGACGCTTGCATTCCACCAGGAGTAGGATTCCTAGTGGTCATGCCCTGAGAGAAAATCATCTGTGAGGCTGCGTACAAGTCCTCCAGTGACTCTCCAGGAGCCCCTACTGCCCAATGGTCCCTCTTGGCCAGCAAGACACCCGGGTGTTCCTCCGTACCCACTGGGGATGAGCTCAAACTAATGACATCCCACTTGGCACTCATCAGGGGTTTTGTAAAACCTCTTCTGCATTCCTGATCCTCTACGTTTATGGTATTTCCTTGGTCTGCCAATCTAGCCATGGTACCAAGAAACGACATGTGGTTATTGAGGGAATTGAGGGATGGCATTGCCTCGTGACCTCATGCCAGTTCTTCCTCTACTCAGTGCTCACAAGGTTTCACTTCACTTTCCCAAGGTCATATTCTTCTGATAAACTATAGCAAGTCTACTAGCATATGGACAAGGGTCTACCTTTTCCATTTCTTATAAACCCAGACGCTCCTTGCCTATCTTATTACCCACTGCTGATGTTTCTCCTGCAGTTCAGAAGATGAACAATGGTGTCTAAAATGGAGTAGACCTGTGGGGTAAACCTATGTCTTGCTTCCTGATCTAAGAGCATTTCAAACCTCATAAGGAACTTCCCCTGTGGGGTAGGGTGGCTGGCAACCATAATCGTTCCTTTTTGCAACCACATTGTACCCTTTGGGTTTGGTAGGTGTCACCTATCCTGGAAGCTGTTTGTAGAGCAAGAGGAAAGTAAGTGGAGAAAAAATAAAGAGATGTGTGCTGATAGGGGCCAGGGAAACACCAGACTGCCTTAGAGAGTGGATGGAGAGTTTTGTCTCTGTACTTCTTGTGTGTTAAAAAAAATACCTCTACCTATGGGCATCCATCTTTATTTGGAAGCTGATGATATAACATCCATTACTCATTTCTAAGTATAGAGAATGACATTACAGAATGGAAAAAGAATGAGGCGGGTATTTAGAAATAATAAAATGATAGAAGTGGATATTTGGAATTAAAAGTGAACATTTGGTGCAGGGTATAATTTTAGTCAAAAGAACTACTCGCCATGAGTAAATATTGTGTGATTCCATTAGGGTAAAACAAATGCATTTCTAGCTACTATATCCAGCCAGTATCTGTGTACCTGCTTAAGACAGTTCTAGAAGAACAAATAGAAGAAAATTATTATTATGTTTATCTTTGATGAGGGAGACTTGGTATAGAAAATTGCTTTTAGGTTTTTCTTATCCAATTGTCACTTTTTGAAGTTTCCGCCTAAAAATAACAACAACAAAAATCTATATTCTACTCTCACTTATTTACTCTTTTTGCACACATTGAAAAATAAGTGACTGTTGATGCACTTAGAAAAAGTTAAACCCTGAAGGATTTTTCTCTGAGCAGCTGTATCCTGGGGTACCCACTTTGTGTGTGTGTGTGTGTGTGTGTGTGTGTAGGTTAAAGAAATCCAGAGGTGCTTGTGTGTCTCCCAAACCCTACTGTTCTGGAAGGAAGCCTGGCCTTTCCATTCCTATTTCCAAATCCACAAGGTTCATCCAAGTTCACTCTCTGCATAGAATGAGCTCCCCTGATCCAACCACATGGTCTGGACAGGACTGGTACTTGGTTTTCCCAATCATCAGTTACTGCTTCTCCTCCTGATCTCGGAGGAAATTGGGAAGTGTGTACTTAACCACTGGGTTTCAGGCCATATGCAGACCTGCTGATGGATTGGACATATGATTAATTCAGTGCTTGGTACCTCTTTTCTTTCCATCCATCTTCCAGCCTGAAATCTTGATCAAAAGCAAGATAAGAGAAACTCTTGGGGCAGTTGGCCCTAAAAGTCACATGTAGGGAAATGATCAGCAAACTCTTAAATGCTCATTCTTGGGGCGTGATGCAACAAACTTGGGGAAGGTCCCAGGGATATGCATTTCTAACAACCTCCCTAGATTATTTAGATCCAAAAGAAACAGAGACTACAGAGAGATAAAACACTGCAGTGTGAGGAGTGGCTGGCACTACATATATTTTTTCAAACTGGGAGAAACAGAGAAAATTAGAGGAGGGTGATAATAAGAAAGACAGACAATGAGTACTTACTGCCTGGAAGACACCTCTCCAGGGGATTGGCATGCACATGTCCCATGATATCTCCTTTATGGGGGATGGGGAATTAGAGCCACAGAGAGTTTTTCAATCACTTGCCCAAGGCCATTTGTTTACAAAGTGACACACCTAGAACCCAAACCCAGGTGGTCTGGCTCTAGAACCCAGACCCTCAACCATGGAACACTGGGACAGAGTTTGGCAAAGGACAAGCCACAGACCAAACCCAGCCTGCTTCCTGTTTTTGTTAGGTTGGTGATCAAAGACCGTTTTGTGTTTTAAATGCAAAGCAAAAGAGACTCTTGGCCCTTTAGTGAGAATAGTTTTAGAAAGAGTTGAAGACTTTGCCTCTTGGCTTAATGAAGCCTGATTCTTTTAATTTTTTTCAGTACTGGGGCTGGAACCCAAAAGCATTCTACCTTTGGGCTAAATCCCCAGCCTTATTTTTTATTATTAATTTGGAAACAGGATCTCACTGAGTTGCAAAGAGCCTCGCTAAGGAGCTGAGGCTGTCTGTGAACCGCCATCCTCCGGTCTCTGCCTCCCAAATGTTGGACTCTGGCTTTTTACAGCAAAACTTGGTGGGCTTCTCATGGAGTAGAACAGTGATATAAGGCTCTTTTTTTCTCTAAGGAGTGTGTGTGTGTGTGTGTGTGTGTGTGTGTGTGTTACTATAGATTGAACCTAGGGGTTTCTACCTCTGAACTACGTCCTCAGCCCGGTTTTGTTTTTTATTTGGAAACAGGGTTTCACTAAGTTGCAGGACACTTGCTAAACTGCTGAGGCTGTCCTTGAACCTGCAATCCTCCTGTCTCAGCCTCTGAAGGACTGAGATTACAGCCCTGTCAACTGCGTTGGGCAAAGAAGTGTCTTACACTGACTTCTAAATCACTTCACTTGGTAGGGTGTATAGATTTTCATGAACCCAAAAAGCCAGCTCAGCATGTCCACACTCTCTGGCACTTCTAGCTGCCAAATGTGACTCTGAGAACCACTTAGGACCGTGGTAAACTATACTTCAGGCTATTTATTTATTTATTTATTTATTTATCTACTTGCAGTACTGGGGATGGAACCCAAGAGCATTGCACCTCCAAGCTACACCCCCAGCCCTATTTTTTAGTCCTTTTTAAAAATGGTCCTCACCAAGTAGCTGAGGCTCTCAGCAAACTGCGATCCTCCAGTCTCTGCCTCCAGATGCTGGAATTACAAGCATGTGCCACCACACCCAGCCTCACTTTAGTCCATTTAAATAAAATCTATTTTGATAGTGATAACATGTAACTGGGACTTAATACAGAATTCCTCTCATGGGGAAATTTCACAGCTGGGCGTGGTGACACACACCTGTAATCCCAGTACTTGGGAGGCTGAGATAGGAGGATCCCAGGTTCAAGACCAGCCTCAGAAGCTTAGCAAGACTCTCAACAGCCTAGACCCTATTGCAAAAATAATAGTAAAAGACCCTATCGCAAAATAATAGTAAAAGGGGCTGAGGGTATAGCTTGGAGGTAGAATGTCCCTAAGCTCAATTCCCAGTCCAAAAAAAAAAAAAAAAAAAAAAGGCAGTACTGAAATAACTGATGCTCAAAGACAAGTAATTACCCCCAGGTCTCTCGGCTAGTGCTGCGTGTAAACCTCAGGCGGCAGATTCCAGAGCCTGTGTTCCCTGCTTGACTGTTGGCACGCAGTGCAGTCTCCTGAGAAGGTCCCCAAGAGCTGGGTCGCATTCCTTTCTCTGTCTTACACACAGAGAAACTGGCTGTCAGAACGCTTTAAACAATAGGACGAGGTCATTCACCTCTTTAACCATTTTGAGCACACATTTGACAGAGCACGAATTCCAGGCACCCTCTAATGTTTCATTTGGTCATAAAATGGCCCTCCAGGGGCAGCTCTGGCGAGTGGCCAGTCCCCAGCACCAATGTCCAAGACTGGCTGCCTGCCCTTGGGGACCACAGAGCACTGTCCAGAGGTTCTTCCATCTCAGTTCTTAACAAAGGAGCTTTGGACCTGCTGCCCGCCCTGGATCATCCTCACAAGGCCGCAGGCCGCAGACCATCCAGTAACTGCTCAGCAGCCCCGTCTCCCCGGCCATGTGAACCTGCACCAGAAACTTAATGTCTCTGCCTCTCTACTTCCTCATCTGTAAAATGGTAATGATTGTCACAACTAGATTACGGGCTTATTAAACGTTTAACGAGATAATTCACATTAGTACCTGGTAGTGCACAGCATACAATATGTGTTCCCCAAATGGTAACTATTACTATAATTAAATAGGATGACCAGAGGCTATTATTAGATTAGAAACTATGAAGAAGTAATAAAATAAAATGTGATGAGTATATCTGATGTGCTAGCGATGCATTCAGCTTATAGGTCTTTATCCCTTTTGGTTCTTATAAATATCCCCAGTTATCTCCATTCTGTAGATGAGGACGCAGAGCATGCTCAGAGAGGTGAAGTTCTTCCCTCTAGGCCACACAGCCGGGCTTCGATCTGAAATAGAGAGGTCGGCTTAACCCCAGAGTTTAGATTCTTAATCAGTGCTTTGCTGAATCCCCTAAATTCTTCCTGCCTCTTTCTGGAAACCAAAAGATGTAGAACAGAGAGTAGCTCCTAAAGCAAGTATACTGTAAGGAGAAGTTATGACATTTATGCTAAATTTTATTAGACTTTTATATTAAGAAGATGTGCTCAGTGAAAGCCTATTTATTTAAAATGAGCTTGAATAATAATATAATGAATGAAATAAAAAAATCATGTCTACTGCTGTCAAGCCAAAGATGGATTATGATGTGCTGGATGGGTACAAATAATTCTGTCGTCCTGATCCAGGAAAAGATTCGAAGGCAATTTTGCCTCTTAAGCGAGGATTGTACGACACTCATAGAGGATTTATTAGAAATGAAATGGAAACTCTTTCAAGATTTTATTAAGAGATATAGTCCTCCTGCATAACTTCTTTCCCTCCTGGACATTTATGAATGTTTAGCTGGAAGGGTGGTCTGAGAGCTGGCTTTTGATATATATGGTTCTTACGAGGAGGCGTCAAGGGAGACATTTTTCCATCAAAAGCCGTATGCATGCTGGATCCTGAAAGTCTTCCAACAACGGTGGACCCTGGCGATAAAAATAATCTAGGAAAAAATATGTCAGCCAGTACCAGCCACTGTGGATACTGGAAAAACCCCTCGTTGGGTATGTAAACACATTGAGAATTTTATATGGAAAACAAGAAAGTTGGAATTCATCTCACTACTAGATCCAGAGTTTTCCAGGAGATGGCCCCAGTCAGAAAAGTGCTTCGCTAATTTGTCCTCCGAGCAGGCTGCATAAGGCAGCGCTGAGATGATGAGAAAGGTCTCTGGGATGACCTCAGACCTTGGACCCCATGACAGCGGGTCTACAGCTTTGCTCCAAGACTAGACCGAGCCTTCACGGCGCCATCAACAGGGCAATCTGAGTGTGACCATGACAGCCTCGTGGTCCACAGTGTGGCTTCATGGGATCCCTGGATACAGGCTTATTTGTTTTTGTTTTGTTTTCTTGTGATACTCGGGATTGAACCCAGGGATGTTCTACCTCTGAGTTACAATACCAATCCAATTTTTTTTGATATAAAGATTTTATTGTCTTAAGAGAGTGTTGAACCTTGGCAGGGGGCAGACAATCACTTCTGAATTTTTCTTAAGGTGGCACTGGGGATTCAACTCATGGCTGTTCTATCTCTGAGCTACACCCCAAGCCCATTTGATTTTTTTATTTTGAAACAGTCTTACTAAGTTGCTGAGTCCTATTTTTAAAAATTACTTTTAATATTTTTTGTGGTACTGGGGTTGATATCCAGGGCCATCTACCTCCGAGCTATATCTCCAGTCATATATGTTTTAATTCTTTATTTTAAAACACGGTCACCCAGAGTTGCAAAGGGCCTCACTAAGTAGCTAAGACTGGCCGCAAACCCAGATTCTCCTGTGTCAGCTTCCCAAATACTGGGATTACAAGCGTGTTGCAACATGCCCAGAAAATTATTTTTAATCTTAATACAGGGCCTCGCTAAGTTGCTGAAGGCCTTACTAAGTTGCTGAGGCTAGCTTCGAACCTGCAATCTTCCTGTCTCAGCCTCCCAAGCACTAGCATGTATTATCATGTTGCATGAACCTCCGATCCTCCTGTCTCAGCCTCCAAAGTATAGGCATGGGCTATCATGCCCTGCTGGTTGGGTACTTATTTTAATAAAATCCCATGACCCAGTACATGAATCTGGACTGGAATATATTAGCAAACACACACATTTATTACCGGCTCCAGCACTACCACTAGGTGCAGTAGAGGAATTTTTTTGTTTCTGTATTTCTGTCTGTTTTTCCCCATCCAAGTTAACCTTGAACTCCTCTCCACTTTGCTTCCTGAACTCTGCATCCGCTGATCACCTCCAGTTCCTCGATGTTCCTATTTGCCACAGACTTTCACACACACCATCACACTGTGTGGGGATGTTCTGAATGAGTTTCCCGGGCCTCCTCAACTCTGCTTACCCTGCTGGGACCCCCTGACAAGTGCCTCCCTCCTGCAGGATGAAACCATACTCCCTCTCATCTATACCCCTAGCTTTGAGTCCCTTTCTATTTCACTTATAGAATTTTTATTGATTAGTATAATGATCAGTGTTTTTTTTTTTTGGCTTTTTTGTAATGATTAACTGATGAATATGTATCTCCTTTTAGAGAACTTAGAGCTTTCAAGCAAGATGACTATTTCTGTTCTCCATGCCATTTTATTTTTAGAGTTTTTAACAGTACCTGGCACCTAAGAAATATTTGTTAACTGACTAAATAATAGCAGTAATTAGAATATAGAAACTACTACTTATAGGGAGCCTATTAGCTTTCAGGTCTCGTGGTAAGCACTCTTTCTAATCCTTACACTAATCAACACAGCTGGGGGCAGTGATGTACCTATAATCTCAGTACTTGGAGGCTGAAGCAGGAGGATCACAGGTTTGAAGTCAGCTTCAGAAACTTAGTGGCTGAGGGCCTCAGGAACTTAGCCAGACAATTTCTCAACAAACAAACAAACAAATTAATTAATTAATTAAATAAATAAAAAAGGACTGAGAGTTAGGCATGGTGGCACATACCTGCAATCCTGGTACTTAGGAGACTGAGACAAGAGGATCATAGGTGGAGGACAGCCTCAACAATGTAATTGGACTCGTAGCAACCTAGGAGACCATACTTCAAAATAAAGAATTAAAATAGGATTGGGGGTATAGCTCAAAGGTAGAATGTCCCTGAGTTCAATCTCTAGTATAAAATCAAAAACAAAAATGGCTGGGGGTATAGCTCAGAGGTAAAATGCCCCTTGGTTCAATCTTAAGTACCAAATGGGGAAAAATTAACATGGCAGGTTTTATTAATCTCCATTTATAGAGGAAGGAATTGAATTTGCAATGATCTCTGTAAATTGGCCATATTCACAATTAGGCAGACCTACAGTTGAAACCCAGGTGAGCTTAACGCCACAGGGCTTCATCTCCCAGGACATCCTGAGTCTCCTTTACTGTGCTGCGTCTCACCTGACACCCGATTCCACGACAAGGGAAAGATGGCAAAGGGAATATATCCAAAGAGAACCCAAATCCAATTTCCACCTTTCCCCACGCACATCCACACAAGAACCTTTGTCTTTCCCAGTGGCTAGTAGGAATGTAGTATGGACGACTCTCTGATCTGCTGGGTCCACACTGGAGACACACCCCGCAGGCCCTCCCTGGAACCTCCACACCTCACACCCTAAGGGCACTAGCACTCCTCCTCCAGAGTCCCCACCATGGCTGACGGCTCCTCCTCCAGGTCCAGCTTGTTCATCATACCCGTGTTGTGTTGTGACTGCTTGGAGGTGGTCTTGTTTCAGCAGGGAGCAGGAAACTCACCATTAGCACCTCTACCTTCCCCTCATTCCACGGTGTGGCCAGAGCTCAAGAATTCCACCCATTTCTCGTCTCACAGACACACATTTCTGAAAATGGCAGAAAATCGTTTAGTGGCAGATGGTGCCAATTAGGTATTATTGTTTAGAGATGGAATGTCCCACAATGTCCCTCTGAGCATATGCACAAATTCTTAAAGTTAAGATAATTCAATCATAAGGGCTTTATTCTCACTAGTGGGCCAACCCATTGGTGAATTATTCAATTGAATGGCTTTACCAGGTGGTTACTGTAGTCAGGTAGGGTGTGGAGGGAGGTGCAGGCCATTGGCGACATGACCTGGGGACCTATTTCTATTCCTGGTGCCTTCCCCTCTCTCTCTCTTTCTCTGCTTCTGGCTACCCTGGAAAGCCTTCTTCCACCACGCCCTGTATCCACGATGGTTCTGCCTTGGAGCCATCCAACCATGGACTGAACCTCTTAAACCACGAGCCCACATAAACCTTTCCTCTTTTAATCTGGTCTTGTCAATGCATGTTTTAGTTAATAGGTATTTTGGTTATAGTGACCAAAAGAAGCTGAGCAATAAACTATCTCTCTAGCTCACCAGTTCAGAGGACTTTAAACCTGAGCATCTTCGTACCTTTGTTCTCAAAGTCAAGTTTCTGGACAAATAGTGTTGGCCACCACCTGCAAACTTATCAGAAATGCAAATTTACAGGCTCCTTCTAAGACCTGCTGCATCAGGTACTCAGGGCTAGTGAGCCAGGTGTGGTGGAGCATGCTTCTAATCCTAGCATTTGGGAGGCTGAGAGAGAAGGATTGCGGTTTGAGGCCAGCCTCAGCTACTACTTAGGCCCTTTGCAAATCAGTGAGACCCTGTTTCAAAATAAAAAATAAAAAATAGGGCTGGGGGTGTATCTCAGAGGTAGAATGCTCCTGGGTTCCATCCTCAGTACCCCCCCCACACACACAGACGTACAAAAGGCTAGGCCCTGCCAGTGTGTCTTAAGAAACCCAGGCAATGCCACAAGTGTTCAAGGGCATAACTTTGGCTCTTCATAGAAATTACTTAGGAAGTTTTACAAATACCAGAGACTGAACCCCAACCCCACTGGTTCTCTTCACTTTGTTCAGAGTATGTTGTGGGCAACAGACTTTTCAAAGCTTTATAGGTGGTTCTGTTGCCCACAACACACCCTGAATAAATTAGAAGAGAATCAGTGAAGCCGGGCGTGGTGGCGCACACTTGTAATCCCCGCTCTTGGGAGGCTGAGACAGGAGGATCGCACAGGTTCGAAGCCAGCCTCAGCTACTTAGTGAGGCCCTCGGCAACTTAGTGAGACCCTGTTTCCAGATAAAATATAAAATGGGTCTGGGAGTTTAGCCCAGAGGTAGAAAGCCTCTGGGTTCCACCCCAGTACCACTAAAAAAAAAAAAAAAAAAAGAATCAGTGTTGGCTCTCTGGTATTTGTAAAACTTCCTAAGTGATTGCAATGAGCAGCCAAAGTTGAAAACCATTGTTCTAGACAGAGTTCTTTTACCTTTCTTTTCTGTTGTTGTTTGTTTGTTCATTTGTTTGTTTTCTCCTCAAGGATAAGTGAAAATAAGTAGGAATGAAAGGGGTTCTAGAAGATGCGGTTGCTGAGAACTATCATTCGGAATCTGCCTCTCTTGTTATCTTGTATGGGTTTGTGTTTGGGCTCATTTTTCCTTCAAGGGAGCAGTTCTAGGTCCAAGGAAAGCAATCAAAATGCAATTTCTCTTTCTAAATATTTCAGGCAACAGTCTCAGGATTTACGTTAAGTGTGGTAGCTAGAGAAGGCCTCTTGGAAAACAAGAGCTTTGATTTGGGTCTTGGACCACAAGAAAGCCAGCCCCAGAGAAAGCTCTAAGAAGGGAATTTGATGCCAAGAGAACGGTTCATGCAAAGGCTCTGAGAAGGACAGGAGGGCTGCTGTAACTTGCCCAAGGTCATATGTCAAAACATCTAGGGCAAGGCCTTGAACCCAGACAAACTCATTCTAATTCCAATATCCTAATGTGTTCCCCAAACTGGTAATCCCAAGAGAAGAAGAACCCTTCCGGTGAACAAGGGTCACTCCTCTTGACATTAAAACTGCAGCTATTTAGGCAAAGGGAGACAAGATGAGCCACTTGACCTTCCTAAACTCTCCTGAGCATGGGCTGAAGTTTATTCTCAGGGTTTTTTCTCATGACCTTCTTCTCCCCTTCCACAATCACGTCTTATTTCTTATATTTCCAGAATAAATAAAGAAGGCTGATTTTAGTCCAAATTTTGCCTTTGGTTATAATTTTGCAATAAGGATACAAAGGAAGGCTTGCAAATCTGGCTGCCTGTCTTGGGTCCCAGAGAGAGAGCACACTCCTCGGCATAGTCTTTGCAGACTTGTTTTGAGTGGTAGGTCTGGAGATATTGCCTTAATGTCTACAGGATGAGAAGCTCTGAGCATACAAGAGTGCTGATGGGACATTTGAGGTCATTTTAATTCTATTCTTTTGTAAGTTACTATTCTGCACCTGGAAAGTTTTGGGTTTTTTCTTTAGTCTTAACTATTAAAAATATGCAGTAATAAACCCATCTTTGGATCTTCTCTTTAGTCTTACTTCCTGAAAATGTATAGTAATATACCTATGTTTGGTCATTCCTTACTCATTACAATACACACCTACTCTACTCTTTTAATATGAAGGCTCATGATGTGTGTGTGTGTGTGTGTGTGTCTGTGTGTGTGTGTGTGTGTGTGTGTGTGTGTGTGTTAGTAGGGATGGAGCCCAGGAGCATTCTACCTCTGAGTTATGTCCCCAGCCCTATTTTTTATTCTTTATTTTGAAACAGGGTCTCACTGAGTTGCAAAGGGCCTCACTAAGTAGTAGCTAAGGCTGTCTGAGAATCGTGATCCTCCTGTTTCAGCCTCTCAAATGCTGGGATTGCATGTGCCACTAATCCTGGTAGCTCATGACCTTTCTGTCTCTAAGAAAATCTTACCGATTATAACTTTGATATTTTCACTCAGTCTAGATTCTCTCTTTTCTAGTTATTTCCTTCCTTCCTTCCTTCCTTCCTTCCTTCCTTCCTTCCTTCCTTCCTTCCTCTCTCCCTCTCTCTCTCTCTCTTCCCCCCTCTCTCTTTCTTTCTCTCTCCCTTCCTTCCTTCCTTCCTTCCTTCCTTCCTTCCTTCCTTCCTTCCTTCCTTCCTTCCTTTCTTTCTTCCTGGAGGTCCTGGGTGGGCTTTTCTACCTCTGGGCTATACTCCCAGACCTATTTTATACTTTATTTGGAAACAGGTTCTCACTAAGTTGCTGAGAGCCTCACTAAGTGGTTGAGGCTGGCTTCAAAACTGTGCGATCCTCCTGTCTCAGCCTCCCAAGCGCTGGGATTACAAGTGTGCGCCACTACACCTAGATTTTCTAGTACTTTAAATTGGGGGCAGAATTACATTAATAAGTACATGGTAGTCCATTAAATAGACATGTTATCACCCTAATATGGCAAATTTAGGTGGCTATAAGTAACATCTCTGCATATTTATTTTTTTAATATACTTTTTGTGGTACTAGGGATTGAACCTAGGGACACTATCTCTAAGCTACACTCCCAGCACTAATTATTTTTTTTATTTTGAAACATGTTCTCACTAAGTTGTGGAGGACCTCAGTAAGTTGCTGGGGCTGGCCTTGAAGCTTACATCCTCCTGTCTCAACCTCTCAAGTACTGGGATTACAAAAGCACACATCACACCTGGCTTTAATGCACTTTCATTGGTGCATTGTAGTATCACATCACAATTTAGTTCAGAGTGATAAGGACTTACACACACACAGCACTTTGTAAGTGTCCCCCACCCTTCTCCCTTCCTATTATCTCCCTTTCCCCATACATGATACTGAGATTGACATTGACAATTACATATATATATATATATATATGCACGTTTATATTATAGTGTATATAATTAGAATATATCATAATATTATAATAAAAAACATTATATTATAAGTTATAATATAACATAATTGCATATATATTATAAATTATAATATAAATGCATTATATAAATGCAATTATTATTATTATTATTATTATTATTATTATTTTGGTGGTACTGGGGTTCCTGGAAGCCCTTCTGCCTCTGGGCTACACTCCCAGACCTATTTTATACATTTTTTTTATTTTTGGAAACAGGCTCTCGTAAGCCAGCGCGGCTGGCTTGAACTTGCACGATCCTCCTGTCTCCACCTCCCAAGTGTGGGGATTACAAGTGTGCACCACCACACCTGACTAAATGCATATGTTAGAATGTATATAATTTATATATAATGTGTACAATTATAATATATTATAATACTATAATACAAATATATTATAAGTCATACTATAAATACATTATATAGTATAAATTATAATATGAATACATCATAATATAAATGCATTTATATCATAATGCATATAATTTATATTTAATGTTTATAATGTATGCATACATATACATTCTCAGTATCACCTATCTCTCTATATATAGGTATTGATATAGATATCAATATCTTCTATATTATAGATGACATAGACAGATTATATATTTATATACAGTCAATGGAAATATTCCCTTCATTATTTCTCCCTCCTTTCTATTGCCACCATCTCCTAGACCCCTCCATTGCTCCACTGGGGTTTCTCCTTCATTATCTAAAATCCTTCTTGTGTCCTAATTACTCCATAGCTTTTGAATTATTGCCTCAGGAATATCATTTTTTAGGATGGACAGTGGAAGATTTCACGCAGACTGGTCTGAGACCTCTGCCATCAAAAGCCCTCTTTGAAGAGCATTTTTCAAACAGAAAAAGCAAATGTGGGGCCGATGGGTTCTCCTACACTGTAATTCAGGTCACAAAGACACTGCCCCAGGGAGATTTCCCCAGCGGGTTAGCTCAAGTGTTCTGCAGATGCCTGTGAGGCTGACCTCCTCTCCCTCCTTTACTCCACCTATCTTACCAAGGATGTGTTTGATCTGATGCCTGACCAAGGACCAGGCGAAGGAACATAAAACGATTTGCCTTGTGCAGCACCTTCCGCTGGCTTGAATGGGCAGAAAGCACTCCTCAGACCACTGGCTGCACGTGCCAGCCTCACCCTAAATTCCTTGATCCACAAGGAATCTGTAGACAGCTGTGTCTTTGCATCTAGAAAGGCACATCCTGGCTCGTTCCAGGGCTCGGATTTTCAGGGCTGTGAAGCTGGCTTAGAGCCAGCCTATCCCTGGCTGTGGGATAGAACCAGACTGTTAAGTTTCGTTTGTTTTAGTAAGGAAAGAGACAGATCACAGAGTTTATTTTGTAAGCTACAAAGGATTATGCAGTTTAAAAAAATGTTTTTGTTTTTTTTTTTTTGCCAGTGAAAAGGCAGGTTGAGTTAGGGGTTTATATGATTATGTCAAATGTTGATGCGAAGGCCAACTCCTTTGACTGTGCCAAGATTCCATGTCACATGGGGCGGGAGAGGAAGCCTGGGCCATGAATACGGATACAGGGATACTTTTCACTGAGTAAGGATACAGGCATACTTTTCACAGCGACACTCACTCATCACATGTCTACCTCCTCATCTGGTTTTATAATAGTTCAGCACTATCAGAAGATATGCATACGCTTTCAGTGATGTCCCTCTCAGTTGTGGCCCAAGATTCGGGTCTGATAGAGGTATCTCTATCTGAAGACTGGGAAGATTTTGCAAGATCGAGAATTCCAGGTCTTTTAACCATTGTTCAGTGACCATTTATTGTATCCTAGGCAGCACAGAGAGTGGACGGATGATAGAGTCTGAAATCCAGTTGATTTATTTTACCAGTTCTCAGTCATGTGATCTTGGATGGCTTGTCTAACTTTTTTTAGCCTCAGTTTCTGCATTTATGAAATTCTCACCCTCCTTGACTAATGATCTTTGTTCAACGATCAAGACAACTATACTTAAGGGTCAGGTGTGGTGGCACATGCCTGTAATCCCAGCACTTGGGAGGCTGAGACCAGAGGAATGCAGGTTCCAGGCCGATCTCAGCAATATAGTGAGACCCTTTGCAACTCAGCAAGACCCTGTTTCATAATACAAAATAAAATCTGGCTGGGGGTGTGTGCTTCAGAGGTAGAATGCCCCTGGGTTCAATCCCCAGTACGAGAGAGAGAGAGAGAGAGAGAGAGAGAGAGAGAGAGAGAGAGAGAGAAGAAAGAGAGAGGGGAACACATTTAAATATCACCTAGATGTTGAAGTAATTATAAATATTTTAAATAATACTAATATAGCAATGATCCTAATGCAAAAATTGGAGAATGTACAGATAAGTTGTCAAAAACCACAAGAGAAAGAAGAAAATGAAACAATATTTTCAAAGTTCTGAAAGAAAAGAAACAAAAAGCACTGTCAACTTAGAATGAATACTACATCCAGAAATTGCCCCTCAAAAAATAATAATGAAGAAGAAAAAAGTTTTTTTCTTATAAACAAAAATTTAAAAAATCTATTGTCAGGAAAACTACACTAAAAAAATACTAAGAAATTCTCCAGAGAGAAAAAAATAGGATACTATGCAGAAACTTAGGTTTACACATAAAAGGATAACTGTCTAAAGAAAAGGGTTAATAATGATTATGTGTTCATAGCACTTGTAGAAAATGGATAGCAGTAATTGCATAAAGAATGGAAAGGAGAAATTTAGTGTATATTTTTGTAATATCATAAAGAAAATTAAAATAAATTTTTGCAGCCATGTGGTAGTCAATGATTTCTTAGAATACAAAAGTTACATAACAGGAATTCTTTTTTAAAAAAAATCCATGCTATATAAAGGGCTCTAAAAACATAATACTAAAATTTTTGCACCCAATTTTATATACTTTTATTCACGCATTGTAATTGTGCAACATAATCAAGTTTAGAGTGATAGAAATATACATTGGCACAGGACTTGGTGTGTTTCTATTCAGATCCCACTCTGGCCCCTCCCTTTCCCCATACATGCTATTGAGATTGGTCACATCCAATTTTAGAATGAGCCAAAGAACTTAAGATATACTTCACCAGTGATAAATACCAATGATTAGAAAAGGCAGGAAAAGATAATTAGTAATTAGTAAAATGCAAATTAAAACTAATATCAGATATAATGACATGCTTATTCAGAAGACAAAAAACTAACAGTGGTATGTGCAAATGAGGTTACGGAACTGAGGTAAATCTCATGCATTTTTGGTGAGAATGAAAAATAGCACAGCTATATTGAAAAAACTTAGCAATTTATTATTAAGCTAAATATACAAATAGACCTAGCAATTCTGTACATGAATGTTTATATTGACTTTGTTCTTAATTATCAAATACTGGAAATAAGCCAAATGTCCTTTCTCTGGTGAATGGGTAAACACTGGTACATCCATGCAGTGGAATACTACCCAGCAATTAAAAGGAATATACTATTGAAATATCCCACAACGCAGACGAAACTCATGCGCTTCACCTGACCTAAGGAAGCCACATGTAAAGTGAAAAGGAATGGGGATAGAAATCAGCTCAGTGGTTGTGGGGGCTATGAATTTAGGGAGCATGTGTTTATAAAGAGGTGCTACCTCTTTATAAAGGACTACCAAACTGCCCCCCATCCTCATTATGGTGGTGATTATCTACGTGTGTGTATTTGTCAACACTTGCAACTATACACTGAAAGAGATAAATTTTATTGCATGTAAATTATTCTTAAATTTTTCCCACCTTTCTTCGTTTTGTGTGTCCCTACACACAGACAGAGATCACGGAATATGCTAAAAAGAGAACAAAGGAGGATTGTAGAAGCTTTTCCTCAATTTTTAGTGCCTCCTTCTCAGGCATTTTTGGGATTTTTATTTATCTCCTTTGTTTAATTGATTTCTAACTTAATTCTTCTAGTCAAAGAACATAGTTGATGCGATTTCAATAGTTTGCAATTTATTGAGACTTTTTTTTATGGCCCAGCAGCTGGTCTATTTGGTAAATGTTCCATTTGCACTTCAAATAGCTGTGTATTCTGCATTTATTGGATGCAAAACGACAAGGACAACAACAGCACCCCAAATCTAACTGGCTAGTCGTCACCTCAACTAGAAAATACAGACTTGCACCCTTAGAATCCCCAACCTTCATCTTTAATAGGTAGGTTTTAGTTAAAGGTATTTTTATACACTACTTTACTGTTCCTTATCTCTTTCCCTTTCTATCACAAAATTCAATTTGAGAAGAAGGTATTTGATGCTGAAGTTCTCCTGAATCCAACATGTCACCTCATGGGGTATAAAATGGGATACATTATTGACCCCATTGTCTTAGAACAAAGACATTTAAGTTAGAGCACATGGGCAAGTAAGGCGACCTAACTGAGGGGATGGGAGGAGGGAAGAGGGAAACTCTCTAAAGCACACGGTGTCCTTAAACAAACATATCAAAGTCAATCACTAAGCCAAGCATAGAAAGGAGAGAGGGGGAGGGAATGGGGTAAGGGCTAATCGGGAGAGGTGTGCATGTATGTCTCCACCATCTTGTATCCCATTAAGATGTATGACTACAACGCACCAATAATAAACTTAAAAAGAGCCATAGAGAAGGAAGAAGACTTTATACATTTTATTTAAAAAAGAGTGCATGGGGATGGCAATGCTTGGTCTAATAAGTAGCTCATTTGAAGAAAGGAGCACGGTTAAGGACTGACCTAAACTCACAGTCCAACTACACCATTTACATTGGGTGTCCACCTGAAATAATTCTACATCACCCTGGGGTTCAGTGTATTCCCTATAAGATGGAGGAAATAAAACAGCTTACGTTTGAAGGTTCTTTGGGAGGATCTCATAAGATAATGCATAGAACACTTCTATCTCCAAGCAGCAGAAATGCTCAGGATGGGCTATGATTAAAGTCCAGATATCTGGTGTGCATGTTAAAGCGAGTTGTTTGGCACATTTGGCTGAACTTATAAACTGAGATGTCTATTAGGAGAGACTAGGAACCATTTCATGTGATATAATAAAAATCAGAGAAAGGAGACCATCTCTCCCTAAAATGGTCTCATGCCAGTTCCTCTTCTTTGGTAGTTGTTATGCTGTGTGCTATGTCAATTTGCAATACTCTCATGGTGATGTTTGGGGATGGAGTAAGTAAGAGCAGACCTCTCAATAACAGAAATTTCTCCCTTCCCTTCTCTGAGAGCATCTAGAAAAAATGGTACATGTATTTTGAAATAGGGATCAAGAGAAAATAATCCCAGAGCCAACCTATCCTTTGAGTTAGCAGGTAAATTCCACTAAATATGAGTATGTTTTTTAACTACTATTGTTTGTAAGTCTGGGATACATCTTATCACACAAGTCTTGTCTTTTAGTGCTTAGAACACAGGTAAAAAGGGGGTCTATGAAATTTGCTAAATTGCATTTTGTTTGTTTCACTGCAGTTTGATAAATTTTGTTCCAGATGTCCAAGAGGAAGATGAGGATGGCCAGACCTATCTGCTAATGCAGGTGCTGGGAAGGGAAGATGGCCTATGGATAAACCTGCTTAATTTTAAGTTCAAGTAGGAAGAGATGTCACACATTCATGATTGCATATATTCTGTTCTGGGTTTCTATATATTGAATAAAAAAACAATGTTGAAGGAACAAGTATTAAACTCTTTATGAATGCAAATGTACTATTTTAAAAAAGGCAGGGGGAGAATTAAAACAGACTTCAGAATCAGATCATTCGGGTTTGGATCCTGTTATGGTTTGGATATGGAATATGCCCCAGGAAAAACTCATGTGTTGGCAATAGAGTAATATCCAGAAGCAAAATAGCTGAACTATGAAGCTCTAAGCTCATCAGTGGGGTTAGCCCATTGATAGATTAATAATTTGAATTTATTGGGTGGTAATTATTGGCAGGTGGAGCATGGCTGGAGGTCACACTGGGGGTGTGACCTTAGAGACTATATCTGCCTCTGGTTTCTCTCTGTCTCTATCTCTCTCTGTTTTCAGTCAGCCACAAATTGAGAAGCTTTCCTCTGCCAAGCTCTGCTACCATTTTGTTTTCTGTCTTGAAGCAGCTGACCATAAACTGAACCTCTGAAACCATCAGACAAATAGACTTTTTCTCCTCTAAACTGCTCTTGTCAGGAATTTTAGTAGGAGCAATAAAAAAGTTAACACAATCACCCACCAATTAGTTGCTTAACTTAGTTCTCTATGTCTCAGTTTCTTCCTTCATTAAGTGTTGATGATACAGCTACCTTATTGTAGCTATACTGTAAATAGTACATGAGTTTTTATAGAGAAAGCACAAAGAACAGTGCCTGACCTGTGAATACTGGGAATGTTAGTTGTCAGATAATTTTACCCAAACTTGACAATGACTTCAGGAGGGAGAACTAAGTTTTCTCAAATAGATAGAAATGAATGAATGAAAGTACAGAAAATTGAGATGGCCTCATCATTAGTAATATAGAAGAACAGACTCTGAATTTAGTACCCATTCCCATTTACTTTCTTACCACAGCAAGACATCCTTGGGCACTGGTTAAATTCACCACAAATTATATGAAGGTGCTTCCCAGGAGAATGAGACATCACAGAATAGAGCCTACATAATCTGGTTCTGATACTAGATGCCTGGAGATACAAGGGATGTCCTCTGACTTATTTGTTTTCTTATCTAGTAAGAATAAATGAACGACACATATTGGACACTCAAATATCCTTTCCTTAGGATGAAGCTTGATTTTCTTTTTTCTTTCCTAAATTGGGATGTTTGGGAACTCATTCTAGTTCTCTGCCCTTCCTCAAAGCCATCAGAGGAGAAGGCATAATGACAAGGAATTTGGTAGCACTCTGAAAACCAAACATCTTGGAGACAATATCTGGTATCACTGGGCTCCTAGGGGTCCGTGGTCATTCTGAAGAGAGTTCTAATGGCAAACGTGTAGATCTTGTAATCTTCCATCTGCCAATTCTGGCTTCCTTAGCACCTTGTCTTAACTTAGTCTCTACCAGTGATTCACCAGATCCAGCAAATAACCCACATGGCTCAACTCAGATCTAACCAATTAGTCTGAATTGACTGGTTTATTTTTAGGGAAATTAATGGGTTTTGTATCTCTGACAAGAGTTATGTTCAAAGTTGCTAAGACACATGCATACATGCAAGATTCTATTTACGTTTTGCTGAGGTTATATCCTAAAACCAAGGTCTGGATTTTTCTCCTTGCCCCCCAACAAAGGCATCAAGTTACCTTCCCTTGCTAGCCAAGGGTCACATTTCCCAGTGAAAGATAAAAATCAAGTTCAATTGCAGTAAGGAAATTGTTTGCATGTGCTAAAGTTGGGATGTTTCCTTTGCAGCAGAACTAATGGTTCTCAGGTGCTAATGAAACACCTAAGAAAGCCCTTCACCTCTCTGTTGGACAGGAAAAGGGATGAGGGTGTGTCCCAGGTATTTACAGTGCAAGGACTGGGCCCTTTATGAAAGTAATGAAGTTACTGCTTTTCATGAGAGGGGCTTATGCTCTGGGAAAAGAACACTATAGAAAAATTAGGTGATCTGAATTTTCAGTATGAAGTTGATTATCGGTGCTGCATCTGTACCAATCTTTATATTCAGAGTGGCCATATAATTTGCCTTTCAAACCCGTTTTCTTTTGAGAAAAAAGGTTGTTTATTTTAATGACTGTTCCATGCTCACTCTATGCATCACCTCTCTCTCATTGCCGCTTCCCACACCTTGTACACCAAGCATTCGAGTTGATCTCTGAAGCCAGGAAAGTTGAATCTGTGCAGGTTTAGTACAGCTGGCTGAGTCCTGGGTATTTCGGGCAGGGGTAGTAGACCAGCTGTAACACCAAGATATTTATAGCCCACATTTGCCCATGACCTTTCAAAACAAAGTTAGGCACCCAGAGAGGTCACATTTCCTCTGAAGCACTTGGAATGTTGGCAGGCAGACCCAGGCGATTTATATGCACCAATTGCGGGGTCTTTAGTGGGGAGGAGGGATTGGTCTTGAACAGAGGAATGCAGGAGACCATCGGAGATTTCCTGGTCTTTACTGAAAACGGAAGGCCCCGCTTGGGTTTCTGCAGCTCCTAGCCACATTTTAGACATGCTGTGTAGAGTGTTTCCCTAGGGACTGGGAGTCTTGTGTTACCAGAGTTCAGCAGTTTGGCCAGGAAAATCAACACCCCATTGCTAAAGGTTAAGAGTTTATCCAACTAAAATTTTTGAAAAAAACAAAAAACAAAAAACAACAAAACAGTTTTCCTGCAGGCCTGCAAGGTGGCTTGGGATAGGCTCTATCCTTTGGGTCTGAACCCCTAGGATCCGGGCTGTGGAAGTGTACATGAGCCAGAAACAAAAATCACCAGAAAAAACACTTCTGACAAAGAGTAACAAAATCATGGAGGCCAGATCTTTAACTCCCCTGGTGTAGCCCTTTTACTTCAGAAGGAGAACTGGTAGGAATTGAGGAGTCCTGGTCTGTTATTCACATTATTGAAGTGTGCTCGATTTCAGAAACATTCTACCTTAGCATGTTAAATACACCTTTCATTCGGCTCCTTTGCATCCTTATAGAATGGACACCGACCTCCTTTTGAGTATAAATGAGACTGATTTCTGGAATGTGTATGTGAGTAAAAGAAAACTTCTTTTCCCCTGGAATAGTTAAGATGGGATAAAAAGACAACCAACAACTGTATCATCAATATGATGCCAACAGAGAGTGAAGCTGAGACAAGAGAGAGGCTAATCAAGCAATATTACTTGAGGTTTCTGGATGTAGTAGTGTATAATTCACTAATCCTGAAGTGTTCTATTTAACATCATTTTAACACAATAGCTTAACCCATCTTGGGTTGTATCTTCTGTCACACAACAAAAAAATAGCCTGACATAGAAAGACAATGATGTGTTCGAGGTCATATAGCAAATAAAATTTTCTTATGGTAAAACTTTTCATTCCCAGGTAAAATTATTTTCTCTATATACTGTTAACTCTTCTCAGAAATTAGTATGAAAATAACAGTCTATCATCTGACTCCAAGAGATCGCTGCCTAACTGATAACAAGGAGGCATAGCCTCCTTGTTAAGCTCTTCTCAGAATACTTTCTGGTCTATGCAAAAAATGCAATATGTATTTGTTATTCATCAGAAATGTGGGTCTTCTATATAGGCAATGGGATCATCTTAAAATTATTTATTCCTGTGTGTTTTTAATATTATCCAAAGGATTGATTGCTCAGTTAAAATTGATTCCTTTATTCTATTCAGTTTAATGCAATTCCACAGGCTAGTCTTCAATTTAATTTCTTGTGCCTTTAGGGTCTTAATTGGGGGAGTTTTTACCTGTGTCTGTCTATATGTTTGAGCGTTGGTTCTATGCCCTCTTCAAGTAACTGCAAATTCGCTTGTCTAATTTCCAGATCTTTTATCCATCTTGAATTGACTCCTGTGTAGCCTGAGGAAGTGGGACTTATTTTCATTTTCCTACATGCGGATAACCAGTTTTGTCAACACCATTTGTTGGAAAAGCTATTTCTTTTTTCTAGCATTTGTTTTTGGCCCCTTTGTCAAAATTGGCTGTAAGTGTATAGATTGGTTTCTGAATCTTTTATTCTGCTCCAGTGGTCTATGTGTCTGCTTTTGTGCCAATACCATGCTGTTTTCATTACTATGGCTCTGTAGTAGAGTTTGAAGTCAGATACTGTGATGCTTCCTACATGGTTCTTATTGCTGAGAATTATTTTTGACTCTTCTGGATTTTTTGTTGTTTCATATCAATTTCAGGACTGATTTTTCTACATCTGTGAAGAATGACCATGGTATTTTAGTAAGGACTGCATCATATCTGTAGATCACTTTATTCTCTAGTGGTTATAGACTAATCAAGGTTATTATTATTATTATTATTAGTAGTAGTAGTAGTAGTAGTACTGAGAATGGAACCCAGGGGCATTCTACCTCTGAGCTACACCCCCAGCACTATTTTTTATTCTTTATTTGGGAGTAGGGTCTCACTGAGTTGCAGGGGGCCTCACTAAGTAACTGAGGCTGTCTACAAACCGTGATCCTCCAGTCTCAGCCTCCGAAATGCTGGAATTACGAGCTTGCGCCACCACAGCCGGCTTTAATCAAGGTTTTAAAACGTTAGTTTTAGCAATTTGAAATTGAAACACGGTTTCAAAACATACCTAAGTATTCAAATTTATTTCTAAGACTCCTTAAAGTCTTTCTAATGATCTCTCATATTCCCCCTTGGATGTCAGTTTTGCTCTTCCTACTTAGTATCGTATTCATTGTTGTTGTTGTTGTTTATCTTTAACTCCTGCTCTGTTGCCCAGTAGTTCTTTCCAAGGCTTCGTCTAATTCTTGTCCTTTTAAGAAACCAGGTTCGTTCTTGTTGGTTCTCTTTACTTACTTCCTAAGTTCATTAACTTTTGCATTTACCATTTCATCCTTCCTTCTCCTTTCTTTAGGTTTATTTTGTTGTCCACTATCCAGTGTAGTTCTCATAGTACATTCCCAATAATATCAATAAACAGAAGCACACACACCTTCCTAATTTGTATGCTGGCTCACTCATTTTTGTTTTAAAAATTAATACACATGTTTAAGGCTAACATTTCCCTGTAAATGTCACTTTGATTAAATCTCATTAATTTTGATATATAATATGTTTTTAACTCTTTCACAATACTTTATAATACCCCTTATGGTTTCCTTTTGGGCCTGTAAATAATTTAGGAATAGTTTTAAATTTCCAAACATTTTATGATTTTATAATATTTGTACTGATTTCTAACATGTTATAAAGTGATTAGATAACAACATTTAAATAGTACCAAATCCTTCAATGTTTATTGAGGCTCTGTATATGACCTATCCCATAGTTAAATTTGATAAATATTTCAAGTATGCATGAATAAAACATATTTTTATGAACTAGTTGGTATAATGGTCTCTGTATGGCCAGCTAATTAAAATTTTAATATAGTTTATTTACTCTAGAATCTGCCATTATGTAACTTACAAATTCTATTTTGATATATTTATTTATTTTGTTGCTTTCTTATTCCCTTCTTTCTCTTATAATATACACAAACATACACACAACTTTGTATTTTGATTCATTTCTTTCTACCTCAATGTTTCTTATTTTCTTTATCATTGTTTTATTGTTGTTTTACACTAATTTATTTCTTTCTCTCTTTCTTTCTCTTTCTTTCTTTCTTTCTTTCTTTCTTTCTTTCTTTCTTTCTTTCTTTCTTTCTTTTTTGGTACTGGGGTTCCTGGAAGCCCTTCTACCTCTGGGCTACACTCCCAGAACATACATATATATATATATATATATATATATATATATATATATATATATATATATATTTTTTTTTTTTTTTTTTGAAAGAGGGTCTCTTAAGCCAGTGCGGCTGGCTTCGAACCTGCACGATCCTCCTGTCTCCACCTCTCAAGTGCGGGGATTACAAGCTTGCACCACCACACCCGGCTTGTTTATTTATTTTTAAAACGGGGTTTGGCCAAATTGCTGAGGATGTCACTAAATTGCTGAGGCTGGCCTTGTACCCATGATCCTCTTGTCTTAGACTCCCAAATACTGGGATTGCAGGCTTGCACCACCATACCCAGCCTCAAATAATCTTTTTTTTTAATGTTGTAAAGTAATCTTGTTCTCCCAAAAGAAGCTTTTTAAGTCCTTGTATCTGTGCATCTGCTTATACTGGTAAATTTCCCCTAAGAATGAAGTCCATCTTCTTTATGGCTGAGTAAAGCAAAACCAACTCATAAAGAGAGGGCAAAAGCTGAAAAAGAATGAAAATGTGACTGATAGTAGTTCAAAGTCATCAGCTCCAGACAAAGCTTCTGTTTCACAGAGTCTCATCAATGTGGGGTCTTACTGATCAGGAAAGAATAAAAAAAAATTGACCTAAGAACTTAAATAAAGAAATTAGTACAAAACAACAGTAAAACTCATAAAAATAAGAAGAAATGTAAAAGTAGAAACAAATGAATTAAAAACAAAGCTGTGTGTGTGTATGTGTGTATTGTGTGTATGTGTGTATGTGTGTATGTGTGTGTGTGTGTGTGTGTGTATACTATATTTTCTTTATCCAGTGATCTGTTAATGGAAACCTAGGCTCATTCCATAATTTAGCTATTGTGAAATATGATGCAGTAAAAAAGGGTATGCATGTATCCCTGTAGTATTCTAATATTAATTCTTTTGGAAAGATACCAAGAAGTGGTATGGCTGGGTCATTTGGTGGTCCCATTTCTAGTCTTTTAAATTTCGGCCATACTGATCTCCATAGTGGCTGCACTAATTTACAATATCACTAACAGTGTATATGAGTTCCTATTTCTCCACATCCTTGACAGCATTTATCACTATTTGTGTTCTTGAAACTTTTCAGGAAAGTGGGTAGAACTAGAGAATATTATGCTAAGTAAGGTCAGCCAGTCTCAATAATTCAAGGCTCACGTGTTTTTTTTATGTTTTATCTTCTTCTTGTTTTCTTTTTTAAGGAAAAATGTATTTATTCAATTTTAATAAAGGACACAAATGATGAAGGTAAGTGAGTTGACCTGTCAAATGGGAAAACTAGAGAGAAAGAGGAAAGAAAAGAGACTTCTGATGAGTGGGAAGAGACTGGTAGTAGAATAGTAGAAGGGCATTGAGAAAGAAAGTTGGGAAAGGGAAAAGGAGAATTAAGGAAAGTAACTGTTCAAATAATACTATATCCATATATTAAGCCAACTGTCAATTTCTAACATGTATGGGGAGGGAGGTGGGGAGCAGGGTGGGATGTGGAGGAAAACACAGCAGGTGATGTGCGCATGGGGATGCTGGCATCACTTTGGGTCTCACTATGATGTGTAATTATAAAGCACCAGTGAAAGTATATTAAAAAAATAAAGTACTTCTTCACTTCCACAAAAGATCTGCTGGTCTATTGGGGCCAGTTTAAAATGGCGTTTCCTAAGAAAGCTAGGAATAGATACACCATATGATCCAGCTCTACCACTCCTGGGTATTTTTCCAAAAGGGTTGAATTCAGAGAACTATAGCAACATATGTATACCTATGTTCATAGCAGCACAATTCGTAATAGCCAAAATATGGAACCAACCTAGATCTCCATCAACAGATGAATGGATTGCAAAACTCTGGGAAATACACACAATGGAATTCTACTCAGCCATAAAGAAGAACAAAATCATACCATTTGCAAGAAGATGGAAAGTCCTGGAGCGCATTATGTTAAGTGAGATCAGCCAAGCACAGAAGGAGAAGGTACATATGTTTCCTCTAATATGCCCAAACTAGGGAACCTAGAGGATACCAGTGGGACTCCAGATAATGGAGGGGAAATACCAGCAAAGCTTGAATGGAAAGATAGAGGAGGAGGAAGGCTGAACTTGATTAACGAGGGTCCACATCCGAATATGTGTAAAATTATGAATATGGCATGGTTACCTGGGACAATCATTGTTGGGAGGGGGGAGGGAAAACAGGGGCGGGAGGGGGGAGAGGGCATCAAGTATAGTTTAAATGTATACCATTTATGTTCAATAAAAAATTTAAAAAATAAATAAAAAATAAAATGGCGCTTCCCTCTTGAATTTTCTCCGAATTATCTCAGTTGAATACAGTGCTTATCATACCGGAGCAATTTGCTAATTACTTGATCTAATCGTGGCACTTACCTTGTCTTATTTTATAATTTTTGACTTGATAAATTTTAATCTTCTTGAGGGCATAAGAAATAGAAGGAGATGTTCTGTAAGAGACTCTCCGATATTTGTTGGTTCAGACTCAATTCAATTCAGATTCCTAAAGAGAAAAATCTTTGTTCCTAAGTGGACATGATTTTTCCACAGTGGACTGACTGGGATATTGACCCTGAAATTTGTGGATTTTGTAAATTAAATTGGATTAATAAAAAATTGTTCTTTGCATAAGTGGAAACTGTTGCTGCTAATAATGTACAGAACTACTGGTCAAAGAGAAATTGATGCCAGCTGTTCTCAGTCAGCTTTCCACCTCCTCCTCTGCCTATTTCTTGGTCTTGAAAATGTCTCTGTATTTATCTATCTCTGCTTTCTCTCCCAGTAAACCTCCCCCCGGGAGAGTCAATTCTGTAGATAATTTTCCAAGACCATTTGCAGAATTGGCTAGGGCTTACGTGGTAACAAGAAAGGGCATTTATTTGGGGGACCTCAAAATGCAGTTAGAACTTGTTTCAGAAAAATATACTCTACATAAATGTTTTACTTCTTTGTGTACACATGATAAATCTAATATGTTCAGCCAAAAGAATGTGTGTGCACGTACGTGCAAACTTTGAGTTGGGTGTTGTTTACATAAGTTTCTGCAGATATTTTGACACTTCGGTATAAAAGCTACGTTTATGTTTAGTGCCATGTTCTCAGAGACACATCTGTAGAAGTAGCTATTTGTGTTTTACTGCTATGTTATATGCCAAAATCATAATACCATAGATTCTAAAACTTGGAAACGCAATTAAATTTCAAACTTATGATGAGAAATTGGAGGTATCGTTCTGTATCTATCTATACCAAGGTTAGCATAAATATACTTAATTATTGATTTTCAGGTTTATACTGAAGATGAAATAGAACTAATCTCGGAGGTGACCATTTCCTAAACTGTCCAAACTGAAACATATTAAAGAATAAAATGCCTGACGACTATGATTGTAAGCACGTTTAACATAGGCTAAAATAGCATATGGTCATTCTATGTTTTGAGTAGTAAAGAAATATATATTCTTTCTAGACATACTTAAGCACCGGCCATATTGTTGCTGCATCTATGGGAGCTTATATTCTAGACATAAATTAATAAATTATTGGGACTTCTGATAATACTCCCCTCTCCTGTATCCATGGAATATATCCTTGATCAGTGAAATCACTCTTTATTTTTTAATTTTTATTTTGGCACAGTGTAATTATGCATATAATATAGTTACATTACGTGTAATTATATGATTCTGAATGACAGAAACATACATGCACACAGCAATTGTATGTTCTCCTCCAAGTCCTATCCTGCTCCCTTCCTCTCCCCATATATAATATTAACTGGATATTGACAAATTCATATGTGAACACAGATAACTTTTAACATTGAAATTTGAGATAGTATTAGCCTCTTGTTTTTGTGTGTGTGTGTGATACTGGGAATTGAAGCCAGGGGCATACTACCTCTGAGCTAAACCCCCAGTCCTATTTTATTTTATTTTTAATTCTAGTGAAATTTAGTGAAACAGAATTTCACTGAGTTGCTGAGGCTGGCCCCAAACCTATGGTCTCAGCCTCCCAAGTACTGGGGTTACACACATTCACCATCTTGTCTATCTTCAGCACCCTTCTTAACACAGCTCTCCAGTTGGCCAGTAACTATTATTGCGTTTGACCTATGGGGCTGAACTCCCTGCTCCTGTACTCAAGTGAATTTCCTAAGCCATTATATGGTTCTTTTTCTTTTTCTTTTTGGCAAAAGTAGAGATTGACAGAGTCTTTTTCTTTGGTAACTGAAGCTGAGTGGGCCAGAGAGAACCTGCAGTGTCCTAATAGCGCCAGCCACAAGTCACAATTCTGGTCATACTTATGTGGTAAGTAGGTGAAAAGAGTTACAGTTTTTGAGCAGGCCGAGATGGGTGGGTTTCAAGCACTGGGATACTGCCATTCACATCTCTTTTGAGCAAGCTTGGGTGCTCAAAGTTTAGGGCACTGCACCATTTACATTTTTTTTTTTCTCCTCTGTGGTTCTCATTTGTGAAGATTATGCTCAGACAGGAATTAGAAGCTAAAGAGGAGCCAAATTAATGCTTATAAAAAGCTAAGCAAATTATTGAAGCTTCTCTTCTCTTGAAAAAGAGTCTCCCCAGGTATGGTGGTGCACGCTTGTAATCCCTGCACTTGGGAGGCTGAGACAGGAGGATCGCGCAGGTTTGAAGCCAGCGTTGCTGGCTTAAGAGACCCTGTTTCTAAATAAAAATATAAAAATAAATTGATCTGGGAGTATAGCCCGGAGGTAGAAGGGTTTCCAGGAACCCCAGTGCCACCAGAGAGAGAGAGAGAGAGAGAGAGAGAGAGAGAGAGAGAGAGAGTCTCACCTGCCTCACTTAGCATGATGTTCTATAGTTCCATCCATTTTCCTTTAAATGATATAGTTTTGATTTTTGTAGCTAAGAAAAACTCCATTGTGAGTATATGTTATATTTGCTTTATTCATTAATCTGTCAACAGGCACCTAGTTTGATTCCCTAAGAAAGCTACTATGAATTGTGCCGATATATATATATATATATATATATATATATATATATATATATACATTTATCTCTATAGTATTCTAACTTAATTCTTTTGGAAAAAATAGCATGCAATGGTACAACTGGGTTATATCATAGTTCCATTTCTAGTCTTGAGGAACTTCCAGCCAGACTAAGGAAACAAAGGGTTATATATTTTCTCTCATTTGCAGAAGCTACAGTAAAAAGGAACCAAGAAAAAAGAACAAGGATCCCCCTGAATATTAGGAGTGAGACCAGTATAGTGGAAGGGAATGGGGGTGGCAGAATGGAAGAGGAACAGACCAGATAATGGCATGTGCATATATGCATGTGTCACTATGAATTTCACTGTCATGTATACTTACAATGCACTAATAACTGTTAAATAAAATAAAACCACCAATTGACAACACCAAGAAAAAGAGAACTTTAAACTTTCATTGGCCCATGTTATATAAATGGAACCTCTTTCTTCCCCACACTAAATCCCAAATGTCGCATAATCATGTTAATCCTACATAATCTCACTGAAAACAGCCCCAAGAATCTCCTGGATCTTAATGTTAATTAAAGTGTCTTCTTCCTGGGAGGGTGGAGAAGAGCTAATAAAAAAACAGAAAGAGGGGCTGAATGTACAAGGGTCATTCAAATGATGTAGGGCAGGATTTCAGATCTAGAGAAGAATGTGAGGATTTGATTGGAAAATAGAGACAGAGACCCTGCTACAGGCCAGACCAGTGTGGCAGACTTTTCAACCTTATGATGAGAAGTTATGAAGAGGTCCTGGGATTCAGATGTGTCCCAACAGATTTGAGGAAGATGTATTTCTGACATGAGTAGCTTATGATGGTCTGTATCACTTGGCTCAGACAAAATAGGGCCAACTCCACAGGTGAAACTGTCAGTTAGCTGCTTATAGTTAGACTTGCAATGTATTGGTGCCACAGAATTCCACAAAAACTGCACCTCAGTGCTTACTTTTCTGCACAAACTTGAAGACCACATGCAAATATTCTGAAGATATCCAGCCCTGTAAAGTCTCCTTATCTACTTGATCATTTTAGACCTTACTAGTTTGGCTATCTATTATAATGAAATCTTTGAATAAATTTCTGTGATGTCTATTATTTTGTTTATTTTTTTTCTTCAGAAAAATTATGTACCAGACATTGGAGGGAAGCGGAATGAGTAATTTTATCTACACATTCTTTTTTTGGTCCCAATGCCCTCCCTTACAATTTCACCTTGTACAATGGTCAAAAAGTCAAATAGTCCCAAGGCACCCTGAAAAAGATCGTTCTTTTCCTATCAAACCTAGATCCTATTGACACTCAGATCCTTAGATTCATCCCTGAATTACTACCTTTGAACTGAGGACTTCTTCAACAACCTGGAGGTTTCCTGGGGTTTTTATCCCTTTTTTTTAAATATCGACTTTGGAATTTTAAACTAGGTTTGTGCCTCTGATCTTTTCTTAGCAACTGTAAAAAAGAAAATCTTTTATTTCCCACAAGTTTGACAGAAGCTGACTGTTGGAGATAGAAGAGGATCAGGACAGCAGGCCTTGAGAAAAGTTAGCCAGAAGTTTATCTCAGGAGAAGCTGGGGCAAATATTAGAAATACTACAACACATGGGGAAACAGGCAGAATTTGGCTGAACATGTACAATAGAAAGCAATGAAAGAAGTAATTGAAGGAAAGGGAAGGGAAAGACTCATTCTTCATGCTTTTTTTGGCCCTCATAACTTGTGAGACTGTTGACAATGCCTGATGCTCTAGAAAGTGTACTATTTAAAAAAAAGCAGGTGTATGCCACAGTGGTACTCCAAGAGGTATTCACATTTGACTTTGAAATATGTTCCTGCACTGATTTCTGAATATGTCAAGTAGCCTAAGAATATAATTTCTACCCAAGTATTGTGTATGCCTGTAATTCCCGTACTTGGGAGTCTGAGACAGGAGGATCACAGGGTCAGAGTCAGCCTCAGCAACATAGCAAGACCTTCTGCAATTTAGGAAGACCCTGTTTCCAAATTAAAAATAAAATAGGGCCAGGCGTGGTGGCACAAGATTGTAATCCCAGCATTTGGGAGGTTGAGAGGGGAGGATCGTGGTTCTCTGACAGCCCCAGCTACTTAGTGAGGCCCTTTGCAACTCAATGAGACCCCGTTTCAAAGCAAATAATAAAAAATAGGGCTAGAGGTGTTTTTCAGGGATAGAATGCCCCTGGGTTCCATCCTCAGTACTGCAATCAATCAATCAATGAATCAAAAAGCTGAGGGTATAGCTTGAAGGTAGAATATCCCTAGTTTCCATCCCCAGCACCACACACACACACACACACACACACACACACACACACACACACACAATTTCTTCTAGTTAATAGAGTTAAATAGAGTGACACTATAGGGCTTCAAACATTATTTACCTTCTGTATGTGCTACAAAGAAAATTAAAAAATACAAGATACCAAATTATGCAAGTGAAGAGTGAGTGTGTGAGAGATGATGGCAGGCCCTTGTTTGCATTTTCTCTCTTTTGCTCCCCATAGCAGTCACTGATGATGTCTCCCACAAGTACCCTGAATGCTAGATCTTCCTACCAAGTCTTCTTCCTGCAGATACCTGCAGTAGATGTTATGGAGTGCTTGGGAGTAGGCTCACCTTCACACTGGGCAGATTGCGTGTGTTAGGAAGCCAACATGCCTTAGAACAGTCTTTGGTCAATAACAGATGGGAGTTGGTAGAAAATAGTCCAGCTTCCCACTTTTATTGGTTTTTCTTACTTTTTTGTTTTTGGTACTGGGGACTGAACCCAGAAACATTCTACCTCTGAGATATACCCCCAGACTTGTTTATTTGTTTCAAAACAGAGTCTCACTATGTTGCTGAGGCTATTCTTGAACCTACCATCTTCCTATCTCAGCCTCCCAAGTGCAGGAATGCACCATCATGCCCAGCTATTCTTATGGCTTGAACCTCTCTAAAGTATACTGTTACCATTACCTAGAAATCCCACCTGAGCCTGTGCCCTGGTTTTCCATACTAGAAGCCGACTCATGGGTATGTCCTCCTTTGCCTTCCTTCTCCTGATTCCTCATTCCTTCCCCGAAATCCCAGGATCATGTCCCAGTTCAGCTGCTCACATTTCCATATCTTCAGTCAATGTCTATTTTGGGGAACTCATTCCTCCAAGGCTCTGCCTGTCTTGGCTTGTTGTAGACCTGAAAGAGGAGTCAGAGGCTATTGATGTACTTGGAAGTAAGCTATCTTCCTGTGATCAAGATAGTTCTTGGACGTGGTAGTGCTTTTTCAGAATAGAAAGGAGCAAAATGGTAATATTATAAGCATATGCATTATGCATGCAGAAAATATGTCTATTTATTAGTAATTAAAAGTCCTATTTTATATTTAGATAGAAGTGCATAAAGCACATTTTTGTTTAGTTAAGATTTTCCATCCTTCTTAATAAATTTGTATCAGTTATCTTTAAAGATGTAATAAAATGCAATAAATAACATGCCAAGTTGGGACAAATGGGGGCCACAGATTAGCTACTGGGAAGGTAGTCCTAGGAGGGAATCTCATAGAACCTTGAACCAAAGTATACCATTGCAAATGGTCATAGAGCTGTCAGTTTGGTTAAGCCTTCAGGAGAATAAAGGGAAATGTATTTTGCTAAAAGCCTGACAATTTCAAAGCACAGTTTTATATGATTTACACTTAGAATTGTATGTGATTTGTAATCTCAGTGACTTCTGACTCTGTTTGACTTTCTTCAAAAAATCCTCACTGTTTCATTTGTGACTTCCTTATTTAGAGTGAGTTCCTCCTCCCTTCTCTATTGGGAAGACAAAGATTTCCCCAATTTTAGGACCTATTTGATCTGTTTCCATAGTTACCAAGAGCATATACACATATACTCATGCAACATATATGTAATAGATGACTTTAACAAGATTGAAATGAGCATTGTGCCTATAGCTTTTTTTTTTTTTTTTTTGGTGGTACTGGGGTTCCTGGAAGCCCTTCTACTTCTGAGCTACACTCCCAGACCTATTTTTACATTTTTATTTGGAAACAGGGTCTCCTAAGCCAGCGCGTGCGGCTGGCTTCGAACCTGCGCGATCCTCCTGTCTCAGCCTCCCAAGCGCGGGGATTACAAGCGTGCGCCACCACGCCCGGCTTATAGCTTTTATTTACTACATTCAAAAGTAAAGATTTTTGAAAAAGCATAGTCTCTTTAAATAAATTCTAATTATTTAAAGATGTAGCTTACTCTTTTCTTTAACAATGCCAAACTTTTTGCTTAAATAATCATTATGAAGGCAGGTTTGGGGGAGATATATCAATCATCAAAGTTAGTAAATTATAGAGTAGGACTGCTCTAAAAACTGGTAATTGGCATTCTCTAAATTAATAAATTATTCTTAGTTCAAATAACTCTATGCCCAAAGGACAAAGCAAATATGAATTTCAATAACCAGTGAAGATAAGTATCATAAATCTTTTGCAGTTTCTTCTGGGAATGAATATTTTTGTCAAATTTAATGTGCTTATCCCTTGTTACTGAAATTTAGAGCTTACAATATAAGTTCTCAAAATAATCTAGTATTGAAGTTTTCAAATTTTTGTCAGTGGACAGATAGGTTTTCTTACCCTCTGGATAAGAACTCTCAGACATTTGTTTTGTGCGTCTACTAGAACAAGGAAAGGCTAATTCAGGTCTTCATTGCAGAGTGAACTAAAGGACAGATGGTCAGTTGAAGTGACATTTTAGATCAGGGATAGGACTGCTCAACTAGATATCAATCAAGCGACCAATCCTCAAAACGATGTTCCTACATTTATCAGACTCCAGTTCCTCGTGCCAAGGGCCACTGCTACTACCATTCAGTTGCAGAGAGTTAAAAATATAACCTTGAGTCTTTCTAGCCAAATCAGCCTTGAACTAATAGTGGACACAATGAAATCTCCACTATCAGTGAGATTTGAGAACCCTTAGTTACAATAACTACAGATGCAAAAACTATACATGTGTGCACTGGTGACATGAATATTTAATATTTTGTTGTGCTATCTGGAATATTTCTTGTGTACCCTGTGATATGTTTAAACATTTGCCTCTTTCAAAGCTCATGTTGAAATTGTATTCGCATTGTAAGAGCATGATAGTAAAAGGAAGTGGGACTTGTAAGGGGATAAAACTAGACTGGATTAAGACTGATACTGTGAGAATGGGCTCTTTACCTCTGAAGTGAGTTTTTTATAAAAGGAACAGCTTGGTCCCCTCTTGTCTCTCTTTTGACCTCTCCTCTAATGCCATGGGTTGGCTTCTGCCATGTAACACACAACAACAACAACAACAACAACAACAACAACAACAACACATCTCAAGATGCTGGTAGCTTGATACTAGACTTTTCAGCCTCCAGAACTATAAGCCAATGAATTTCTGCTTATTATAAATCACCTAGTCTGTGATATTCTGTTACAGCATCAACAAATTAACTAAGACGCCTTAGAAACAAATTCAGTGATATGTGATCAAAGCCTGTTTGCAATCTGAGGGGGAAAATAAAAGCAAATACAAATTCTAGGTTCAGAAATGATGCTAACAAAATTAAAATGTGTTTAACTGTATACATTTCTTTGAACCACTTAAACATATTGCTAATTTGCAAAACAGTCCCTGGAAAATGAGCATGATTTTCAGAAGAAAGGTGTCTTCCTTTGGTAGTTGGTTCAATTAGATGAACTTTCATATCCCTTCCAAATTTTGAATTCTCTGATAGTGCTGGGAGCTTGTCGGCACTTTGGATGAGGATAAGGAAGTGGTGTGGATGATAGTTTACTTTAACAAATAAGTTCTTACAAGAAGAATAATTTGGTGACTTGATTTTTCTAGACTCAACAATGACACAAAATTGTTTGCATTAGCTACATGACAGAATTTCCTCAAGTTACCACATTTGTATAGAATGGTGTTGTTTGTCTTTTAATAAAAGTACAGAAAGTTCAGCTGAGAGTTTTCATCACAACCAGAACAAATTACTTGGATATGATGCCAACTATTTCTACTTGACCTTATCTGATCCCAGAAGATAGCATTTTATAATTTTTCCCAAAAAAGTGATTCAGAAAGAAGACAGGATTTATTGTTTTTTAGGATACTAATACTTTGTTTTGTAGTCTTACACTGTAACATAGTTCGGAGTGAAAGGGACATACATCACTCAGCACTTGGTGAGCTTCCTCCCAGCTCCCTCTCCATACCCTCTTTTTACCCATACATGATATTGAGATTGACATTTGTAATTTCACATATGTACAGAACATCAGAGGAAGAAATCAAACACTTCAAGCACATTAAAATGATTCCTGCAGCTGGGCCTGGTGGCACACGCTTGTAATCCCCACACTTGGGAGGAAGAGACAGGAGGATCATGAAGGTTGGAAGCCAGCTGTGCTGGCTTAAGAGACCCTGTTTCCAAATAAAAATATAAAAAATGGGTCTGGGAGTGTAGCCCGGAAGTCGAAGGGTTTCCAGGAACCCCAGTAGCACCAAAAAAAAAAAAGATTTCTGAAAATGATGCCATCTCCATCTTTATTAACATTGATTTGATTTTTCAATGATTTATTATCTTTATATATGCACCCTCCTTGTGATAGTTGAGATAGTAAAATGTCTATTATCAGGTGAAACGAGGGTTACTAAAGAAGATAGCAGTTGATTTAAAAGTATGTGCCACAGAAAGTGATTTACTGAAGGGAGAGGACTCAATATTCTAAGTTATTGATCATGGTAGAAAAATAATCCTGTAGGATCCTATGAAGGGTTCTGACTTACAGTTGCATAAGCCACTTCCACTTGGATGGGTTGTTTTTTCTTGTAGAAACTGGATGATCAGCAGCACCTTAACTGCCACCAAGGTTTCCATGACTGAAAGTAGTTACAGTAAGAGCAACTCTAATCCAAAAATCTGAAACCAAAAATCCTTCCAAATCCTCAACTTTTTGAGAATTGACACAATGCTGGTAGAAAGTTCCACACTCGACCTTGTGTGATCACCTAAAGTCAAAACGCAGGCACAGCACCCTAAACATCATGAATAAAGTCACTTTCAGACAATGCATCTGTGAAACATAAGTGAGTTTTATATTTTGTTTTGGTTCCCACGCCCAAGGCCTCTCATTTTGTTTATGCAAATATTCCACAATCTGAAGAAACACAAACTCGGAAACACTTCTGGTCCCCAGATTTGGGATAAGGTATACTTAACTTGAAAAGCTAGTGTTGCAAGGAGTGCATCCTGTCATCTTCCTTCCTTCCTTCCTTCCTTCCTTCCTTCCTTCCTTCCTTCCTTCCTTCCTTCCATTTTATAAAACTGCAGCTCATTTATTAAGTTCTGATAGGCAAATGGTAAGAAAAGCACAACCCTGCTGTATCTCAGAATTTAGCCCCAAGTTAGGAGGGTACTCATGAATATCCAATGCTTCAAAGTTTGACAGTTGCCCCAGTAGCAAGAATAACAGAAACCGGAAAAAGTGTTCTTTTGGTGTTGATAAACCTAGTGCTTAAGGGGGACACAGAAGAACTAATTTAGGTTCTTGAGGACTCTAAAATTGTCAAGAGATACCCAACATCATGACCTCATCTGCCTTTCTGGAATGGAGTCTGTCCATTTCTAGTACACAGCTGCTTTGTTTGCAGATCAAGGGAAACCTTGAGCATAGCCATGAGTAAAGACAGGCACGTGTATGTGTGTGTGTGTGTGTGTGTGTGTGCGTGCGCGCGCACGTGTGTGCGTGCGTGTGCGTGCGTGTGTATATGCATGTGTGTGTGTGTGGTACTGGGGGTTGAACCCATGGCTTCATGCATACTGGGCAATCACTTTACCACCAAGTTATATCCCCAGTTTAAGACAGGCATCTGCTTTCAAAGAAGCTTACTTTAAGGCAGAATGAAAACCTTTTCACCAATGACGGTATATTCCATATATCCAACTTTCAATCTCTACCCCAATTGAATCTCCCATAAACCACATAAAATAGCAAACAAAACCTGACAATAAGAGCTAAATCGGCAGTAATCTATGGCTTAAACAGTATGTTCCGGTTGTCATAGACTGGAACAGGCTCACTCAAGGATCGTTTGGGGATCTTTGACGAAATACCACTGCCTGGGCCCACACATGACTTATATCTTTGTCTCTTTTTAACCTGTGTTCCTATCTAGATGATAGTGGCTGGCAAAACTAGAGGAGTCCATTGGCAGCAGAGAAAAATTAAAACCCAAGGAAAATATCCTTATATGTACATCCAAGTAAAGAGAGAAGCCCAAAAGATCCACAACTCCTTTCTTTAACCTCCCTAGCGTGAGCTTGCATCACTGATTTATAATATGGACCTTGATTCTGCCAACAAGAAGCCAAAATCACAAAATGAGAGGTTCAGAGAAAGTAATTACAGAAAAAAATGTCATCCTTGTCATGATCTATATTTGAATTACCCCATTAGAAAGATGAGATCATGTCCCAGGTTTCTAGATGCCAACAATATCCAGAGTTTCATTCATCTAAGTGCCTAGAACATTTCTTATCATCTCCTTCTCAGAAATTAAGGAAATAGTTAATAAATGATGAGATGAATTTGTGAATGGATTGATGTATGAATGAGTCTGAGAAATGGACAGCTATTTATCTGTATCTACACTGTATGCCCAGAACTATCTCAGGGCCTGAGGCAGGAGCTTAAATAAAGATAATTCTTGCCATTGGGGAACTAATAGGCTAAGAGAACAGATGTGAGTCAATTGTTCAAGAGCTTTGAAAGAATTGAAAGGTTAAGGCATCATAAACTTTGCAGTGCTTGGAAATCATCACAAATCAAATGAAAATGAAAATAAATTAAATAATTAAAGAAATATTTAGAAATTAATGAAATTGAAGTCATATCAAAAGCTGTAAGGATGAAGTTGACATTTAAAGAGAAATATAGACATTTAATGGGATTCTTTTAGAAATAAAAATATTTCAAAATGAATGAACCAAGCATATAAAGAACAGCACAAAAAAGATTAAAAGTAAATAGAAAATAAAGCTGAAGGAGTAAAATAGTAATAACAAAGCAGAAGTCAATGAATGTTAAGGATATGCACATGTAATAGATGTGGTCAATAAAATCATTAATAACTTCAGAGAAAAGACTAGTGAAACAAGTAACACAAGTTAAGAAAACACAGTAGGAAATTCTTATTTATTAAAAGGAAAGGAAAGAAATAATAACAATGAGTCAGAAGAGGCTGAAAAAATAACAGAATTGATTTCTGGTAATAAATGAAAAAAGTTAGTTACAACTGAGATAAAAATCGGTAGTGTAGAAAAATTCATTTCCAGAATTAATCAAGAAAATTACAGGAAATTGGCTTGATCAGCTAAGAAGATTATCATAATGAAATGATTATATCCAAATTTTGCTATCAGTAAGCTGACATTATAAAACTAGAGAAAATAATGACATGTTCATTATGTTAGGTTGTGTGAATTGTTCTCTCTCTCTCTCTCCATATATATATATATATATATATATATATATATATATATATATAATCAAACAGTAACAAATACACTAACTCTTACAGATTAAAGCTAAATGTGAAAAAGTCCATTCATCAGATGGCAAGGCTTTTATGATCTCAAAATAAGGAAGGATGCCTTAAATATGGAGAGAAATTATAAGACTAAAAGATGGAGACATTTAACTACCTCATACATGAAAAAATGAAAAATTAAAGTAAAAAAAGTCCTATTGTGTGGGAAAATATTTGTCTTGTCCATGAAAAATGATTAATATCCAATTTTACCATGAACTTTTACTGAGTTAGAATAAAAAAAATAAGAAAATGGAAAGAGGTGATTTCCCAGTGACTCATGATGGGTGGGTGTAGAGCATTGGGAACCTTGAACCAAACACATGTGAGACAATGTACAAATCCATTAGATAAGAGTAAAATGAAAAGTGACACAATATTGAAACACAGTTTACTGCCATCTGGATGGGGAAAAAAATCATAAAGTGTGATAGATACAGATTTATCCAGACTTTGAGGAAAGGGATCTTTTATCTTCTCCTGTGAAACTTGGTACAACCATTTTGGAAAACAATTTAGCACTACACAGAAAACTGAAAAAAGACATTCCTCAGAACCTAGCAGTTTTGTTTCTAAGCATGTATCTTAGAAAATTCTAGAACATACGTACTATAGATATGGGCAAAGAAGATTTCCTAAACAAAATAATACAAGAAAAGTTCTATCATTTCAGCCAAAGATAAAAAAAAGTGGGTCATAAAAATGTGCTATAAGTCAAATGCACAAAAATACTCTGTCATTTGTACTTAAACCTGTAAATACTATATGGCAACGTGAGTGAACTTTTAAAATGTGAGTTTATAAATCTGGATAATACTAGTTGTTATTTCTATAATGTGTTACCACTGATTAAACAAAAATCACAGAACAGAACTACATATTATTTATAGTTATATTTGCATTTGAATATGCAGAAAGACTAAAATATACACAGCATCGAACAAGTTTGAATGTGACTACTTGTCAGAATGGAGAGGGAGAAGAAATGAAGTATGAGTGTGTGTGTGTGTGTGTGTGTGTGTGAGAGAGAGAGAGAGAGAGAGAGAGAGAGAGAGAGAGAGAAAGAGAGAGAGATACTCTGTTCACTTACTAATGAGATAAATATGAGAAATTATTGTCCTCTATCATTTATAGGCAGATCTATACTGTTGTTTCTTCACAGTTTACTGTACCTTTAAAATTTCCCAGAGTCTACAATTAAAAGAACATTAAAATGATGTTTCTACATCGCTGTCATTTAGAATATGGATTTTAAATATTGCATAGCATTCTATTATTGATTTATCATAATGATTTAAAATCCTTCCATTACGCCTTTTAAATTAACCGTGGTTATAAATAGTGATGTTGAACTGTTCTTATATGTGATAATTACTTGCATGCGCTTATCACTTATATATAGAATATTGTATTTAAGGTTGTTAGCATTATTTTATACCCCAACATTTCATTTTATTGCTCTTATGTTTTGCTTTATATAGTTTGATATTATATTATTTGGCACATAAAATTTCATAACTATCATATCAACATTGTGAGTTGTATTTATTTCTATTAGAAAATGTTTTCTCTCTAGTGTTTCTATTCCTTTAATTTAATTGTGCCTTATTTTAGTATAATCATTGCTGCTTTTTTCTTATAGAGAATTTTAATCTTAAAAGGAACAGATAATTTCTAAATTTATAAATTATTTCAACCATGCAAGATATGTTTTCCATTTAATTTAGTGAGCTGATGTAATTCTGATTTAAAAACTGACACAAACATAAAAAATGACACTTTGGTTACTGAAAAAAGAAGCAAGTGTCTTATCAGGGGATATCAAAAGATTAATGAGATGAAATGAGAAAATCCATTCTCAGTAATAAACAATAATAAAGACATTACTAATAGTATTGAAATGAGAAAGGCAGCAATCTAAAATACCATTTGTATAGGATAAGCTTTTCTATTAAGATAATGACAAAGGAAATTAGCAGGTTCTTTTCCAGTTGTTAGATATTTTTTCTTATATAAGAAATCTAGGAGCCTGGCATGATGGTGGGCGCTTAAAATCCTAGTACTTGGGAGGCTGAGACAGAAGAATCACAGGTTCTCAGCCAATGCCAGCAACTTAGCAAGGCCCTCTGCAACTTAGGAAGGCCCTGCTTCCAAATAAAAATAAAATAGGGGTAAGGGTGTGGCTCAGAGGTAGAATGCTCCTGGGTTCAATCCCCAACAACACACACACACACACACACACACACACACACACACACACACATGCTTTCTCTCTCTCTCTCTCTCTCTCTCTCTCTCTCTCTCTCTCATCTCTCTCTCTCTCTCTCTCTCTCTCTCTATATATATATATATATATATATATATTCAATTCATTAAATAACTAAAAAGTATGAGTATCAAAATAGAGATCCTCAATAATTGTATTTTAGTTGGTACCCAATAAAAGATAGAATCTTTATACATTGCCAACAATTTGGGGGGTTCTAGGGGTTGAACCCAGAGCAGTTCTACCTCTGAGCTATACTCCCCGCCCTTGTCTTGATAAGTTGCTGATGCTAGTCTTGAACCTGTGATCCTTTTGTCTCAGCCTCCCAAATACTGAGATTACATGTGTATGCCACCATATCTAGCTTGTTAATAGACTTAATTAAATTAATTAATTTTTATTGGTGCATTGTAGTCATACATCTTAATGGGATAAAAAAATTGTGGAGATAAACATGCATACATCACCCAACCAGCCCTTACAAGGTCCCTAACCCCTTCCTTCCCCCTTTCTCTTTCTCATGCTTGGTTTCTGATTGACTTTGATACGTTTAAGTACATCATGCACATTAAAGAGTTTCCCTCTTCCCCCTCCCATTCCCTCAGATAGGTCACCTTATTTATAGGATCCATTCTTCATCTAGAGTTCCTCCTGCTACCCATTTTCCCCTAGTTTTTTCACATTAGGGAAAGCACCTGATTTCTTATTATTTGTGACATTTCACTGTAAATGTCATAATTTTGTTCTCCCTTACGGCTGGGAAAATTCCATTGTGTACACATTCCACAGCTTTGTAATCTGCTCATCCGTTGAAGGACATCTTGGCTGGTTCCACAGTTTGGCGATGGTGAACTGTGCAGCTGTGAACATGATTGCTTATGCATTGGTTTGGTATTTTGGTATTCATTCTTTATGGTAGCTACTCAGAGGTGGTATTGCTGGATCATATGGTAAGATCATTTTCCTTCTTCTAGGGATCTTCCATACTGTTTTCCAAAGTGTTTGCATCAACTTGCAATCCCACCAACAATGTATTAGAGCTTCTATTTCTCCACATTCAATCAATAACAGTTTCTTTCTTCCTTGGAAGTCCTTCTTTTAATTTCCACACCTATTCCCACTTACTGAAATCCTGAAAGCCAGAAGGTGAATAACTTTGACAAGATGATCCACTCACAACCAATTATTTTTTTAATAGAGATCACTTGGATCTGGGAATCTGCTGAGAGATGAGGTGAGGCAGCAGCAGCTTCTAGTGCTTCCTGGCCACACATTTGCAGAGACCTGCTGGCTCTTTGCTGTGGAGCAGGCCCCAGTCCCAGCCCTGTCCTGTGACAGGCTCTGGTTCCAGCCTCGCTGGCTCCACACCTGGCCTTGCCACGTGGTAGGTTTGGGGCCCAGCCTCCCTAGCTCCAGACCCATCCATGGTACATAGCAGGTTCTGATCCCCATCACCGTGGGCAGGATATCTATAGAGGTTCCCATTTTCTTCCATATATATATATATATATATATAATTTTTTTTTTAGTAGGAGAAAACAGCATGTGTCAAGCTGGGAGCCTGAATACCTAGCAGCAATGGATTTTATCTCCCCACCTAAAGTGGAGGCCCACAGCCTCACCATGGAGAGCAGGATCCGCTGCTCCAAACACACCTCTGCCCCCAGAATAGCACAGAGGAGTGCAGCGGCCATGAGCACCGAGGTCTCCCAGGACGCAGCGAGCCAGCCCGGCCATATGGGCAGGCTCCCTTTGATTTGTCCCAGACATTTTTTTACATAGTATGTTGTCCAGAATTCCTGAACATGTGCGTTAGGAGCTGTCTACTTTCAGGGAGATTTCTTAAAAAATTCAAGGTGAATTGGATTGGATCTGTCTGCCTCTCCTGAGTCCTGGCCGCCGCTGTTGCCATCTTGGTCCGTCTCTGCAAAACTTTTTCTTACATAGTATATTGTCCAGAATTCCTGAGAATGTGTGGGAGGAGAAGTTTACTTTTGGGGAAATTTCTCCAAAATTTCAAGGTGGTTTGTATTGGATCTTTCTGCCTCTCCTGAATACTGGCCGCCTCCGCCACCATCTTCTTTGTCTCTCTTAGAGTATGTTGTTAAGAATTCTTGTGTATGTGCGGCAGGAGCAGTCTATTTTCTGATCTCTTCTGGGATGTCCCTCCAACAATCACTTTTCTTGCAGTGGTGGTCACCACACTGCCATCTTGCCTCTAAGTCTACCATTTTCCACTCTCTCTCCTATATTTCATATAGAAAGTCTTAACAGGAAATGTCTCTGTATTTTGTCCCAATCAGCTATTGAACCAATATCTGTTGTCCAGGGTTTCTCAGAGGGATGCATGTCCTATTTGGCCGCTGCCAACCTTTACTACTAAGGCCACGGTTGCCTCTGCGACTGCAGCTGTGCCATCTTCCTCCCTCTTCAAAAATTTTTAATAAAAGAAAACAGTACGTGTACCTCGTAGACTTTGGGGGCCCAAGCACCTAGCAGCAATGGGTCCTATCTCCCCACCAAGAGCAGAGGCCCACAGATTCACCACGAAGAGCAGGTTCTGCTGCTCTGAATGCACCCCAGCCCTCAGCACTTTTTAGAGAAGCCCCAAGTAGAGGAGCCCCAAGTGGAGGAGGCCCTTGTTTCCCTGGACACCTGGTGCTGGCCTACCTGGTTATGCAGGGCTCCATCTGATGTGCCCTAAACCTTTTTTTTTTATTATTTTTTACATAGTATGTTGTCCAGAGTTCCTGAGTATGTGGGGCAGGAGCAGTCTACTTTTGGGGAGATTTCTTCAAAAATTTAGAGTGGATTGGAGTGAATTTGTATGCCTCTCCCAAATACTGGCCTTGGCACCGCCGCCATCACCACTGACTCCACTGCTGCTGCTGCCACCACCACCATCTTGGTTCTCCCGTCAATAGATTTTAAACAACTCTGACAAATATTAGACCATGTGTAGCTCACAGATTCAAATGGAATGATATCTACATACAAATTGCATTGATGCCTACACAGTTTGGGTTATAATCTAAAATAATTTATTATTGGCTCTTCCAAAATATTGATGTGTTTCTTTTTATTATGCAAGCATCTAATACCTATCAGACATGGACAACATAGTCATGAACAATTAAAGCGGAGCGCTATAATCCTGAGCATTTGTGCTCACTGTGCAAGTATTTCGTAGTTTATTTGCTACGTCTTATGTCCATGTTCATGTGCATACTCGCATGCCTGTGTGTTACTGGTTCCTCGTAAATGGGATCATTTTTCTATTTGAAATTTCTCCTTAGTTATTGCTTCAGTTTCAGAAAGCAATAGATTTCTGTATAATCACATATCAAATGATTTCCCAAGCTTTTAGTTTTATGAGTGCTAAGGCTGATTAGGAAAAACAATTTCCAAAGGAATTAGTCATGTCTTCACTACAAATATATGCATACATTTATTTATTTATTTATTTATTTATTTATTTATTTATTGTTCTTTATTGCATTGTTTAAGGTCTCAAAATAAAAATTTTGATCAACTTAACAGCAGTGGTTTTGTAAAAGTGTCAAAGTATATGATGAATGTGCTTAATTTTCAAATGAGTTATTTTATCAGGTTCAAAAATGTTCTAGCCAGACGTGGTGGTGCACGCTTGTAATCCCAGCACTTGGGAGGATGAGACAGTAGGATCAAGCAGGTTCAAAACCAGCCTCAACTACTTAGTGAGGCTCTCTGCAACTTAGTGAGACCCTGTTTCCAAATAAAACATAAAATAAGTCCGGGAGTGTAGCCCGGAAGTAAAAGGCCCTGGGTTCTATCCCCAGTACCACAAAAAAATTCTATAATTCTATTTAATAATTCCTTTCAATAATTAAGAATTTCCTACTGTGTTTTCTTGATTTGAGGTTTTTTTCTTTACTGGTCTTTTCTATAAATGTTTTGTTTGATATTTTTGTGTATAAATATTCTTTTTATTGTTTTTGGTACATTCTAATTTTACATCATATTGGGGTATAAAGTGATAGAAAAATACATGCAGACATTTCTCCATGCCCTTCTCATCAGATCCTTCCCCTGTCTCTCCCTCCTCAGATGTATCTTTGGGATTGGAATTGGTAGTTTTGTATACATTCATAACATTATTTCAGCTATTCCATTCTTTACAACTCCATCCCCCTCCCTTTCCTAATCCTCCTTAGTCATTCTCCTGGAACTTCTGGTATTCTATTTGATGGTGGCCCTCTTTCTCAATATCTCTAGAGCTTCCACATACATGAGAAAACATATATCTGCTCATTTTTTAGATTGTCTATACTTAGTAGTATAATATTCTTGAGTGCTATTCATTTTCCTGAAAAAATCATGAGTTTGCTTTTCTTTGTGACTGATTAAAATTTCATTATGTGTGTATACCTAAGTTGTTGATTCATCTGTTGATGAACACCTAGGCTGGTTCCATAATTTGACTATTGTAAAGCATGCTGCTGTGAACATGGATATGCAAGTATCGTTATAATATTCTGATTTTATTTCCTTTGAAAAGATGCCCACGAGCACTAATACTGGGTCATATGGAGTTATTTTTTTACTTCTACTTTCCCAGAAGTAAATGCTATACTTTATTAAGTGACTTTGTTTGTTTGTTTGGACATAAGTCCAAATTTCCATATGTTTTTTTACCTACTATTTCTTAATTTATGGAATGCCATTAACTTATATCCTAATGGAAAATATCTTTGCAATCTTTATACTATTCTTTGTTTTCATTAGAATCATAAACATATTGGAAACAGAAAAAGCAATATATCTATTACCAAACTGGTTAGAAACTATTAAAACTTAAAACTTTAACTTAACAAATGTTGGTGTTTGGGATCTGTTTTCATTGAGCAATATATTCATTTTAGATGTCCAAAATGTAGCAGTATACAAAGCATGGCTTATTTATTTAAATGTGAGTGTTTCAGATGATGGTGAGGAGACAAATAGAGGGCATAATTTAGGAGAGGGAGCATCATTTCACGTAGGCTGATTCAAGAAGATCTTATTTTTAAAAACTGCATATTAGCAGAAGACTGAGGTAGAAAGGGGAGGCAGGCATTAGGTCATGCTGAGAAAGAGCACTTCAGGCAGAAGGGGTAACAAGTGCGAAATGTTTTGGTGTGAGAATCTAGGTTATGGGATTGAGTTATGGGATTCTACAGCAATATGATTCTACCAAGACCATTTTCTTGCCATTTTAAACTTCTGTGTATTCACATTTAGTCTTAATAAAATTTAAGTTTATTTTTGTTGTTTTGTTTTTGTTTTTGGTGGTACTGGGGTTCCTGGAAGCCCTTCTACCTCCGGGCTATACTCCCAGACCTATTTTTATACTTTTTTTAAATTTGGAAACAGGGTCTCTTAAACCAGCGGCATGGGGCTGGCTTTGAATCTGCGTGATTCTCCTGTCTTGGCCTCCCAAGCACAGGGATTACAAGCATGCGCCACCATGCCCAACTCCTGTGAGGGTGGTATGGTTAGGTATGTTCTGGGTATCACAAGCTGGTTGATGGTAACCTGGTCACAATCAGGATCCTTAGGCCAGTCATGATGTCCATCTTCTGACTAATAGATTAACTGGAAAATTCCTCTGCATTGTAGGTTTCTCAAGATAGCCTGTCTTGTTAATAGTGCACAGGGAATTTTAATGATATTTATTCTGCCTATCCATGAACAGGGAAGATCTTCCATCTTCTAAGATCTTCAATTTCTTTTTTCAATGTTTTATAATTTTCTTTGTAGAGATCTTTTACCTCCTTGGTTAAGTTTATTCCTAAGTAATTTATGTTTTTGTGGGAGATCCTGAGTAGATCTCACGACAGGCTCCAATCCCGGCCTCGCTGACCCTGGCACCAGCCTAACCCCTCGGCAGGCTCCTATCCTGGTCTCGCAAGTCCCAGCTCCATCCTTGGCTCACAGCAGTTTCCGATCCTGGCCTTGCTGGCTCTGGCACTGGTCTTACCCTAGGGCAGAGTCTGATCCTGGCCTCGTAGGTCCTAGCACCAGTCTTGCCTCATGGCAGGCTCCAATCCCCACCTTGCTGGCCCTGGCACCAGCATAACTCCTCGGCTGGCGTTATTACTCATTTTGAAACAGGCTTGCTAAGTTCCTGAAGGCCTTACAAAGTTGTTGAGGTTTTAACAAAATTGTTGAGACCAGCCTCGAACCTGCCTCAGCCTCCCAAGTACTGGAATGACAAGCATGCAACACTATGCCTGTCTAAATTTAGTATCTTTATAGAAATATTCTCAGGCAGTTGACAATAATTTTGCTAATGGCTCAAATATACGGTTTTATTATAACATGGGGTATATTATATTATAGAATATGATATATTAGTTTATTATATTATAGAATAGGTGCATATTTTTATTTTGATTTAGATATGCCATTGACCTTTGTCTTTTGATCTTGACGTTACGATGGTGCTCACCTCTATACATTGTTATAGCTTATCTATTGATTATTTTGAATTGTTCCAATTAAATCATCAAGTCTCTGAGTGCTACACATATGCTCTTTAGAAAGAGAGAGACAGAGAGCTCAAAATCTCATTCATTTTTCTTTGCATACCACTGAAAAGATCTCTAATATTAAGACAGACCATGATGGTGGTATCTTTTCTTTCCTTGCCACCAAATTTAATGAGAAGTGTTTTGATGGGGGAAATTAAGTACAAACAGTTTTTCTATTCTAGATTTGTACATGGATGAATCATACATGAATCTTGTTTTCATGTCTGACTTATTTTCCTCAGTGCACTTTAAAAAAAAATTCTTATGTCCCTGAACATTTCAGTAGTCCATTCCTTTGATTGTCGAGCACTGTTCAATTGTAGGGTATATCGTACAATTTGTTTATCCATTCTTCTGTTGGAGATATGAAGTCATGGCTAGATTTTAGCTATTAACAGCAAAGTTACAAAGAAAACTACTGCAAAAATATTTCTTTGGACATACATTTTTTAGTTTATTTGGTAAGTATCCACCAGGGAGCTGCAAGGTCATTTGACAAATGTATATTTAACTTCAGAAGAGGCCGCCCAACTCTTCTCCAGATGTGGTCAGGCAAGTCCACAGTCCCACAAGCCCAAGATGACAGTCCAATTGCTCCACATTCTCACCAAGATGGGTTATTTTTTTTTAAATTTTACTCTTTTAAAATTATAGTTGCTGTACTGGGTAGTAGTATCACATTGTGGCTTTAATTTTTATTTCCTTGATGACTAAGCATTTTGAATATCTTTTTATGTGCTTATTGGCAATTTGTAATTTTTTTGGTTCTATTGAAATGTTTATTCACATATGTTTGGGCAGTTTTAAAGCTGATTATTGGTCTCATTACTTAGTTTGAAGAATTATTTGGATATTCTGGAAATAATTACCTTAACAGACACACATTATGCAAACATTTCTGCCAGTTTGTAGCCAAACTCCTCATTTTAATAATGATGTATTTGTGCCCCATCTTTGCCTTCGCCTGTACCACAAGTAATCTTTCTTTCTTTCATTTTTATTTTACCCAAACTTCTCATTTTAGTGATATCTTTGTGCCTTATCTTTGCCTTTTCCTATACCACAAGTAATTTTCTTTCTTCTATTTTTCTTTTGTCTTGAAACAGGCTTTCTGGGGTGCTGAGAGTTCTGTATACAAAATTATAGCATTAAATTTTTTCTTAGTATAATCTGTACTCTTATTTTTATTCTACTAATTTAATTAATTTATTAGTGTATTTATCTTTTAATTATTTTAATAGCTAACTTTAAACCTATTAAAAGCACTCTAGTATGATTTTTTAAGGTACTGGGGATGGAAATCAGGGATATTCTACCTCTGAGCCATACCCCTAGCCCTGTTTTTTATTTTTATTTTGAAACAGGGTCTCACTGAGTTGCAGAGGGTCTCACTAAATAGTACAATGCTTAGAAGCTTTGAGAATGAACTTACCTTGCTTTCAATTTTAGAAGAAAGAATTATGTTGGCTATAATTTTTAATTCTTATTTCCAGTTTCAAAAAGTTCTATTTTATTTTTATGTGTGATTTTTTATATTATAAATGGTTGTAAATTTTGTTGTGTTAAGATGATAATATTGTGATTTATATTTTTAAGTTTTTAAATATAAAACTAACCTTGCAATAGTTGAATAAAATTTTCCTGGTTATGATAAATTACCTGTTTCATGTATTGTTGGATTGGATTTGATTACTTTTAAAAATTATGCATTTGTGGTCATGAGAAATTTGTTTATTATATTTTAACTTCTTAAACTAATTTGAAAAATATTCTTTCTACTGGTGTAAAATTATTTCAAAAAAAATTTAATCCCAAAACAACTTTATTTCACCTCTACATTTTAGGGGTAGTTTGACAGGGTATAGAAAATTTCAGAGATTCCTTTTAATCATTTTAAATTATTTTGTTGTATAATCTTGCTTTCCATGATTCCAACTTTTCATTGGAATCAGCCAATAACTGTAGAATCGTTCCTCTGATGCTTCCAATACTTTTTGTTATTTTTTGGCTTCAGCAGTTTGACCATCATGTGCCCAGATACAGATTTCCTTTTCTCCACAGCCTCACCAACACTTGCGATTCCTTGTCATTTTAATAGTAGCCATGCTAATATGTATGAGATGACATTTCCTGTGCTTTTTATTTGCATTTCCAGGATGACTGATGATGCTAGGCACTTCTTAAATTAATCTCTAAACTATTTTTATGTCTTCTTTGAAAAAAATATCTATTCAAATCCTTCACCCCCTTTCAGTTGGGTATTTGGGGCACTTCTGTGATGTTGTGGTGGTTCCGTTTGTCTCTTGAGTTGTGTATTATGAATACGTTCTTGAATACTAATTTCTATCAGATACATAGCTTGAAAATATTTTATCTAAATTCATAGCTACCTTTTCATTTTGTTTATTGTTTTCTTTGAAGTATAGAAGCTTTTTAGTGTGATATGCAAATTTATTTTCATCTTATTCAAAGTTTAGGTAGACATTTTCATTTTCGTTCTTTTCTTATATTTTCTTTTTTTTTCTTTATTCAACTTTTATTTATTTTGGTATTGGCGCACTATAGTCTCACATCATAACATGGATCATGTTCACAGTGGCGTATATTCACACAGTCCTTGGTGCCTTCCCTCTGTTTCCCCTTTTCCCTCCCTCCTAATATTGAGCATCCAGGTTAACAACGTTATATTCACCTGTATACACAAATGTAGCTCCTTCATTAGTCAACCTCAGCCTTCTTCCTCCCCTACCCTTCCATTCTAGCTTTGGTGAGATTTCTCCTCCATTGTTTGGAGTCCCTCTGGTATACCTAATACTCCCTAGTTTGAGCATATTAGAGAACACACAAGTCCCTTCTCGTTCTCTGCTTGGCTGATCTCACTTAACATAATGTTCTCCAGATCTTTCCATCTTCTTGCGAATGACTTGATTTTGTTCTTCTTTATTATTGAGTAGAATCCCATTGTGTGTATTTCCCATAATTTTGCAATCCATTCATCTGTTGATGGAGACCTAACGTTGGTCCCATATTTTGGCTATTACAAAATGTACTGCTATGAACATGGGTATGCATATGTTGCTGTAGTTCTCTGATTTCAACCCCTTGGAAAAGACACCCAGTAGTGGTATAGCTGCATCATATGGTGGATCCATTCTCAGTTTTCTAAGGAATTTCCACACTGAACTTTATAGGGGCTGAACTAGTTTGCACTCCCAGTAACATTGTAAAAGAGTTTCTATTTCCCTACATCCTTGCCAACATTTGCTGTAATTTGACTTCTTTATGCCTGTCACTCTGATTGGGGTTAGATGGAATCTCAGTGTAGTTTTGATTTGCATCTTCTTGATTGTTAATGATGTTGAACTTTTTTTAATGTATCTTCTTTTGTGAAGTGTCTATTCAATTCAGTTGCCCATTTCTTTTTTTTTTTTAATTAATTTATTTTTTAAATTGGTGCATTGTAGTCATATATCAATCACATTGGAGTACAAGACTTGAGAGGATATACAAGCACACATCATCCAATTAGCCCTCCTGCAGCCCCCGTCCCATTCCCTCCCCCTCCCTCCATCCCACACTTCTTTGGTGATTTACTTTGATACATTTGTTTATGTACCTCCTGCATTTTAAAGAGGCTCCGTCCTCCAGTATTACATACCCTCTGATTGGTCACATTAGTTGCTTCACTATAGGGCCCTTTCTATAGCTCAACCTCTTCCTGTTGCCCGTTTCCTCCTAGTTATTGCTGATTAAGGGAAGCGTCTGATTTATATTTTCTGCGATATTTCTCTGTGCATGCTGCGTTGCAAGTACCAATCCCACTCTTGATGGTCCCAGTAGTGCCCTGGCTACTCAGTGGACTGATCCAGACCTCGCTGGCTCACGCAGTGGTCTTGCCTCATGGGAGGACCCAGTTCTGGTCTCGCTGGCCCCTGAACCGGTCAAACCCCTAAGCTGGCTTTTGTCCCGACCTTGGAGGCCGCAGGAGTGAACTTGCCTCACGCCAGGCTCCGATGCTGGCCATTGGCCCCTGCACCAGTCTAACCCCTTGGCAGGATTCCAGTCCCGGCCTCGGAGGCCCCAACACTGGTAATGCCTCACGGCAGGCTCCGATGCCGGCCTCACTGGCCCCAGCACCGGCCTAACCCCTCGGCAGGCTCTTATCCTGGCCTCGAGGCCTCAGTACCGGCCTTGCCTCAAGGCAGGCTCCGATGCCGGCCTCGCTGGCCCCAGCACCAGCCTAACCCCTCAGCAGGCTCTTATCCTGTCCTCGGAGGCCCCAGTACCGGCCTTGCCTCACGGCAGGCTCCGATGCCGGCCTCACTGGCCCCAGCAGTGGCCTAACCCCTCGGCAGGCTCCGATCCCGGCCTCAGAGGCCCCAGTACCGGCCTTGCCTCAAGGCAGGCTCCGATGCCGGCCTCGCTGGCCCCAGCACCGGCCTAACCCCTCGGCAGGCTCTTGTCCTGGCCTCGGAGGCCCCAGTACCGGCCTTGCCTCACGGCAGGCTCCGATGCCGGCCTCGCTGGCCCCAGCAGCGGCCTAACCCCTCGGCCGGCTCCGATCCCGGCCTCGGAGGCCCCAGCACTGGTCATGCCTCAAGGCAGGCTCCGATGCCGGCCTCGCTGGCCCCAGCACCGGCCTAACCCCTTGGCAGACTCTTATCCTGGCCTCGGAGGCCCCAGTACCGGCCTTGCCTCACGGCAGGCTCCGATGCCGGCCTCGCTGGCCCCAGCACCGGCCTAACCCCTCGGCATGCTCCGATCCCGGCCTCGGAGGCCCCAGCACTGGTCATGCCTCACGGCAGGCTCCGCTGCCGGCCTCGTTGGCCCCAGCACCGGCCTAACCCCTCGGCAAGCTCTTATCCTGGCCTCGGAGGCCCCAGTACCGACCTTGCCTCATGGCAGGCTCCGATGCCGGCCTCGCTGGCCCCAGCACCGGCCTAATCCCTCGGCAGGCTCTTATCCTGGCCTCGAGGCCCCAGTACCGGCCTTGCCTCAAGGCAGGCTCCGATGCCGGCCTCACTGGCCCCAGCACTGGCCTGACCCCTCGGCAGGCTCTTATCCTGGCCTCGGAGGCCCCAGTACCGGCCTTGCCTCACGGCAGGCTCCGATGCTGGCCTCGCTGGACGCAGCAGCGGCCTAACCCCTCGGCAGGCTCCGATCCTGGCCTCAGAGGCCCCAGCACTGGTCATGCCTCAAGGCAGGCTCCGATGCTGGCCTCGCTGGCCCCAGCACCGGCCTAACCCCTTGGCAGGCTCTTATCCTGGCCTCGGAGGCCCCAGTACCGGCCTTGCCTCACGGCAGGCTCCGATGCCGGCCTCGCTGGCCCCAGCACCGGCCTAACCCCTCGGCATGCTCCGATCCCGGCCTCGGAGGCCCTAGCACTGGTCATGCCTCACGGAAGGCTCCGCTGCCGGCCTTGTTGGCCCCAGCACCGGCCTAACCCCTCGGCAAGCTCTTATCCCGGCCTCAGAGGCCCCAGTACCGGCCTTGCCTCACAGCAGGCTCTGATGCCGGCCTCGCTGGCCCCAGCACCGGCCTAACCCCTCGGCAGGCTCTTATCCTGGCCTAGAGGCCCCAGTACCGGCCTTGCCTCACGGCAGGCTCCGATGCCGGCCTCACTGGCCCCAGCAGCGGCCTAACCCCTTGGCAGGCTCCGATCCCGGCCTCGGAGGCCCTAGCACTGGTCATGCCTCACGGAAGGCTCCGCTGCCGGCCTTGTTGGCCCCAGCACCGGCCTAACCCCTCGGCAAGCTCTTATCCTGGCCTCGGAGGCCCCAGTACCGGCCTTGCCTCACAGCAGGCTCCGATGCCGGCCTCGCTGGCCCCAGCACCGGCCTAACCCCTCGGCAGGCTCTTATCCTGGCCTAGAGGCCCCAGTACCGGCCTTGCCTCACGGCAGGCTCCGATGCCGGCCTCACTGGCCCCAGCAGCGGCCTAACCCCTCGGCAGGCTCCGATCCCGGCCTCAGAGGCCCCAGTACCGGCCTTGCCTCACGGCAGGCTCCGATGCCGGCCTCGCTGGCCCCAGCAGCGGCCTAACCCCTCGGCAGGCTCCGATCCCGGCCTCGGAGGCCCCAGCACTGGTCATGCCTCAAGGCAGGCTCCGATGCCGGCCTCGCTGGCCCCAGCACCGGCCTAACCCCTTGGCAGACTCTTATCCTGGCCTCGGAGGCCCCAGTACCGGCCTTGCCTCACGGCAGGCTCCGATGCCGGCCTCGCTGGCCCCAGCACCGGCCTAACCCCGCGGCATGCTCCGATCCCGGCCTCGGAGGCCCCAGCACTGGTCATGCCTCACGGCAGGCTCCGCTGCCGGCCTCGTTGGCCCCAGCAGCGGCCTAACCCCTCGGCAAGCTCTTATCCTGGCCTCGGAGGCCCCAGTACCGGCCTTGCCTCACGGCAGGCTCCGATGCCGGCCTCGCTGGCCCCAGCACCGGCCTAACCCCTCAGCAGGCTCTTATCCTGGCCTTGGAGGCCCCAGTACCGGCCTTGCCTCACGGCAGGCTCCGATGCCGGCCTCGCTGGCCCCAGCAGCGGCCTAACCCCTCGGCAGGCTCCAATCCCGGCCTCGGAGGCCCCAGCACTGGTCATGCCTCACGGCAGGCTCCGATGCCGGCCTCGCTGGCCCCAGCACCGGCCTAACCCCTCGGCAGGCTCTTATCCTGGCCTCGGAGGCCCCAGTACCGGCCTTGCCTCACGGCAGGCTCCGATGCCGGCCTCGCTGGCCCCAGCAGCGGCCTAACCCCTTGGCAGGCTCCGATCCCGGCCTCAGAGGCCCCAGTACCGGCCTTGCCTCACGGCAGGCTCCGATGCCGGCCTCGCTGGCCCCAGCAGCGGCCTAACCCCTCGGCAGGCTCCGATCCCGGCCTCGGAGGCCCCAGCACTGGTCATGCCTCAAGGCAGGCTCCAATGCCGGCCTCGCTGGCCCCAGCACCGGCCTAATCCCTCAGCAGGCTCTTATCCTGGCCTCGGAGGCCCCAGCACCGGCCTAACCCCTCGGCAGGCTCTTATCCTGGCCTCGGAGGCCCAAGTACCGGCCTTGCCTCATGGCAGGCTCTGATGCCAGCCTCGCTGGCCCCAGCACCGGCCTAACCCCTCAGCAGGCTCCGGTCCCGTCCTCGGGGGCCCCAACACTGGCCTTGCCTCACGGCAGGCTCCGATGCCGGCCTCGCTGACCCCAGCACCGGCCTAACCCCTCAGCAAGTTCCGGACTCGACCTCGGAGGCCCTAGCACAAGCTTTGCATCATGGCAGGCTCCAATGCCGGCCTCGCTGGCCCCAGCATCGGTCTAACCCCTCTGCAGGTTCCAATCCCGGCCACGGAGGCCTCAGTAGTGGCCTTGCCTCACAGCAAGCTCAGATGTCGGCCAATGGCCCCAGCGCCCGCCTAACCCCTCAGCAGGTTCCGATCACTGTCTCTGTGGTTATTATTTCAAAGGTTCCAGTTGTAATGTATCAGATCTCTGCCTCCCCCGAATATTGGCCACTGGCATTGTCACTGCCTCCACCGTTTCAAATCCTTCCCAGGCTCTTTTTCCACTCTGAAAGTTGTCCAGTGTTCCTAAGCATGCGTGATGGTAGCATTCGACATTTAGTGTAATTTCTCCAAAAAAATAAAGTTGGTAAGATCCGGTTTCTGCTTCTCCTGAATACAAGTCTCCACCACCATCGCGAAGAACTCTTTCAACACCGCATTTCTCCTTGGTCTCCGCTAAGCTCTCTCCTTATATGTGATGTCTGAGATTCTTAACAATATAGAGAAATAGCAGTCCTCTTTCACGGCGAATTTTTCCATAAGTTCCAGTGCATTTAGATAAGTTTTGTCTGCATCTCCAGTGTCCTGGCATCCATAACGGCTTTCTTACCACCTCTCCGATATTTTTCTTTATCTTTTTCTGTTCTGAGCCCGGTTTCTCCAGGGGTCTGGCGTGCTACTCGCAGTTCGGCTGGGACCCAGAGTCCCGCGACCCGGGCCCCATCTGGCATGCCCAGCCCGCGACCCCCGCCCAGAACCCAGCGTCTTACTGGGTCCGGTTTCTCCAGGGGTCTGGCGTGCTACGCGCAGTTCGGCAGGGGCCCAGAGTCCCGCGACCCGGGCCCCATCTGGCGTGCCCAGCCCGCGACCCCCGCCCAGAACCCAGCGTCTTACTGGGTCCGGTTTCTCCAGGGGTCTGGCGTGCTATGCGCAGTTCGGCAGGGGCCCAGAGTCCCGCGACCCGGGCCCCATCTGGCGTGCCCAGCCCGCGACCCCCGCCCAGAACCCCTCAGTTGCCCATTTCTTAATTGGGTTATTTGTTTTGTTAGTGTAGAGTCTTTTGAGCTCTTTGTAATTCTAGATATTAGCCCTCTATCAGAGTGGTAGCTGGTAAAGATCTTCTCTGTAAGCTTTCTCTTTATACCCTCATTGTGTGTGTGTGTGTGTGTGTGTGTGTGTGTGTGTGTGTGTGTGTGTGGTTCTGGGCATTGAACTTAGGGGCATTCTACCTTGAGCTACACCCCAGCCTGGTTTTTTATTCTTTATTTTGAAACAAGGTCTCAGAAAGTTGCAGAGGGCCTCACTAAGTAGCTGAGGCTGGCTGCAAACTGTGATCCTCCTGTCTCAGCCTCTCAAATGCTGAATTACAAGTGTGCACCACCATGCCCGACTTTTTTCCTCATTTTTTAAAATAATATTTTCGTTCTTGAAATATAGTTATTATTATAGCATTGTGTGTGTGTGTGTGTGTGTGTGTGTGTGTGTGTGTGTGTGTGTTATACTGGAGATTGAACCCAGGGGAATTCTATCTATAAGCTACAGTCCCTGCTCTATTTTCTTTTTCATTTTAAAATGGTTTCTCATTAAGTTGCAGAGGGTCTCACTAAATGCTGAGGCTGATCTCAAACCTGCAGTCCTCCTGTCTCAGCCTCCCAAGTACTGGGATTATAGGTGTGTGTCAACAAGCCTGGCTTATAATAGTGTTGAAAAGTCTTTTTCTACCAAATCTGCTATCAGGCTCACTTTGAGTTAGAGTTTATTGACTTTTTTGTTGTTTTCAGCATATGGTTCAGATCATGTTGCTGTTGCTTCGTGTGGTTACTTCTTTTTGGTTGAAAGGTTAATATTGTTGGCTATATATTTCAGCAAGTTAGAAAGCTATTGTGCCACTTGAGGATTAAAAATGTTCTAGCAGGTTGCTACTTTCTATGCTCTTTAACTTCAAACTGTATACCCCCAAATCCTAGCAGCAACCAGTACGCCTCCAGGGTGGTTAGATGTTCCAGTTGTTGCATTTCTATTCTTGCTTCCTTTGGGTGTTCCCTTTACTCCTGTAACTCAGCCATCATCCAAGGACTTGGACAGAGTATACAGATACAATCTGAGACTCATTCTCTTTGTGACTCTATTATTAATATTTCCCATATAAATTTCTAGCTTTCTCTTCCAGCTCCAGGTTCCCTCCTCTTTCATTTCAGGATAATAATATTTTAGCATTCAGTTTGCACTCAGTAACACACATGACAAATGTAACCTGTGCTATGTTTATTTTTTCTTTCTTTAGTATTGGAGAATGAACCTAGCTGTATTCCTAGCACTCCATTTATTTATTTACTTACTTACTTACTTATTTATTTATTTATTTATTTTGGGTGGTACTGGGGTTCCTGGAAACCCTTTTATCTCCAGGCTACACTCCCAGACACCTATCTTTTAAATATTTTTATTTGGAAACAGGGTCTCTTAAGCCTGAGAGGCTGGCTTCGAACCGGTGTGATCATCCTGTGTCCGCCTCCCTAGCGTGAGGATTTCAAGCGTGTGCTACCATGCCCGGGAGCCCTCTTTATTTTAAAACATGTTCTCATAAATTTGCTGAGGGCCTCAACAAATTGCCTAAGCTGGCCTTGAACCTGCTATCCTGTCTTACCCTCCCAAGTACTGAGATTACAGGTGTGCACCACCACACCCTGCTGGTGCTATCTTTTTTTTTTTAAGTTTTTATTTGTGCACTGTAGTCATACACCTTAATGGAGGACAGAATGGTGGAGGCATACATGCACACATCACACAATTATCCCATGCCCAATGCTTACCCCATTCCCTCCCCGTTCCCTTCTTCTCACGTTTGACTTAGTGATTGACTGGTATGTTTGTTAATGTACATCATGTACATTAGGGAAATTTTCTTTCCCTCTTCCGATCCCCCTCAGTGAGGTCACCTTATTTACTCATCTATACTTTCTCTTTCATCTTGAGTTCCTCCTATGACCCATTTTCGCTCTAGCTTCCACATATTAGGGAGAGCGTCCAATTTCGTACTTTTTGTGACTGACTAATCTCACTTAGCATAATGTTCTCCAGTTCCATCCATTTCCCCATAAATGATGGGATTTTGTTCTTCTTTATGGTTGAGTAAAATTTCATTGTGTACACATCCCATAGTTTTGTAATCCATCCATCTGTTGATGGGCATCTTGCCTGGTTCCATAGTTTTGCAATGGTGAGTTGTGCAGTTATGAACATAGATATTCATGCATTAGTTTGGTAGTTTGGTATTTTGGTTTTTATTCTTTTCGGTAGATACCTAGAAGTGGTATTGCTGGATCATATGGTAGGTTCATTTCCATTCTTTTGAGGATCCTCCATACTGTTTTTCAAAGTGGTTGTACTAATTTTCAATCCCACCAACACTGTATTAGAGTTCTTACTTCTCCACATCCTCACCATCATTTGTTGTTTGTGTTTTGAATGATTGCCATTCTAGTTAGAGTTAGATGAAATCTCAGGGTATTTCTGATTTGCATCTCTCTGATTGCTAATGATGTTGAGCAGTTTTATACATTTACTGGCCATTTGAATTTCTTCTTTTGTGACCTGTCTACTTAGTTCATTTGCCCATTTTTTGATTGGGTTATTTGTTTTCTTTTTCTTTTCTTTTCTTTTTTTTTTTTTTTTTTGCGGGTCTAGGGATGGAACCCAGGGGCATCGACCTCTGAGCTACACTCCCTGCCCTACTTTTATTCTTTATTTTTGAAACAGGGTCTCACTAAGTTGCGGACGGCCTCACTAAGCAGCTGAGGCTGTCCATGAACCACGATTCTCTGGTCTCAGCCTCCCGAATTCTGGGATTAAAAGCGTGTGCCACTACACCTGGTGGGTTATTTGTTTTCTTAGTACTGAATTTCTTGAGTTCTCTGTGCTATATTTTAAGAGTAGAAACTTCTTTTGTTTCTACCTGTTCTATCTGGCCACCATGGTCTTCCATAAGCATGTGTAATGGTCAGCAAGGTTTACACTTACTTGCTAGTTCTCTCTCTCTCTCTCTCTCTCTCTCTCCATATATATATATATACACATATATTGCAGTATATATACATATATATATACACACATATATATATACACATATATATTGCAGTATATATACATATATATATATATATACACACATATATTGCAGTACTAGGGATTAAACCCAGGGACATTCTACTTCAAAGCTATACCTCTGGCCTTATTTTTGTTCTTTTATTTTGAAACAGGGTCTCACTAAGTTGAAGAGACCCTCACTAAGTAGCTGAGGCAGATACTGGCTGAGAACACAAATTCTTCTGTCTCAACCTCTCAAGTACTGATATTATAAGCATATGCCACCATACCAGGCTTACAGCATTTTTATTTCCAGGCATTCTCTTCTAAAAACTCCATGGCTTTACCTGTATTGGATCCTGTTCTTTGATGCCTCAAGCCAGTACGCTGTTAGAAAAACTCCCACAAAACAGTAGCCTTAACAAAGGAATTCATTTCTCTCTTGCTTGTAAACATGTAGAAGTGGGCTACCAAGACTTGTGCCTTTACCTTGGTGTCCACAGGGATACAGGATAGCATATTTCTGTGTTGTTATCATAGTGTAACTTCTTGTCATCCTGCTACCCAAGATGGTTGCTGCATCTTCATAAATCATGTTTTATAAAAGACCAAAAAAAGAGTAAGTATAGAAACAAAGGAATACTTCCATCATAATCACGGTCTGACTAGACATAACCTTTCTAGATCTCTCTCTCAATCCTCTCTCTCTCAACACTACGATTTACCTCTCACTGGCCAGAAATCAATCATGTGGTTATACTTAAGTACAATGAAGGATGGGAAATGAGTCCTTTTATTCAAGGTGTCTATCTTTCCAGGTTAAAAATCCAAGTTCTGTTTATCAAAGAGCAGTAACATGTTGTTTAACTAAAAATCACAAAACCCAGTTTTACCTATCAGAACATAAGCCAGATCCGTGGGGGTTAAGGAGTGGATTCAATGTCAGAGAAGAGTGATAGCATATAAATCAGTCAAAAAGTTTGCCCAGTAGCCAGGTATGGTGGCACACACCTGTAATCTTATTACAGGGGAAACTGAGACAGGAAGAGCACAGGTTCAAAGGCAGCCTCTGCAAGTAGTGAGACTCTCATCAACCTAGTGAGATTCTGTTTCAATAAAAAAATATAGAACTGGGGGTATAACTCCAAGGTAGAAAGTCTCTGGGTTCAATCCTTAGTATCCCTAAAAATAATGTTTGCCCAGAAATATCCCCCAATAAAGAGGCATATGGGGGTCTAGCTGTTGGTATAATTGTTCTCATTGTCTGTTTGGTAAGTGGAGGAATATCAGCACAGTTTCCATGTCTAATCTAAAAAACTTTTACTATTAAGCTCTTAAATTAACATGGTATCCAATATCATTTTTTCTATTTTTGCCATATTTCAAAGAATGTTATCTTTAGTGTATTCCAACAGTGGGGAGACAATGGCTTGTGGTTTTCTAACCAGGGACTGAAGCAAGGTTTCGCCAGAAGGCTGTAAGAACTCCTTAGCGGGCTAATTCATGCGTTAACCACAGGGAGGCTAGAGCCTCTGAGTATGTTATATGATTCATCTTTAAGACAAATTTCTCCACCTGGACACGATTCCAAAATGATGACAACTTTGAATAAATTGGTCAACAGAGATGTTCACTAGAATTCCTTGGACCAGCCAGGCATAATGGCACAAGTGCCATAATCCCAGTATTTAGGATGCTGAGGCAAGAAGAGCACAAGTTTAAGAGCAGCCACAACAACTTATCAAGACTCAGCAACCTTTCAAAAAGAGGACATATAGCCAGGCGTGGTGGCGCACGCTTGTAATCCCCGCGCTTGGGAGGCAGAGACAGGAGGATCGCGCAGGTTCGAAGCCAGCCGCGCGCGCCGACTTAGGAGACCCTGTTTCCAAACGAAAATGTAAAAATAGGTCTGGGAGTGTAGCCCGGAGGTAGAGGGGCTTCCAGGAACCCCAGTACCACCAAAAAATAAAAAAGAGAATATATCTTGGAGGTAAAATGTCTCTGGGTTCAATCTTTAGTCCCCACCCCAAATTCCCTGGACCAACAAACAATTCAATGTAAACTTAATCTTTTGTAGCAAAAATCGAGATTCTTGTTTACGTATCATTTGCATTTTTGCAAAAGTATCTTTCTTGCTGAAACAAACATTAGTTGGAAATTTTCTTTTCTTCTGCAAAACGAATAATTTATTCCTCATTTTCTCCTCTTGGAAAGACCAGTGGTATTCAATCTATTACAAGTTGCAATCAAAGAGTTTTGGTTGCTGAGACAAATACTCCTGTAGAAGAACCTACACGAACCACTTCCTGTCTTTGTAAAGAAGGGAATTTTCTGATTCTCTGTCTTTAGAACCACGTTCAGACACAGTTTATTAAATATCCAGACCAACTCTGAGCTGTTCCTTGGTGAGAATTTTAAATTTATCTACATTTACATGGAAAACTAAAATGCAAACAATTTATTTATGCAAAGTATTGACCCACATTTCTGCCAGGTTCCAAGGTAATGACTTAAAAATATTTACTCTAAGTCACTAGCATATAGTGAGTCCTTTAAGAACTCATAATATCGTCTTACATAGATCTAGATCAATTTCACACTCAACACTAATCATCTGCATAATTTTGACCAATCTCCCCTGGCCCCATCTGTGAAATGGACAACATATTGCCATCAACCTCACAGAGCTGTTGTGAAAATAAAATTGTCTAGAGATTAAGGAAGCTAGAACAGAGCTTTCATAAAGTAAATGTTAATAAGTATCAGCAGCAGAGTAAGATTGTTATGAAAAACATTAAAAATATTTTAGAAATTCATTGTCTTTTAGTTATATCATGCTATAACAAACATGATTTTATGTTTGTTTCATTGTTACAATTACAGAAATGATTAAATTCTGTTATTTAATGGCAATCATAAAACTAAATGAATAATACATATACATATATTTACATATGTCCACATATGTACATATGTATACATATTAGGTTTCAGGGTAAGCAACTAAAAACACAAAACCTCTTTTTAACTATAGTGACAAAAACTCCAGGTCATTCAAGACAAGGAATGGATTAGAGACCAGAGAACAATGATTATCGATCTGCTAGTCATTATCTGTATCTTTGAGAGCTATTTATTCTGCTTTTCCTGGTCAAGAGACTTGAAAGATGGTGGGGCTTGGTGGCACAGGTTTATAATCCCAGCATTCAAGAGCCAGAAACCAGAGGATCACAGTTCACAGACAGCCTCAGCTACTTAGGCCTTTTGCAACTCAGTGAGACTCTGTTTCAAAAAAATAAAAAGACTTAAGCCGGGCGAGGTGGGGCATGCTTGTAATCCCAGCATTCGGGAGGCTGAGACCTGGAGGATTGCGGTTCGCAGACAGCCTCAGCTACTTAGTGAGGCCCTCTGCAACTCAGTGAGACCCGGTTTCAAAAAAAAAAAAAAAAAAAAAAGTAGGGCAGGGGTTGGATCTTGGAGGTCAAATGCCCCTGGGTTCCATCCCCAGACCCGCAAAAAAAAAAAAAAATAATAATAATAATAATAAATAAAATAAATAAATAAATAAAATAAGACTAAAATATAGAACTGGGGGTGTAGCTCGGACGTAGAATGACCCTGGGTTCTATCACTAGCACAGCATAAATAAATAAATAAATAAATAAACCAAAAAATAGGGCTGGGAGTGTAGCTCGGAGGTAAATGCCTCTGGGCCCATCCCCAGTACTGCAAATAAAACAGAGAGAGAGAGAGAGAGAGAGAGAGAGAGAGAGAGAGAGACGGAGAGAGAGAGAGAGAGAGAGAGAGAGAGAGAGAGAGAGAGAGAGATGAAAGAGCTCTATCATAATAAGAAGCATGCATGCTGCACCAAATCAGATAAGTAGGAATATATTATTTACTCAAAAATGCAATGGCCAAGTTTATACATAGCTGAATGTGTTCTTCATGTTTGAACATATCTGTCTAGGACTTCCCAGGTTCTGAAGAGAAAGAATGAGCTCAGGCAATTCCAACTTGAAACAAACAAATGCATGGGCCTAAGCTAGGAAGCGTGTGCTGAGTGCACTTCAGTCCCCCGACTTCATTTCAGTTAGCTCGTGACTGAATTACAGCAATCTGTTGAGTAGCTCTGTGTGCAGGTGTTGTGGTTTAGGTGTATGACTCAGGTGAGCTGGAACTGCAGGAAGGCTGAGGAGGTGGACAGCCTTGCTTTGGTGTAGGAGAGAGCTAGATGGCCTGGGCTGGGATCCATTTCCACCTTCAATTTTCTAAAGGTGGAGGGGGTGATGAACATCAGGCCTGAGGGAGAGGAGCAGAAACCAGCAAAAAGGGCTGGAGGAAGGATACTAGCCTTAACTGAGCTGCTCTGCCAAGTTCACCTTCCTGTGTTAAAAGCAGACTTGAGCCTGTTTATCCAGATTATTTGCCAGTATACTCTGAGTCTTGTAGAAGGTCACTTTTTTTTGTGAATTGGTAATGAAGATACTAGACATCCTAACACATGGTTCATCAGACAGACTCTTTCCCTATCGTCCCTTAGAATGACCCTGGGTTTCCTAGTCTATTGACTGCCTTGGGTTACAGCATAGGTCCAGGTCCTCTGGCATTAGCACTAGAAACTGGAGAGTTTCATATATAGAAGAAATTTCTGCTTCAGGCATTTCTCTGGGTCTTTGATTGTGCCAGTCCCATCACCTGCCTGTGAACTGACATCCACCTTTGTCCCTTTGATTTGCATTGGACATCTTAGACTAATGCAGACCTTACATCTCACTCAGCATTTCTGCTATTGGCTTTTGTTCCTTGCCTTGTAGCTGATCTGCCTTTAAGTACCAACTCACCAGCAAATCCCATTAGCTCTCTAGTTCAAGCATATTATAATCCAACCACGTCCCCAGTATTTATTGCCTTGATTATCCATCATCTCTTACCTGGAGCACTACAGGAGCTTTCTCACTGCTCTTCTCTCTCTCTCTCTCTCTCTCTCTCTCTCTCTCTCTCTCTCTCTCTCTCTGTTCAATCTTTATCTTACTCACCTAAGAGAGCCATAGTGATCCTGTTAAACACAAGTCATAACTTCATGCTTTCCGTCTTATTCAACATGAATTCCCAAGCACTTAATGGACTACAAGACTCTACAGTCTGGTCTCTCATGACCATTCTGATTTCATCTTCTGCCAACCTCCCCACTGGCTTTCTCTGCTCCAGACTTTTCCCTTCTTAGAAGTCCTTCAGGCACGCTTCAGTCCTGGGGCTTCTCCATTTGCTTCAATCCACTCAAGAGCTCTCTGCTCTATGATGATGACAAAATAATTAAGGTAAAAATAAAAAAGGCTGATATCATATGATGCAGCTATACCACTCCTGGGTATCTTTCAAAAGGGATTGAAATCAGAGAACTATAGTAACATATGCATAACCATATTCATAGCAGCACAATTCCTAATAGCCAAAATATGGAACCAGCGTAGGTCTCCATCAACAGATGAAGTGATTGCAAAATTACGGGAAATACACACAATGGAATTCTACTCACTAATAAAGAACAAAATGAAGTCATTTGCAGGAAGATGGAAAGATCTGGAGAACTTTATGCTAAGTGAGATCAGCCAAGCAGAGAAAAAGAAGGGACTTATGTTTTCTCTAATATGCTCAAACTAGGGAGTACTAGGGATATCAGAAGAACTCCAGATAATGGAGGGGAAACTTCAGCAAAGCTGAAATGGAAGGTAAGAGATTAAGAAGGATGAGGTTGATTAATGGAGAAGGTGCATCCAAATATGTGTAAATGTATGAATATAACATGGTTAACCTGGACACTCATTGTTGAGCGGAGGAGGCAAAGTGTCGGGGAGGGCACCAAGCAAAGTCTGAATGTATGCCATTTTCAATATGGTCCACATAAAAATAAAAAATAAAAAATAAAAGACCAGGCATGGTGGTGCATGCTTGTAATCCCATTGCTTGGGAGGCTAAGACAGGAGGATTGCATAGGTTTAAAGCCAGCATCAGCTACTTAGTGAAGCTCTCAGCAACTTTGTGAGACCCTGTTTCCAAATAAAATAGAAAATAGGTCTGGGAGTGTAGCCTGAAGGTAGAAAGCCTCTGGTTTCCACCCCCAGCACCACAAAAATAAAAATAAAAATAAAAAAGGCTTTGTTTGTGATTCATTTCTTTCCAAAAAGTCTGAAAAATCAGAGATTAAAAGATTGAGTGAAAATTATTGTCCAGGAATTTCCTAATTTGCTGGATACCCAGTAAATACACATGAGCCACATAATTCCGGGTGCAACACTGAAGTCGCTCACCTTAGCGAGCACCTCCTCTCTCATGCTGATTTATCTGTCTACGCTTTATATAGGCTCCATGTATTTTCTATGACACAGATAAAGAAGCAAACACCCCCAGCTGTGATGGAGTAGGTTCCATATTCCATGTTAAATGCGGGGGCTTGTACTCAATTTCTAGAAGAAAACTGGATGGAACAAGTATGAGAAAAGTCAACCTATTTAAAAGTAACAAAATACGCTTTGCACGAGCTAGAGATTTATTCTTATTTGAGAAGTAGGTGTAGGGAATGCTATCTGGAGAAGATGAAATATTTTAAAAGTTCTGAATGCAAAGTAAGGGTAGGACAGACATAGCGAGATAGGAAAGGCATACACAATAGATACAATGAGACAGTGGGGATGCAGGAAAGGAGAGAGAGAGAGAGAGAGAGAGAGAGAGAGAGAGAGAGAGAGAGAGAGAGAGAGAGAGAGAGAGAGAGAATGAATATATCAGCCACTTCCTGCTCAAGGATGTAGAACTCACAGTAGATGAGACAAAACCAGCGAAAGTTTCTAAGCAAGGGAGTCACACAGGTAAATTCTCAATGATAAATCTCACTCTGATTTTACAGAAGGAATGTTTATGGGGGTGATAGAAAAACCAATGTTATAACAGCAAAGAATGATGTTGGTATGGTATCTTTTTTATCAATGACTGAAAAAATACTCTTCTTGCATTTCAGTGACTTATAAGTTCTGATTTTATTTTTATCTGTAGTCACTATTTTTTCTGCAAGAAAAAATTTCTTCCTTATCTTTCTCTTCCTTCCTTCCTTCCTTTCTTTCTTCCTTCCTTCCTTCCTTCTCTCCTTTCTTCCTTTCTTTGTTTCTTTCCTCCCCTCTTTGATTACTTTCTCCCTACCTGTTTTTCCTCTACTAAAATAGTTCTTTTCCCCAAACCATAATCCAAGGGAACTATTCATAGATATATTTCCTGTATTCTTATTAAGTGTCTGTTCATCTTTTATAATTTTGTGTCCTTTTTCTTCTATATTTTAAGGTAGCATCTCCAGTATGTCTTTCATTTAACTAATTTTATTTACCTCAGAAAGTACAATATTGTTTATGCTTAAAATATATGGGTGGAAGGAAATGGGGCTGATGCTGGTTCCTGTTAGTTCTATAGGTTGCTGGGTCTCTGCAGAGCAAACAAGATAGGAAAGATCTACCTAGTTTCTTCATATGGTCTTCATCAATTTGTTAAACCCAGACCTGGCCTATATACTTTCTACATGCTGCTCAAGCTCCCATTTTTTTTTGGCAACATTTCATCTTTTTAAAGTTACTCTTCTTTTTAAGTGTTTAGTCTTTATTGCTTTTTTAAAAATATCTTTCTTTGTGAATATATTAGCAAGAAATAAAATACATTGAAGTCATCTAGTAAAATGCTATTTGAATTTATCTGAGCTAATAAGAATCTCAAAGAAGATATGTCAGATGTGGATTTTCACTGGAAATGAGGATACACAGTTGAAAGCAACTGGCTTCAAAGACTTACATGAAGTTTAGTGAAAAGTTATATGAAGTTAGACATTGATACTCTAGAGGAGTGCCCCCGATTAATACAATTAAGCATTAAGTTATTTTTCCAGTGCTCTATACACGTATTTTTTTCTTCATAGAAGTTTTCTAAATGCTAGAATCCAGATTTTTAGGCTGGTACAGATAATACCTGTGGAGGTGAAGGCTTTCAAGGATATTTAATTGCCTATGCCTACAGTGACTACCATGATTAGTAAACCTATCAGCCTGGGAATATCAGGCTCAAACTTTCTAACTCTATGTAGAATCACTAGCTCACCCTATTTGCTACTAGAACTGAACAAACTGAAGCATTAACAGCCCAGGTTATCAATTCCTTTAAACCTGATTTTCATTGGTTACCAATCTTTTTATTACTGTAATTGTGGCTAAATTAAGTATATGTATGTGTTCTCTTCTAATTCTCCAAATATGCACGCAGAGGGGATTGATTCCTTGTGCTTGGAAGGACCATTAGGTGGCGCTCTCTTTGAGACCTGTCATTTGGAGGTGTCTTGCATTCTGAAAAAAGTGAAGGCCAGATGCCTATGGGGTTTGGAGAAAGACCTATGGAAAATCTTCAGGACTCTCACAGGCCTTTCACCATATGATTAGTGGCGGTATGATGTTCTAATGTCAAAGGAGCCCCAGATTCACTGAGAATTCTCTTCAGTCTTGACACAAGAGATTCAGATTAAAGTTTGTATTCTTATAGTCTACCATGTAAAGAGGACTTTATAAATATCCCCTCCTTTCAAATTCCCCTACAGTATGGCTGTGCTTATTTAAAAAAATGAAGAGACAAAAGTATTGGAATGGGAAATAGCCTACCAGTATCTATTGCTGGTAATCAAGAAGTCTCATCTTGATCTGCTGAGTCTGAAACCATACCTATGGGACATATATTTCGAGGGCTATAAAAGGCATTTTTAAAAATAACTGTGACCTGGCTAAGCTAAGAGGGTGGTGGTCTTGGCTTATGTTGGGGCATGTGTATGGTGCGAAATTCTGTTCTAAAACACTACTGCTAGAATGTATGTCTGCTATTTTAAATAATTAAATATGCCAAATTACCCACAATTTCTGTCTCTGAGGCCACCTGCTTCTTTGATAAAGCCCAAAATTGTGGTTTGAGAATTTCTGACTTATTTTAGCTGGCTATTGGGTATCCTCCCTCTTCTCTTTAATTTCAGTAATGAAACTGATGTTCTATCTTTAAAAACCAAAAGGGATAAAATGGGCTAAACTTTACCATGGGAAAAATAAACCTCAGTGTATGAGTCACATTGACTAATAACACAGAAATCTAACACAGTTCCTATCTTCAAGGAACTAGAAATCTTGTGGGTGGAGCACAAGATAAATAAGTAAATGAGAACTTAAAACTCTGACTTAAATATAGTTTTATATGATATGAAAGAGACTGCTACAAATGAACATCTATGCATGGTTTCCTTCTTAGTAACATAATCATAATTTTATATGGAACAATAATTTTATGCCAACATATTGCCAGACTCCTTTGCAGCAAGATATGGTCATGTAACTAAGTTTTGGCAAATGAGATAATATGTGATTCTAATAGGAATGCTAATTAAGTGAAGTAGGCTTTTCTTTGTTGCTATGTGTATGAAGAGAAAGAGTACTGGAAAAAGAAATCAGGGGCATTCTACCTCATAGCCCTTTTTATTTTAATTTGAAACAAGATCTCACGAAGTTGCTAAAGTTGGCCTTGAACCTGAGATCCACTTCTTTAAGCCTCCCAAATACTGAGATTTCGGGCATGTGCCGCAACACCCATCTACTAGACTATTTAAAATTTTTCTCTTTCCATAAAACAGATGGGATAGCTGAGATTTCAACAGTCATCTTAAACTGTGAGGTGACCTTAAAGATTGACACCACTTGAAAGTACATAAAACTTGCTGGCACTTAGAGAAGTTACTATTATATCCCTACTCTAAATTAGTGCCATTTTATGTTTCAGTCAGAATTCTCATTGCTATGACCCAAAACACCTGACAACCACATCTTAGAGGAAGGAAGACTTTACTTGCTCTTGGCTTTGAAGATTCCAGAGTTTTCAGTCCATGTTAGGTTGGGTCATGTCTGTGGAGTTCAGGGCATGGTGGTGGAAAGTAAAGGGAGAGAAAGAGAGTGAGAGAGACAGACAGACAGAGACAGATGGATAGGGGACATATGAAATCCTCAAAGCCCCACTCCAGCAGCCTACTTCCTCCAGCTACACGCTACCCACTCACGTTACCATCTGATCATCTATTAATCCAGTGATGAATTTACTCACTGATGAGATTAGAACCTTCATGATTCAATTCTATCACCCATAATTCAAGTGATTGCATGTCTGTTTCTCTGCTTGAGAAAGGACACTGTGGCATTCTCTACCCAGAGCAAGGCAATGCGTGGAGGGCAAAGTTAATGCCCCCAGGAACAACTAGCCAATTAGGGGCTGACGTTACCAAATATATCCTTCAGTTTTATTCTTCCCTCTTTGGAAATTCTGCATCCATTCTACAGAACCCTCCAGGAGGTCTCCTTTGCTCACCAGTGGCTCCATAGCTGACCCTTCCACCCCTGCCTCACTGTCTCAGCTCCCTCCCTGCGCCTCCTGAGGTCACATCCTAAATGAGTACATAGCCCTCCAGCTCCTCTGAAAGGCTCGTGAAGGAACTCATGTCATGAAATTCTAGAATAGGTGCCTTTGGTTGACGAAAGGATCCAATTATTTTGCTACAACTCTTTCTTCATCCTCCTCACTCTTTCTGTAGCACTTGACTGCCTTGGTCTCCTCTTCTCTGTTGGAATTATGTTTTCTCTTGACTTCCATTATTACCTGCCTTCCTTGCTCACTTTAGACCACTGCCATATAGCACTCTGTCGTTTCACCTTTGAGGTCTGTCTTTTTAGTCTCCTCTAACATACACATGTCCTCATATTTTGGCGTTCATAGAGCCACTAAACACCTTTACTCTTTTTACAGTGCTCCAGCCTATCTTTCAAGGCTGCCCCTTCATATCCTCTATAGTATCCTAAGTGCAGATAACTCTGCTTTTTCTTAAAGATTATACCTACCCTTTCTTTCCTATAAACCTATGGCACTGCCATTTCTTGTCACTGACACTTTCCTTTCAACCTCTCTGTTAACTCTCCAAACTCTATCTTTTCTGAATTATTTGCAACATTTACTGCTTCCTCCATGATACCTTCACATTCCCAACAAAACTGACTTGTGCTCATTATATCAGGCTATTCTTTGTATTAGTTTAACATTTTAAAAATAACCTTTTGACCCTGGGAGATCCCCTGGTAAATATTTGTTGAAAGGGGTAAAATTAAATTTATTTTTTAATAAGGTTTGCTTTTTATCTGTACCAATTTTTACCAAAGAGAGCTTTGCCCATAAAGTTTCTATCATTTACATTTTAAAATCACATATGGGCAAGTCCTCTTTCATTATCTTAAAAGGTAGTTTTGAAATATCAGCACATTAAATCCTTTCTTTCATTTTTTTTCAATGTGAAACCTACTTTCATATAGGCAAAAATACTTCCCGTGAGCCTCCTTTGAGTTTTATTTTATATTTTCACTTACAGAAGACTTGCTTCTAATGATCACTGTGCTTCACCCATGAAATAAAATGTAGAAAAAAGCTGACAGATGATAAGAAACTAATTTTGCATCCAAATAATAGCAAAACATTTGCATTCACAGGTTTATTTAAATGTTCCAAATCTTCAGATAACCAGGATGGTTAGAGGCAGGAAACCTCTCTGGCAGCTTTGAAAAGAGTCCACAGTTAGAAAATTAGTCCAGTTTATGGTGTTTTCCTTTGTACTATGTATTACTGAGTTCTTCAAGAACTATCATATGATGCTCAAAAATATAAAATATATACCAATCAGAGATAAATTTTCTTCCAATCTGACCTTCCTATATAAATATAGCATGTAGCTTCCAGTTAAGACATATTTAACTTCCTTGTTCTAGAGTTGACTCTTACAATAAAGTACTATAAATTGTTTTGATCTTGGTACAACTAAATACTATGTCCTTGGTCAGTGGTCCTTGAGGGAATTGAGAACATTTTGTCTCCTGGCATGTACTTGCTTCCATTTTTCTGCTGTGGGAGCTGCAATGCTTGCTATTTTCTGCCATTGCAAGGAGTTTCTGTTTTTTGAAAGAGATATTGGGGTGGGGGTGAAGCTAATTCACCCAGGATGCAGTCCAAGAGCCATGCCACTTTGGATAGGCCCATGGAACTCAACATGGGGAATAAGGCTCCACAATTAGACAAATCCAATCCATGTTGACTCTCCTCTCTTGCTTAATACATTTGGATTCTTGTGTAAGTAATATATAGTAGGGCTACTCTCAAGAGAAACATAAAATATGAAGGGGAGCAGGCAAGATAAGAGAGGGTTCCCGAGAAGTCTCACCTTGTTGTCATCACACACAAAGTTCTGGGGAGTCAATTACACCTAAAGAGCTCCTCTGCGGTCCCTAATACTCACGCCATACAAAAGGGGCTAGACTATTGTACTCTTGTATCAGTTATTAAAAATGGGCCATCTCAGCCGGGCGTGGTGGCACACGCTTGTAATCCCAGCATTCGGGAGGCTGAGACCGGAGGATCGTGGTTCGTGGACAGCCTCAGCTACTTAGTGAGGCCCTCTGCAACTCAGTGAGACCCGGTTTCAAAATAAAGAATAAAATAAAATAGGGAAGGGGATGTAGCTCAGAGGTCAAATGCCCCTGGGTTCCATCCCCAGACACACACACACACACACACACACACACACACACACACACTAAAAGGGCCATCTCCAGGGGAAGGAGTGTAAGTTCCTAGACATATGGGAAAGGCAACCCTCATTAGCCAGGAGAGATCCTGCAGAAAAGGTTTACTTTATACTTGTGAGTTGTTAGCAGCCAGTACCGCCAAGAGACAAAAGGTGAGGACAACAGATGGACAGGTAACCAGCATCAAGGGTCACAATAATGTATTGCTGAGAAACCTGGACAGAGTGAGTTCAAGCAATGACACTTGGTCTTCAAAAGCTCATTGGTAAGCCCGGCATGGTAGCACATGCCTGTAATACCAGAACTTGTGAAACTGAGACAGGAGGTTCAAGGGTTTGCAGCCAGCTGCAGCAACTTAGTTAGGCCCTCTGCAACTTAATGAGACCCTATTTAAAAATCAAAGAATAATATATAGCTGGGGCTATAGCTCAGAGGTAGAATGCCCTTGGGTTTCATTCCTAGTATCACACACACACACACACACACACACACACACACACACACACACAGTTATTAGTACTTAGGAACCATATGGATCTAAGCTGACATCCACAGTAACAAAGTTTTTTGCCCAATAAGATAGCATCCTAAGGAGTTCAGGAAATTTAGGAAGCCCATTTGGCAGAGATTCTTACATATATCAGGAAGCTCCTAGGCCACTCCTTATCAGCAAATATTTGTAACTTTCCACGTGTACAGAAACTCCCAGTTTTCCTAAAGATCTGTGCCTGAACCAGTGGTAGCTGAAGTCCCACAGCTGATCAATGGATAAGTTTACAACATGGTCTCGTCATGGTCAAAATAATGTGAAGCCATCTGACTTCTGTCAACATGCCACGTCCCCTGTGTTTGATCCTATAGGTGCTTTCCAGCATATCCCAAAGGCATTCCAAACCTCATCAGGAATGGTATTCCCCAGTGTCCTGAAAAAAATCATTTTATTATAGATCTGTCTTTAGGAAGAGATTATTCTCTAACTTCTTTTTTTTTTTTTTTAACGGTACTGGGGATAAACCGAGTAGGATTCTACCGCTGAACTATTACCCCAACATAATTTTTTTTTGAGGTACTGGGATGATACTTCGAGCTATACTCCCAGACCTATTTTTTATTCTTTATTTTGAAACAGGGTCTTACCGAGTTGCAAAGAGCCTCACTAAGTAGCTGAGGCTGTCCGTGAACCGCTATCCTCTTGTCTCAGCCTTCCAAATGTTGGAATTACAAGCGTGCACCATCATGGCCGTCTAACACACTTTTATTTTATATTTTGAAACAGGGTCTTTCTAGGTTGCTAAGAATCTCATTATTCCTGAGGCTGATTGTGTGTGTGTGTGTGTGTGTGTGTGTGTGTGTGTGTGTGTGTGTGTGTGGTTCTGGGGATGGAACCTGGGAGCATTCTACCTCTGAGCTATAACGCCAGATCTATTTTTATTCTTTATTTTAAAACAGGGTCTTACTGAGTTGCAAAGGGCCTCACTAAGTATCTGAGGCTGTCTGTGAACCACAATCCTCCGATTTCAGGCTCCTGAATGCTGGGATTACAAGCGTGCACCACACCTGGCACTGAGGCTGATTTTGAACCTGTAATCCTCCTATCTCAGCTTCCTGAGTATTGGGATTACAGGCAAATACCACCACTCCTGACTGAATTCTTAACCATCTATGCACAAATATGCCAGAAATACATAGAAGCTGTTTATGTGTATACACACACACACACACAATCACAATTACAATCACATACATATATACCTGAAGTTTGCCTCTGACCGAGTTGGAAACAATATCTCTGTTAAGAAAGAGCAATTAAAACCAGTTAAGCTCTGTAGCCGCGTATTCACCATACAATCAGCCAACCAATCAACGAATCTATCACTAGTGAAATCAGAAATTCAAAAGTCATAACTCATAAAATTCCAGATGTGACAAGATTCCTGAGGTCATTCACTGCAATCTCCCTATTTTACCGAGGGGTGCCTCGGCATTGACACTGCTTCCAATTCCACCACTGTTTGCCAAGATTTCTGCCTCCCCGTGCCTCAGTTTCCCTTTTTGTAAATGAAGTACTTAGCTGGTTGAATTAAATCTGAATTAAACAAGTATACTTGTAGAATCCTAAAGACAGTGCCTGGCATAGTCAAGGCCATGCATGTTAATTAAATGTAAATAAATATAAATAAATGACTTGCCTAGGGTCAGTCAGTTAATTGGTTCATGTCATTAAGAGGTTATTGGGAGTTTTATTGAACTAATATAAAATATGACTATGCATCAATATTTTATAATAATTTAATTGTAAATAGTTAATAGAAATTAGCTGACAAACAAAGATGCTGGGGAACTTTGGGACTCAGAAGCATCAATGATACAATGGTCAAAAGCTTTGGCATTAGGTTTACATGAAGAAGAAATTTATTCTTCATCCCAGTTACTCACTTTGTGATATTGGGCAAGGGATTTGGTTTCTCTAAGACTACATTTTCTCAAATGTAAAACTCTAGATAATAATGACAAAAATAAAAGTAAAAACGACTGCCTTAGGACTTGCTTAGAGACTGAATGTAAGAGCATATATGTAGCATATAGAATGAGTTTACTTAGTGATAGCTGTTATTGTTACTATAATCATTATTTACAGTATCTTTTTAGGGATTTATTACTCATCACTGAGCAAAAAATTATACATGCTCAGATGTCTGCTGTTTGGAATAATGAAATATAGTATGCTCAGAACCTTTATTATATAAATTGCTTCTCTCTTGGCCTGTGGTTTTGCAGTCTCTATCCTAAAACAAGGCAAGGAATTGAGTAACTAGAGCATCATCTTCCCTAGAGCTCAGAAAGGGACAGTCACTGCAGCTATAATTTAGAACAACACACAAGGATACCTATGTGTCTATTTCCACATGGAAGAGTACCCTTGGGATACAAAGCTGGCTATTGGCTGGCCCTTTGATACTGTAAATGTTTATTTATGAGCAACTTTTAATTCATACCATCACCATTTAAATCACTTTCAATGAGAGGGAGAATACAAGAATGCCCACCAACAATTGGTATGCCTGTAATCCCTGTGCCTGAGACAGGGGAATTGTAGATTTGAAGATAGCCTCAGCAACATAGCAGGACTCTCAGTAAGGTGAGATCCTATTTCCACGCAAAAAATTAGAAAAGGATTAGGAATGTAGCTGGAAGGTAGAATGCTCCTGTGTTCAATCTTCAGACCACAAATAAACAAACAAGGGGATGGGAGAAATCTCCATTTTTGAGCCCGCACAAACTTAGCTCAGGCTGACTGGAGAGAGAAATATAAAAACCATCTCCATCCTCAGGAAAGACAATTCATACATGCCACAGTCAACTAGGGGAGTGCTTATCAAGGTGTGCCGCCCTGAATGATGGTGGCTCTTGAGATTATTTTAAATAGAACCTGGCTAAGTATCTCAGCACTATATAGTAGCAGAAAGCCTGATTTAAAAGTTGCTTATGCAAACTGAGAGTTCATCCTTTATTATGCAATAACCAGAAACTAAACTCCATCTAGATACCTGCTCAACTATTTTCTCAAAAGCCTAATTAATTCACTATTTCAATGAACACATCAGCAGTGTACGTGTTTATTGTGTGCAACACGATGTTTTGAAAGATGTATACATGGTGGGATAGCTACATCAAAGTAGCTAACAGATGATTATTATATATACTTATCATTCTTTGTGATGAGAGCACTCAAAATCCTCTGTGACGGTGATCTGCAAAAATACAATTCCTTATCACTAACTATAGTCATTATATTGAACAATAGGTCTCTTGATCTTGTTTCTCTTAACATGAGGTCAAGTGCAGCTCACAACCTCATGTTTGCTGTTGCATTGACCCAAGGTGGCCTTTTCATATCTAACTCTGTGCCAATTTTCAGAGTAAGAAAAAAAAAGGGAACAGGCAGAGGCAGATCACTTGCCTCATAAGCCCTGAAATGAGTTGTCCCAGAATCCCTTTGGAGCATCATTTTCTCTTCTTGTTAGCCAGAACAGTACTCATGACCCATCTAATTACAGAAGAGGTTGGAAATTACACTTTTCTGTCTGGCCACATTGCTATTCTAAAAAAAAAAAAAAAAAAAAAAAAAGTTCCTGTTGATATTGAAGATCATAAGAAAGCATTTTGTGCAGGCAAACAGCAATTCATAGTTATATGCTTGTTGGGCATGGTGATACACACCTGTGATCCCAGTGCTTGGGAGGCTGAGACAGGAGGATCACAGGTTGGAACACAGCCATAGCAACTTAGTGAGACCCTCGGCAAATTTGCGAGATTCTGTTTCTTAGAAAAGAAAAATAAGGCTAGGGGTGTAGCTTGGACATAAAATGCCTCAGGATTTAGTCCCTAATACCACCAAAAGAAAAAGTTACATACTTAAACTATTTGTTTTTATTTTATTTTTTTGTGTATGTGGTACCGAGTGTGGAACCCAGGGGCTTTTCTAACTCCAGGCTATACTCCCAGACCTAATTTTTATACTTTATTTGGAAACAGGGTCTCACTAAGTTTCTGAGAGCCTCACTCAGTAGCTGAGGCTGGCTTCTAACCTGTGCGATCCTCCTGTGTCAGCCTCCCAAAGCGCTGGGATTACAAGCGAGAGCCACCACGCCCAGCTGCTAATTTGTTTTTAAATCTTATCTTTCATTAGCAGTAGAACAATTACATTTCCTTAATGAACAAATAAAAATGTTCAACGTGAATTGATCCCAAGGAAAAAAAGGTAATTTAATGGTACTGGTGCTATATAAAAAGGACAAATACATTTTTTTTTTTTTTTTTTTTTGGTGGCACTGGGATTCCTAGAAACCCTCTACCTCCAGGATACACTCCCAGACCTGTTTTATATTTTTTCTATTTGGAAACAGGGTCTCTTAAGCCAGCGCGGCTGGCTTCGAACCGGCACAATCCTCCTGTTTCCACCTCCCAAGTGTGGGGATTACAAGCGTGCGCCACCACGCCCGGCTAAAAAGGACAAATTTATAGAAGTAATTTATGGATGATTTGGGTTAAAAAAAATTAGATCTCATTCGTGAGCAGTAACAGTGGTGCGATTCTAAGAAATATAAAAACTGAAAATACTCTTTTACTGTGTCTAAGGGAGATATTTGGAGGGAGACATATTCTTCCACGGTCACTTTTGCACCAGGCTGTGGAGAGAACAGCTCCCTGTTTAAAGGTACAAGTTTTGCAAACAACAGACTAAAGCAGAAGCTTCTGTAAGCTGGACTTCTGAGTCTACCAATCTGCCCCTGAGTGCACACATTATGACAGAGGGCTGGCATCTGGCTCTTGTCAATGCTTGCCCAATAATTTCCACCTTCATCAAGGAGCTGTGGGCGCTGCTAAATCTCGATAAGAGTTAATGGAGAGGTTCTCCTCATTAGCTCGGCCTGGAGAGGCAGCATCCAGTCACCAAAAGTGTCAATAAACACTGGCCTTTAATGGTATTGGCTTAGTGATAACGACGCTGCACATTTCTGCTTGTCATTATGAGATTTAACACTGGCTGATTCCCTCTGGGTAGGGGCTCATTATCAGGGAGGGGCATGGAGCCAGGGATGTCCTTTACAAATCAATCACTGGCTCACTCTCTTCCATCCTTTTAGTCACGATTTTACAAAAAAGTGAGACAAGGATGTGTTCGTCATATTTGAAGACACACCTATTAAATTTTAAGAGGTGGTATGTAGTGTTAGTCAAATCTACGAGGGAAGAATAGAATTTAAGCTCAGCTTTACCAATCAAGCACATGGTCTCAAGGAAACAGTAAGGACCCAATTAAGGGGGTTACAATAAAGATACTGAGTCAAAAGTGTGACTGGAATCTACAGAAGGGGAGAAAATAACAGGATGACCATCTGACCACATGCTGAAGAGAAATCAAACATGCATTGCTTAATGGGGATGAAAGGGTGTATGTTTTGAGTTTGAGCCGGTCTTGGAGGCCAACAATTTCATCTCTAGCAGTATTAACCACATTTCAGACTGGAAATCTGGTTCCCATTTATTCCTTTTTTTTTTATAAAACCTGTTTTATTGAGATTTCATTTACACAGCATAAAAGTCACCACTTTAAGTGTACAGGTCGATTATTTTTTAATATATTTACATATTTGTAAGCTAGGTGTGCTGACACATGCCTGTAATCCCAAGAATTAAGGGGCTGAGAGGAGGAATGCAGGTTCAAGGGCAGCCTCAGCAATTTAGGAAGTTCCTCAGCAACTAAACAAGTCTTTGTTTGAATAAAAAAAAAAGTTGGAGGTGCAGTTTGGAGGTAGATGACTCCTGGGTACAACCCTTACCCAGTCCACGTCGAACATTCTCTTTCTGTAAAAACACTTGTATGTCCACTTATTATCAGTTCCTACTCCATGCTCCTCTTTTTTTCTCTCTCTTTTCCTTTCCTAGATAATTCTTATAAATGATATCATGCACTATGCATTTCTTCTGTCTGGTTTCTTTCATTTAGCCTTAAAATTTGAGGTCAGATAAGCCCAAGCCCATTGGAGAGGTGGAAACTATGCACACAGTGTCTAAAACTGTCCCTATATTATACCCTCATGGATGAGTAGGATCCTTTATTTCATATTTCATGCTGTTGGCCTTTAATTTTAATGTTGTGCTCCCCTGGAGCTAAGTAAGAATCATTCCACAATTACCTAATGATGATGATGATGATGTCGATGTTGGTGATGGTGATAAATGCATCAACAATAATAGGAAGTTGTACTAGTTACTCTGCCTAGCAGCACTCAAATATCTAGCCTCCCACACTGGATCTTCCCATCAGCTCTATGAGGTCAGTAGAGTTCACTAATTCACTGACTGGGCCAGGCATTGGTTTCCCAGATTCATAGCCTGGCTCTGTTGTTCATTGTCTGTGTGACTTTGGAAGAGTTCTGTAAATATTTGGATGCGCAGTTTGCCCATCTGTAAAACACAGATGCCAAGTTTGCCTGTCTCACGGAGCCGTTCGGAGTGCGCCATGGGATGATGCAGGGGAAGTGCTGGGCGCAGGGTTGGCACATAACTCCTTACCTGATATCGTCACCCTTATTTTATAAGCAGGAAATTTGAGATACAGGGATAGTAAGTAACTTGGCCATGTTGGCAGACCATATAAGGACTTCACCACCCTGTAAAGAATGTCCTACACATGTGGAGTTTTATCCCATCCCCACTTATATGTCCAGACTAAAACACTAGGCCTGATCAATTTGGCCTCATATGATAATGACCACATCTACACAGTTTCATGGCCTTTCCCTTGCTCATTACATCAAGAACGAGCTGTTGCTCCTTTCAACAAAGACAAGTTTTATTCGCTATTTTCACATTTCACTCTAAATTTCTCCACCTTCTTGGCGAGTTTTTACAAAGGGGAGGGTGCAGTGGGCATTGTGTGGTCTCTGAGAGTTAACCAGTCACAGCGCTCGGCATTGCAGCTTAGCCTCCTACGGTGCTGGTGGATGAACCTAGACAGGATCCTCTTCGGGAGGAAGGAGAGACCATAGTTGAGAGTCATCTGGCCAGGTAAAGAAGAGATGATGAAAGAAATCATCAGAAGGCTGCTGCAACCTCTAGAAAGCCAGGCAGAGAGGGCAAAAAGCCGCCACGTTCAAGAATGTGCATCCTTGGGATATTGATAAGAATCATGATATTAAAATCACAATATTTAAGTTATTTCATGTAAAGAGGCTGAGCAATGAATGTAGTAGGATTGAGAAGCTTTCAGTTTAATGATGTGGGGGTGAAACTGCAGCCCTTATGGCTCATGGAACAATGAGAGGATTAGGCTCTTTCCCTCCCTATGCCTGCTGCTCTCTGGTTGGAAAGAGAAACCTGGGAGTTATCTATGCCCTTGGGCAGCTTCCGTTCTAGATTAGAATTCCCAAAGCTGTTCTCATAAGCCAGAGGGAATGAGAAAAAATAGAATTAACATTGGCTAAGCAGCTTCCCTTGCAACAAGTACTAGATCCAGATAATTTAGTCATTTCTTCTTTTAATTCTTATGAGAACATCATTAAGAAAACTTGCATTACCTTTATTTTATAGATTAGAAAGTTCACAGAAACTCATCAGACATAAGAACTTTCTTTTATAGTCAGTCCTACATGATTCTCTCTTGCTATTTCCCTTTCAAAGCAATGAAATCTCCTATTAATGTATTTAATGCCTGTCTCCTAATTAAGCTTAAGTTCCTCAGGAGCAGAGGTCCCATTGGCCATCTCTTCTATCCATTCCCAGAGACTAGACAATATAAATTAGAAATGCAAGCAATGACTACCGTATAACCAAGTGAATGGATGACAAATAGTTCCTTCAAAGTTACAGACTAATGGCAGACCTGAAATTTCAATTCTGAAGCCTCCGATTCTAAAATATAACAGCTTGGATGAATTGTTGAGGCAAGCCCCACACCCTTTCAACTACTGACAGATAGACTACATTATCTGAATCTAGTATTTGTTCCAGGGAAGCCACTTAGCCAATGTTGGTCCCATTCTTTCTTTTTTCCTTCTGACTATAATTGTTGAGCCAAGTCCACACCCTTTCCACTACTGACAGATAGATCTGAAAGGAGACCAGGAATCTTTGTCATGTGGAAATTCACAGAACTCCCTACAACTCACACACTTATTTATCCTACATATCCATTTATGGTCCTTTATGGAAAAATTAGGAGGCTTCATACAAAACATTGTTTTAATCCTACGAATGTAACAGCTAGCCAAACAGACAAAGACCCTGATATCATGGGCCTTGATTTCTAGTGGGAAACAATAGAAAATAAACATATATGTGTGTAAATTAGCAAGAGGAAAGTCTCAGAGAAGGATAAATGTGAGGCATTTATCCTATAAGAAGTTATATACCCGCCCAGAGAAATTGACTAGAAATTCTACCTATGGCCCAATCCTTTTTTTTTCCCTTTAATTTTCTTTGAACTGTTTTTAAAAAGCAAATAGGAGAAAGTACTCAAGAAGTCTAATCAGCTTTATTTACATTTTTGGGTTATTGGACAGACTTATCATCTTCATCAGAAGTTCCACTGTGTTTTATTCAGTTTAATGTGCAGGGAGAATACAGCGATAAATGCAGGCACCTGAGGATCACAGTTCATGGACAGCCTTAGCTACTCAGTGAGGCCCTTTGCAATTCAGTGAGACCCTTTTTCAAAATAAAGAATAAAACATAGGGCTAGAGGTGTAGCTTGGAGGCAAAATGCCCCTGGGTTCCACCTGCAGTAACACAAACACACACACACACACACACACACACACACACCCTCTGATAGTATATGCATCTGATAAGAAGACTAGAAGAGTAGTTGATCTAAGCAGTAACACAAACACACACACACACACAGACACACACACACAGACATACACACACATACACACACCCTCTGATAGTATATGCATCTGATAAGAAGACTAGAAGAGTAGTTGATCTAACCAGAACTGATTTAGTAAATAACATCTTGAAAATTGTTCATCATCCTATGTATTTAATGTTTAATTTTTATAACGTGTTTTAGAAGTAATATTTACTTTTATTTTCCCCACTATAGGCATACTTTATAAATCATTCTTCAAAATAGTTGACCGAGATCTATTGAAATTTATAGCCTGGGTGATTTAGAGGTTGAAGGTGTTTTTAAAAGGCTATAGGACAGATGAAAATTATCAGGTTTCAGGTGTGTAGGGAATACAGGGAGGACATGATAAAACTTGCTTTAGGGTGGAGTTTCTCAAACTCAGCACTATGGTCCAGACAATTCTTAGTTGTTCTGTGTATTTAAGATGTAAGAAATGGTCCTCACCTCCACTTATTGGTGCAAATAGAAAAGAAAAGCAGGTTAGCATGCAAAGAAAAACGATAGCTGAAGTCAGGAATTCTGAGGCCAGTTAGGGAGAATGAGCAAATACAGACGAGAATATGCCGAGGGCAGTTCAGTGGGTGATCACTTACATTTGGAAGACAGACCGGAAAGGAGATCCGGGGGAGGGAAGGAGACAGGGTTGGGAGGTCAGTGAAGTAATGCCCCCTCTTGGGAGGAGACTCCAGCTGGATTAGAAGAGGATGCTCTGTGCATGAATGTTGTATGTTCATTACGGGAGGGGTCAGTCTTCTTGTAGACCCAAGAAGTTTAGAGGGGAAAACACAAGGCTATGATGAAGGACTGTGCTTATTAGGCTTAATTGCCAATTTACCAAAAGGCAGCAGCCATTTAAGGATCTGGCTGAGCATATGGTCATGTGGAAAGGAAGAGGCAGGAATATGGCCACAAGAATGCCAGCTCTGTAGCTGAGGCTCATAAATTTGCCTGCATGGAGACTCAGCTGGCTTGAAGATCAGAGGCTTCTGGCCCAAGATGCTGTCTCCAGATCCCATCTAGAAAACCCAGAGCTCTCTTCAAAGCCAGCTGTAGGAGCCAACCACCAAGGTTGGCATGGCTCCAGCCTCTGTCAGCGGACCCCAGGAGGAAGCACAGCAGTATCCAGAAACATGGTCCCTCTCCAGGGAGCAACAAGAGGCTAATAGCAGGTTTGGCTTCCTGTCATCTGGCTTGAGTGCATTTTCTGTCCCGAGAGCCCTTCAGGCCTGAATAAGAAGCAAAGGAGACAGGCCCAAACCAGAGGTCAGCATGAGATAGGTTCTTTGTGAAAACGTCAGGAATTTAACTTGTCCTTGGGGGATTATGCTCCCCAGGCAGCCATAGTTCTTCTTCTTCTTTATTTATTTTATTTTTTATTTTTCTTTTTTAATTTTTTAAATTATAATTTATTTTATTTTATTTTATTTTATCTTATCTTTTTATTTTTTATTTTTTTATTTTTTTATTTTTTATTTTTATTTTTTATTTTTCTTCTTCTTTATTTATTTATTTATTTTTTATTTTTTGCAATACTAGGGATAGAACCCAAGGGCATTCTACCTCGGAGCAACACTCCCAGCCCTATTTTTTATTCTTTACTCTGAAACAGGGTCTCATTGAGTTGCAAAGGGCCTCACTAAGTAGCTGAAGCTGTCCTCAAGCCATAATCCTCCTGCCTCAGCCTCCCAAATGCTGGAATTACAAGAGTGCAGTACCACACTTGGCTGGACACTGCCCTTTCATCTGGATAGAAGGATCAAAGAGTAGTACCTCTAATCTCCTAGTGCTGGGCCTTCTCTCTCTCCAGAGATACCACATTAATTATGTCCTCAGAGCCCTTAAAACTGCCTTCAGCCAGGCTTCCTATATTGAGCCCCAAAGATGCTACTTTGTGCCTACCAATTTATTCATTCATTCATTCATTTGTGGTACTGGGGATGGAGTCCAGGGGAATTGTACTATCAAGTTACACCCCCAGTCCTACTTTTTAGTCTTTCTTATTTTTTGAAACAGTATCTCACTGAGTTGCGAAGGACCTCATTAAGTAGCTGAGGCTGTCTGAGAACCACGATCCTCCAGTCTCAGCCTCCCAAATGATGGGATTACAAGCATGAGCCACCATGCCCGGCTCTACCAATTTATTTTTAATGGAGGCATAATGCACATCTGGTGAAAGATACAAATTCCAAGTGTGTGGCTGGTACATTGTTAGGTAGACATGGTCCTCGCCCCCATCTCCTGGCCACTACCCAGATGAGGACAAGTGTGTCCACAGCTGCCTACAGCTTCTCCTCATGGATCTATTTAGTTAGTACCCTCCTCAAGCTAGTACTCCTCAAGCTAGAAACATAGTATTCCTCAAGCTAGAGGCTAGAAGCTAATCTCTTTAATCAGTACTCCTCAAGCTAGAAGCAACCACTGTTTTTATTTCACTCATCATAAAAGAAAGTTGCTTATTCTTGACCTTCATGTAAATAAAATTGTATTTAAAAATTTTTTTGAGCTGGGTATGGTGGCACATACCTGTAATCTTGGTTGACAGGAGAATCACAGATTCGAGGCCAGCCTCAGCAGTTTAGTGAGGCTCTTTGCAACTTAGTGAGATCCTGTTTCAAAATAAAAAATAAAATAGGACTGGGAGCATATCTCAGGTAGAAGGTCCCTGGTTTCAATCCCCAGTTCAATAAAAAAAAGTTTTATTTTATTTCATGTAGCATAATATGTTTGAGATCCATCAATGTTGTGGCATGTAGCAATAGTGTGTTTGTTTTTACTGCGGTATAGCAATCCATTATTTAGGGATATAATTATTTAGTCCCCTACTAATAGACATTTGAGTCCTTTCTAGTTTTCCGGGTATGACTAGGGTTCCTATGAATATTCTTATATGGCTTTTAGAGAACACGGGCTCTTTTTTCTCTTGTGTATACATCTGGTTCTGGATTTTCTGAGGCATAAGATCTAGGAGTCAGTAGGACTTTGATAGATGTGTTCCTATCACCAGTTTCCCAAAGTAGCCAGTTTATACTTCTTCAGCAGCACAGGAGAATTAGAATGACTTCGTATCTCACTAACATCTAGTACTACGTTTTTCAGTTTTAACTGTTTTACCAAATATTTGTCAAATCTAGAAGAGATCATCTTGTGTTTACTTTTTGGAAAGTCTTTTTTTATCTCTCTCATAATCCCAACAGAAAATTTTAAGTCAAGTATAATCGATCTATATTTGCAACCACAAAATAATATAAAATGGGTATGATTTTGCTTATGTAATGATTGCTAATTTAAGAAATGAATAACCAAATGAATGAATCCAGACTTAACAGAAAATAGAATCTGTCTATATGCTACTGAGTTATACCAGGAGATCACCAGGCTTTTCTTCTGGGAGGAACACTGGTCTTTCACAAAAAATTCAAGATCTGTTCTCTGAGACTAAGGCCCTTATCCATGACATCAGAAACATGGGTAAAAAGTATAGTTCATTTAATCCTTGCAATTAAACTATGAGTTAATTATTTTCCTCAATTTACCCAGGTGACTTAGAGTTTAAGCAACCTACCAAAGGTCACCCGATTCCTATGAAACAAAGATGAGATTTGAAGCTAAGTTTGACTAACCCCAGGAAAAGCCACTTCAGCTTCTTCTATGATGTAAAAGTGGTCATCCAGCTGCAAAGAGACAGACAGACAGAGAAGAAAAGGACCACACTATTATATTGCTCATTGTAATTCAGTCACTCTGTATCAAGAGGTCATGTGATCAGGCACTTTGAAAAGCTATATATTAAATCACTTTCATGAAGTTTTATATCAGGTCGGGACAGTTGTAGCTATGGCTATGAAATTGCTTTTCATTGCAAGTGGAGAAGTTATCATTTCAATTCTTTTGAAAAGGCTACTAAAAATTGCTGATTGATTACATGTCATTAAAGTGTACACAATTATTTCTGTTGTTTATTATAGTATAACAAATCTTCCCAAAATTTAGTGCCTCAAATTGACAACAAACCTCTTTGCTGATGATTTTTGTCCCCTGGACTGGGCTCTGCTGGGCGGCTCGTCTTTGCTCCTTGTGGTATTAGCTGGGCTGGTTCATGAATTTGCTGTCAATTATCAGCTTTACCATACCTTCGCGGTCCAAGGTATCTTTGTTCACATCTCTAGCACCTCTGCTGAGATGGCTGGAACTGCTAAGGATTGGCTGGGTTTCTTTCTTCCCTGCTGGTCATCCATTTTTCAGGGCATCCCCACCCATGTGACCTCTCATGAGTAATGAGTCTATACTAGATCTCCTCATGAAGGATTCCACTTCTGCTACATTCTCAGTATAATGCTCATATTTTCATATGCAGCACACATAAAATAATTGAGCCTCCAAATTCTTGCTTAAGACAATGGTTGTATTTTTTGAAACCTAACTGGTAATAGGTCTTCCAGCAAAGAAAGAGTCCCATCTTCAGCTGCTAGCCATGCCATAAAAAGGGGTTTATATAGGGCATAATGATTACATCTCCACCTGTCCTATAATGATCCTATCTCCATATGCACCATATGCAAGGGAATGATTGTGTGTCTTCCCACAATGTAATTATAAGAGGTTTATCAGCAATGCAATGATCCCAATTTCTACCTGAAATGCAATTGATATCATCATTATGGGCAATATAAGGAGCATATCTCTACCATAAATGTAATTAACACATTGTCTTTTGCACACTAAAGATTGCATTTCTCTGGAAAACGCAATAACAGTTCTATCTGTAGTGCAGTGATCCCATCTATTTGTGCGAGTTAATTATCGCTTTTCCACTTGCAAAGCCATAATGATAGGTATTCCTATAGGGCGGTGATTGCATCTCTGCCCTCAGGGTAATGATCACATATGCAATGCAAGATAACAAAATTGGCCTCAGGGCAACGATCAGATTCCTTTGCACAGAGTAAGGATAACATATCCACTTTAACCTAAAGATAACAAGCCTCTTGTCAGTGCTGTGATGCCAACTTCCCCTGCAGGAAGAATGGGTGGCAGGCATTGGTACAGGGAACATCACATCCCTCTGATGTGTAAGGGCAGATGTTGTAGGAAGCTGAACTCCTACTTAAGGTAGAGGTAGCATAGTGGCAAAAATATCAGTTCTATGGACAAAGAGATGTGAATGTAAATAAATGTCACATCACAGTCTGTGTGGCTTTGGGCAATAGACTTGCCTTCTCTGAACCAGGTTGTAAAACTAAAGATAATAATTTGTGTTTGCAATGAGATTGGCATGAAGGCAATACTTTTTAGCATAAAGCCTGGCCCTTGAGTGTCACTGATGTTGTTATCTTTCCTGTATATAACCCTTTAGGGTCTGAATCCCAGTATCAATTCTCCCCACTCAAACCCAAATTAATGTTCATTTGTACATTTAATTATTATTATTTTTATTATTATCATTAGTAGTAGTAATATTAATGTACTGGGGATAGAATTCAGGGTAATTTTACCCCTGAGCTCTATCCCAGCCTTATTTCATTTTATTTCTTAAAGTTTTGAGACAGGGTCTTACTAAATTTGCAGAGGGCTTCATTAAGTTTCTGAAACTGACTGGCCTTAAGCCTGAGATCCTTCTATCTTACCTTCCCAAGTACTGGAATACTGGAATTACAAGTATGCACAAACACATCTTAAGCACTTCCCCTTTCTCTCTCATCTCTCTCTTCTCTCCTCTCCTCTCCTCTCCCCTCCCCATGCTCTCCTCTCCTCTTCTTTTCTCTCTCCTCTCTCTCTCTCTCTCTCTCTCTCTCTCTCTCTCTCTCTCTCTCTCTCCCCCTCCCTCCCTCCCTCCCTTTATTATTCCGTGTCTTCCTAATGAATGTCCCTTTTCTTTCCACATCAGAATGTTGCTTTCTAACTCCATTATTTCCCACTAGAAATACATTTTTTAGTTTTTAAGATTGTTCTCAGCTAGGTATGGTGGTACACACCTGTTATCCTATCATCCTTAAGAAGCTGAGACAGGAAGATTACAAATTCAAAATCAGCCTCAGAGACTTAGTGAAGTCCCTCAGCAAATTAGTGAGACCGTTTGAAAATAAAACATAAAATAGGGCTGGGGATGTAGCTCAGAGATAGAAAGCCTCTGGGTTCAACCTCCAGTACCCACTACTCTTCCCCCAAAAAGATTGTTCTTTTGTTTATTGGCCACCATCTATAGACACATATATGTTAGAAAACTGGACATCAATTCACTTCTCACTGGAATTTGCTCTGCATTATGCCAGTCAAGCACTACATGTTGTCCCCATGTTTCTTTGTTAAGCTCTGATCTTTCCCCATTGTTACTCTCTCAGCCCAGGACTTCATCTTTGTTTCCACAAACAGATATGTAACTTGTTTTGAGGTGTGGACAGATTTTTCTAAGGACACAGGAATAGATTCACATATTTGAAAATACAGAAGCTCTAAAAATGTCATTAAATCATAAAAAATGAAAATGCAATGAAACATCAAAATGAATAAAGTATAATTTCTAGGTGTTTTCCTAATAAGGTATTAGCAGTTTTGGTAAGCAATGAACTCTACTGATAAGCTATATATATATATATATATATATATATATATATATATATATACATATATATATATATATATATATATATATATATATATATATTTTTTTTTTTTTTGTGGTGGTACTGAAGTTCCTGGAAGCCCTTCTACCTCTGGGCTACACTCCCAGACCTATTTTATATTTCTGAAACAGGGTCTCTTATGCCAGCGCGGCTGGCTTCTAACCTGTGCGATCCTCCTGTCTCTGCCTCCCAAGCGCGGGGATTACAAGCGTGCGCCACCACGCCCGGCTAAGCTATATTTTATATATTCAATATATATATATTTAATATATTTTAGATATTGTGACATTTTATGAATGCCTCAATAGGAAAATATACCAGTAGATAATTCATTAAAGACATTACAATAGGTAATAAATGTAAAATAATTTTAATGTTATAATAATTAACATTATTTTATATTTAAATAACATTATCAATTTTCATTCATAAGGTTTTCAAATATGTAAGAATATTTAGGGTAAAATAGCAACTGTCCAATAATTCTCTTACAAGTAATTTATCTGAATCTCTTTAACTCTTAAAGTACAAATTCATAAATAGACAGGTAGATATAGATATAAAAAGACACAAAGAGAATGTATGGGTTAGTATGTCAGAAAGAGAAATTTAAAAATCTTACAGAAAAGTTAATTTTTAAAAATAAACAACTGCAATGTTAAAAAGATTTAATTAAGTTACCATGTCATATGCAGAAAGTAATGACTTTAAATGTATGTAAAAAACAAATTAAGGAGATGGCAAATTTATAGATAAAACTATACACAGAAATATATATTAGAGATTTAAATTCACAGACTTTTAAAACATAAACTAATAAGTAAGATTTTGTGTAAACTTTAAAATTTTAGTATAATCTACACTGGATACAGAAAATAGTACGATTGATTCTATAGGAATGTTGAATTAGTCATTTGAGATATTTTGAGAGCACATTTAATAATAACAAGTAAAGAAAGAATGAGATTTAAAATGGCAAGAAAATAATTTTAGAATGAACAAAAGATGGAGAATAAAAATAGATATAATAGGTTCTATTGGGAAAGAGGTTATGCAAGATTAGGAAAATGAAAAATACACATTATATATACAATAAAAGAAACTCCTAAAATATAGGGGCAAAACTGTGTTCAAAACATAGAGATTTACTGAGAAGCACGTAATAGTCACCGAACAAAATCTGTATGTTCCTACTCTGTTTCCTTTCTTCCTTTCTTCCTTCCTTCCTTCCTTCCTTCCTTCCTTCCTTCCTTCCTTCCTTTCTTTCTCTTTCTTTCTTCCTTCCTTCCTTCCTTTCTTCCTTCCTTCCTTCCTTCCTTATTTATTTATTTATATATTTATGGTGTTGGGGATGGAAGCACAGTGCCTCACATATGTTAGGCAACTGCTCTATCTTTAAGCTAGACCTCTAGCTCCTAGCTTGTTTTTATTGTTTTTTTTTTTTTTTTTTAGTTTTTAGTTTTTGTGTGGTACTGGGGTTTCTGGAAACCCTTCTACCTCCAGGCTACACTCCCAGACCTATTTTATATTTTTATTTGGAAACAGTCTCTTAAGCCAGCGCGGCTGGCTTCGAACCTGCGCGATCCTCCTGTCTCCGCCTCCCAAGTGCTGGGCTCCTAGCTTGCTGTTAAACTTCGAGAGTTTTTTAAATGTCAAAATCATTTTTATCTGGGTGCAGTGGCGCACACCTGTAATCCCAGTACTTGGGATACTGAGACAGGAGAATCGTAAGTTCAGGGCCAGCCTTAGCAATTTAGTGAGACCTTGTTTCCAAATAAAAAATAAAATCAGTCTGGCGGTGTAGCTCAGAAGTAGAATGCCCCTGGGTTCAATCCCCAGTATCACACACACACACACAAAATTATTTTGATAAAAATAATTAAAATTTATAGGAGAACTTTTTATTTTAAAATTTTTATTTTATTTGATTAATACATCCAAAGTATAGTTATTTCAACATTTAATTAATCAGATGTGGTGGTACATGCCTGTAATCCCAGTACTTGGCAGGCTGAAACAAGAGGATTGCAGTATAGCGGTCAGCCTCAGCATTTTAATTGATATTATATTACTAATTAAGAAAAAATAAATATGAAAATATAAATATATTAACATCTTGAAAGACACAACAAAAGTCTACCTACTCTGAGATTTTTTTAAATCTCAAACATAAAATGTTAAAAGACAAAATGGCCCTGGCTCTAGAGTATTGATGGAAATAGCCCTGGTCCTTTTTTAATGTATATTTTGTTGTTATGCTTTGCTTTGCTTTCTTGGGTGTACCACCAAGTTATTTTCCACCCAAGGGGGGGGTGTATATATATATATATATATATATATATATATATATATATATATATATATATGCTTTGTAAAATATAAAAAAATTTAAAATTATATTATTTGTGATTGCCTCTTGGGTAGAGAGCTGGGGTATAAGAGGATGGGGGAAATAGACAAATCTGAAAAATATACACACAATTTTGGATTGCACAAAGGTGAAAGGAGGAGCTTCTTAATAAGGCACCACATACATATTATATTTTATATATATGTATATATTTGTATTCATTCCATCCTATTTCCTTTCTATGTAGTTAAAATTGGAGAGTTCAGTATTTGTAAAGAAGGTATACAATATACAATTAATACAGCGATGACACAAATCTGAATCTAAACCTGTAATTTTCAACATCTAAAAGTATATACCTAGATATAAAAATAAGAGTGAGCTAATACCTTGTTTTAGCAAGGCACTAACAGAGGATTTTTTTTTCTACATGGCAATTCAAGTGAGAGAGGTTAAATAATCATTTTGTAATGTCTAGGATATGTTTAAAAGTAGCATCAACATCCCAATGCAAACTGGAAAAGTAGTTGGTCCATGGGTTTGGAATCCATGGATATCACCTGCTACAGTGAAGATATTAGAAAGATTTTATACTGAACATGCACATAGTCTTTTCTTCTCATTATTTCCTAAACAATACAGTATAACAGCTATTTGCATATCACTACCTTGTATTCAGTACTAGCAATGTAGAGATGATTTGAAGTATACTTGAGAATACACGTAGGTTGCATGCAAATACTATGCCATTTTATATAAAGAACTTTAGCATCTGAGGGTTTGATATCCATAGGGAATCCTTGGAACAATTCCCTATAAATATGAAGAAAGACTGTATACGGCTTTTAATAAAAAAAGAAGAAAAATCAGGAGGGAGTTCATATATGTGTATACATGTATACATGTATATGTGTATATATGTATATGTGTATATGTCTATATGTGTGTATGTGAATATATGTACATGTGTATGTGTGTGTGTCTCCATGTGTGTTGTAACATTTAAAGGATCGTACGAGGCAAAAGCTCAGAAAATATGTTGCTATCACCATAGTATTTTATCTGACTATTGAAACAAAATTGACAGAAAAAGAAGAAAATATCATTTGAAGGCAGCAGCACTGAGAAAAGACCCTGCACATCATCATGTCTCTTACCTTCCCGGGTTCATTCTTGTTCTCCTGATTAAGAAAGGAGGAGAAAGGAGGGGGGAAGAGGAAAATCTCTAAAACACACAATGTACTTAAACATATCGAAGTCAATCACTAAGCCAAGCAAGGGAGGGAGGGACGGGGAGGGAATGGGATGGGAATTGGGTAGGGGTTAAATCAGCGATGAGTACATGTTTGTACACACAAGTTTTTTACCTCCAATAAGTTGTATGAATATAATGCACCAATAAAAAAAAAGGGGGGGAAAAAAAAGAAAGCCCAACCTGTCATGCTCTTACTGAAATAATGATCTCAGAAGCCCTGTCTCACTACCTTGTCCAACCCCTACCTTGTTCAAGACCTCCTTCCACAAGACTTCTATGTCACCCAGTTTCTTATAGCTTTGTTTCTTTTTTGTCTATAAACATCTTGAAAGATAGGAGATTCTTCACATTTTTTTTTACAACAGACCCCATACAATGCTTGCTGAATTTTAAGCCCTTTGTGATTAGAAGATAATAAATCAAAGCGGGGATGACGGGGCAGAAGCATTTGGGAGGCTGAGACCAGAGGATTACAGTGAGACCCTCCACAATTTAGTGAGACCCTGTTTCAAAAATAAAGAATTAAAAAAAGAAACAGGCTGGGGGTGTAGCTCAGAGGTAGAATGCAGCTGGGTTCCATCTCTAGTACCGCAAAATAAGGATAATAAATGAATGCATGAATGAATTAATGAATGACTGCATGCTTCTGATACTTACTGAACTTCTATATACATGAAACTTTACCAAGAAAATTCCTTGAACACGCACTCCACACAGACGTTTGTCAAAGGGATGCAGGGGCCAACCTGAAAAATCTCCTAATGGGTACTGCTGGAGCAATTTGAATATTAAAATAAGTAATGGGAGCATTAAAAGTAAAATAAAATCCATTAGTCCACATGATATGATCATTTACTAACTAAATAAGGAGAAGGAACAAATCTTCCATATTAAAAAATTTACTTAATAAAGAGAGAAGAATGAGAGAAATAAAAATCAGAATTGTGCAGATTTGATCCATGGGCAAATGCTAAAATCACCATGCAGATATTTAAAAAAGAATAGGATATTATCTATCATCTTCCCCACATTTAGTACATATGGGGGCTTTAAGCCATGACCACAGTACATGGTAATATTTTTTTTGAGGTACTGGGGATGAACCCAGGGGCATTCTACCTCCAAGCTATACCCCCAACCCTGTTTTTTATGTTGTTTTTTTTTTTTTTTTCTGAAGCAGGGTCTCACTGAGTTGCAAAGGACCTCACTAAGTACCTGAGGCTGTCTGTGAATGGCAATCCCCCAGTCTCTGCCTCCTGAATGCTGGAATTACAAGAGTGCACCACCACACCCAGCCAGTACATGGTAATTTTAATACATGATTAAAATTTTCTTGATACTTCTTATTCCAAAATTCTTCTTCCCTTAGCTGGGCATAGTGGTGCATGCTTGTAATCTCAGCATTTGGGAGGCTGAGACAGGAGGATTCCAGTTCGCGAACACCCTCAGCTACTTAGTGAGGCCCTTTGCAACTCAGAGACCCTGTTTCAAAAGAAAGAATAAAAACTTGGGCTGGGAGTATAGCTTGGAGGTAGAATACCCCTGGGTTCCATCCCCAGAACTGAAAAACCAGACCAAACCAAACCAATATTCTTCTTCCCTGAGTGTGAATTTAATTTAGTGACTTGCTTTTAAGAGAGAGAGAGAGAGTATCGAAAGGGAACTATAATAATTTCACAGTGAAGAGACCTGGAGAAACCATTTAAACAAATAATCAAGGTTAACATCACTGGTATCAAAAAATATTGACATCATATGCTCCTGATAAGTCACAATAAAAACGGTACATCATCTCTGTGATACTATTTTCCTAAATCAATAACCTCAATGTATTAATGAGAAAGGATTAGATAAACCCAAATCGAGGGGCATTGTACAAAATACCAGGTTAGTAGTCTTTACAAGTATTACGGCCATGAAAGACAATGAAAATCAGAAAGAAACTCTCAGAGATTTGAGAAGTCTAAGGAGACACAGTGACTAAATTTAGTATGGTGTCCTGGATGGGATCCTGGAGCAGAAAAGGGAAAAGGGAGATCCAAAGTAAGCCTGGAGTTAAGCTGACAGTATATATGAAGGTTAATCTCCTTTCAGTAATCTACTCTGGTTATGTAAGATGTCAACATTAGCAGATGTGACATAAATGTTATACGGGGACATTGCACTATGTTGGAAACTCATAAATCTGTGTTTATGGCAAAAAATACATATGATTAAAGACATGCATACATATACATGCATGATCCCCCCCATAGCCCCAGACCTTCTCCCAGAATCCAAAATGATCCCAGGGACTAGACAAGTCTTGGTTAACAAATAGACTTCTTAGTACCCAGTACACCCTTTCTGAAGCTTCAGGAAGCTCTGGGAAAAAGAGTGAGTTCTGTAACCTGCCTCTTTATAACTTTTCTCATCACACCCTTTATTATATGTATGTATATGTATATATTTTCTTCGCCTTTTATTTTATTTAGGCACTTTCTAGAGTTCAACTGTCGCTCCGGGCATCAAACTAATTTTCTCCTCAGCAATGATTGCAGACCTGCATACATAATAAACCCCGTTATTGCTCTTGTTATTAAGTAGGCTGTTGGGGACACGGGTGGGAGGGAGGCCATGCTCTCAAGGTAAGGGCTCTTCCTGGTGCTGCCTGCCCTCCCTCACTGAGGAAGACCACCGGGCCAAGCAAAACAGCCCACCGAGGAAATGATGCAGACGACCCTGCTCCTTCAAGAGATGCCGATGTCAGAGGTTCCCACTGGCTGTGAGGCACTGACACTTGTCATTTATTTAATGCAAAATAAAGTCATTATTTATTGACTACTCCAAAGGACTGCATACATTGAGAACCGACACCGGTGATTGTCTCAGGTGTTTTATGATCCTTTCATTTTAAATCCACGTGGCAGGCTTGTGAAGAAAAGGTAGTCAACTTCTTTTTATAGACTGGAAATGAAGACTGAGACACATTCAATGGGTTGTCTATAGTTTTCCACATGGTTAGCAAGTAGCAAAACCCAGGAATGGGGCTAGAGCGCAGTCCAGGCATGCCCACCAATGCTTTCTTACCATCTTAGTTACCCGCAGCAGGGCAGCAGAAAATTGGTTTCCTATGCTTTGAAAACACCAGTATACCCCAAATTTAATGCATATGTGAATGCTGTGGTTTGGATCTTCAATGTCTGCCACAGGCTCCTCTGTTGAAGACTTGGTCCCCAGTGCAGCGATGACCAATAGTGGGGCTCTTGTGAAGGGACTGGATCATGAGGACTCTCATTTCACTCATTAATTAACCCATTGATGTGTTTGTTCATAGTTGACGGGATGATTAGGAGGTGATGGAAATGGTAGGTGGTGAGTTCTGATTAAGAAGTAAGTCATGAGTGTGCCCTACAAAGGTGGTTTTTTCCTTCCTTCCTTCCTTCCTTCCTTCCTTCCTTCCTTCCTTCCTTCCTTCCTTCCTTCTTTCCCTCCTTTCTTCCTTCCTTCTTTCCTCCCTTCCTTCCTTCTTTTTTTCCTTCCACTGGGGAAGGAACCCAGATGCATTCTACCTCCAAGCTACAGCCCCAGCCCTGTATTTTTTATTCTTTATTTTGAAACAGGGTCTCACTATGTTGCTGATCATCCCACTAAGTTGTTGAGACTGGACTCTCCAACCTGTGATCCTCCTGTCTCAGCCTCCCAAGCGCTGAGATTATTGGTGTGCGCCACCATGTCAGCTTGGAAGGGCATTTCTTATCCCACCATCGGCCAAACAGCTCTACTTCACCACACCCTTCCTGTCATGCTTCCCTGTCTCAGTACAGGATCACAGCAATGGAGCCAGCTAACCACAGGCTTGAACCATGACCCGAAACAAATATCTTCTACTTTAAGTTGGTTTTCTTAAGTATTTTGTCACAATGATGAAAAGCCTGAGACCTGGTTAAAATGAGGATACTCATGTAGTAGGTATTGAATGGGCCCTCAGGTTCCTCTTTCTTTCTTTCTTTCTTTCTTTCTTTCTTTCTTTCTTTCTTTCTTTCTTTCATTTTTCCTTTGTACTGAGTATTAAACTCAGGGGCATTCTATACCCCAAACTACCCCCCCATGGCTTTTGTTTTTTCATTTTTTACAGGATCTCGCTAAGTTGCTGAGGCTGGACTCCAACCTGCAACCTACTTGTCTCAGCCTCCCAAGTACTGTGATCACAGATATGCTCTACCACATCCAGCTCTGAGATTCTTATTTCTAACAAATTCCCAGATGGTGTTGACTCTGCTAGCCCATGGTTCACTCTTAGACTAAGAAGAATGAAAGACAAGCTTGGAATCCCATTATTATAGAGTCACACCTTAGCTTTCCAAGAGAAAAGCAGAAATTGCTGGCAAACTCAAATACAGTAGTTAAGCAGTATCCACTATTAAATGATTGATTCTTAGTTTCGTTGTTATGAATTGAATAAACTTGCTCCAGGGCTAACAGCTTAGTGTGTTCACGAAGAAACAAAGAAGGAATGAAAATCGCAACAATGCCTATGGTTTCAGGAACAGAAAATGAAGGGCAAGGTTGTGTACCCAGCAGGTAGTTACCTAGAGCCAAGAAGGAGTCAAATGGATTCAATTCATGACCTGCCTCTGTGGAGAAAGGACTCATCTCAATCTCTAATCCTTGAGAAATAGTCCTTTTAAAGGTAACACGACTTCTTTTTGATATGCTCTGTAGGAAAATTATTGAAGATTTTTAAATGGGTAAGGGATTACTAGATATCCTTTTAATGGGATGTTGGGGTCTGCCAGAAATCATCTGGTTCTATAGGTATTTGTGCATTGCCTTTAATTAGGCTCTTTTTGTGATTTTTGTAGAGATAAAAATGAACTTGCAGAAATCTGATAGTAATGCAAATTATTCCTAATGGTAGAAATGCAAATCATATCTAGTAGAGTGCAGTGATTATCACCCTGTGGATATTGACCAGTTTTTTTTCCAGTTTTACATTAATTTGTAAATCCAATTAAGCATCTCTTATCTGACCATAAATGGGTAGTGTATATAGTTCTCCCTTGTAGTTATAACAATTACTAGTTCTCTCACTAATTGATGGGCCCAATAAAATTTTTGGTTCATGTTTATTTCGCAGTGTATGAGAGTCATGATATTTATTCTTGATAAATAAATGTTCCTGATATTTTGTGTGTGTGTGTGTGTGTGTGTGTGTGTGTGTGTGTGTGTGTGTCTTTATTTGGGATTTAACCCAGGGTCATTCCATTTCCAATCTACACACCCAGGCCTTTTTAGTTTTCTTTTTGGTTTATTTATTTATTTATTTATTTATTTATTTATTTATTTATTTTTGGCGGTACTGGGGTGGAACCCAGAGGCTTTCTACCTCCGGGCTATACTCCCAGACCTTTTTTTATATATTTTATTTGGAAACAGGGTCTCACTAAGTTTCTGAAAGTCTCACTAAGTAGCTGAGGCTGGCTTTGAACCTGTGTGATCCTCCTGTCTCAGCCTCCCAAGCGCGGGGATTACAAGCGTGGGCTACCATGCCCCGGCTTCTTTTTTGTTTTAAAACAGTGTCTTTCTAAATTACTAAGTAACGATAAACTGCTGAAGCTGGTTTTATAACTGCAATCTTCCTGTCTCAGCCTCCCAAGTACTGGGATTATAGGCATGCACCACCATGCCCAGAATAAAATGTGTTCATTTAAATTTATTTTATTTTTTAAAATTTTATCGGTGCATTGTAGTCGTACATCTTAATGGAGTACAAGATGGCAGAGGCATACATGCACACATCACTCAATTAGCCCTTCTCCAGTTCCCACCTCATTCCCTCCCCCTCCCTCCTTCTCATGTTTGGCTTAGTGATTGACTTTGATATGTTTGTGAATGTACATCATGTACGTTAGGGAACTTCCCTCTTCTTCCCTCCCATCCCCCTCAGTTAGGTCATCTTATTTGTTCATCTATGGTTTCTTCTTCCTCATCTATAGTTCCTCCTTTATTCCTTTTTCTCTTTAGCTTCCACATATTAGGGAGAGCATCTGATTTTTTGCTTTTTGTGACTAATCTCACTTAGCATAATGTCCTCCAGTTTCATTCATTTCCCTGCAAATGATGTAATTTTGTTCTTCTTTATGGGTGAATAAAATTCCATTGCATACATATCTCATAATTTTGTAATCCATTCATCTGTTGATGGACATCTTGGCTGGTTCTATAGTTTTGCAATGGTGAGTTGTGCAGTCATGAACATAGATACGCATGCATTCGTTTGTTTGGTTTCCATTCTTTTGGGTAGATACCCAGAAGTGGTATTGCTGGATCATATGGTAGCTTCATTCCCATTCCTTTGAGGATTCTCCATACTGTTTTCCAAAGTGGTTGCATTAAATTGCAATCCCACCAAAAATGTATTAGAGTTCCCACTTAATCACACCCTCACCAGCATTTGTTGTTGTTTGTGGTTTTTTTTCCTAATTTTCTTTCCATTTTTTTAAATTTTTTATTGGTGCACTGTATTCATACATCATAGTGGGATACAAAAAAAACTTTTGTAGACATACATGCACACATCACCCAGTCAGCCCCCACCCGATCCCCATCCCATTCCCTCCCCATCCCTCCTTCCCATGCTTGAAACTGTTACATGAGATTATCATTTTTAATTTTGGATAAATTGCTATAATACTAGATGTTGTTTGTGTTTTTAATGATTGCCCTTCTAGTTGGAGTTAGGTGAAATCTCAGGGCAGCTTTTATTTGCATCTCTCTGACTACTAATGATGTTGAACATTTTTTCATACATTTCTTGGCCATTTGAATTTCTTCTTTTGTGAAGTGTCTATTTAGTTCACATGGGCAAGTGAACCAAAAGGTGTTCCTTAATCACCCCTGAGCTCTCTTTTTAACATAAGCATTTCTTGCAGTAGCCATTGATCTTCTCTCGACTTTTCAGCCTCTGAGGGGCACTTCTGAACTGGAAAATATCTCTAGGGAAAAGTATCACTGAATGTCAAGCTCATTGCTTGCACTTCCCCTGTCTGCATGGTTTTGAGAAAAACTGTCTTTTTTTTTCTTTTTGGCCTGTAGCTTGCTACTGATTAACCTCCCTGCAATCTCTCCTCCCTTCCATCCCCTGGCCATTTGTAATTAAATTTAGGACATCTGAGAATATTTTCCTTATCACTTATCACTTTTACATAAGTGTTTGTGTATGTGTATGGCCTCCTTCATTCCTTTAAGTATCTGGTGGTCTTCTTCCTTCGATTTTTGAGAATCTCAGCACTGAGTCTGTTTTCTTGTCTGACTCCAGTCCACAGTGCCGTGCTTCCTAACCTCTGTATTATAATTTCCACTGTTCTTTCTGCTTGCTTATCCATCAGGCAGTGCTATGATCCCAGCATGGCTTTCTTTCAGAGTACCTTCGACCTACGCAAGAGTCAGAGGACACCCCCATCCTGTCTGAGCGTTTTGCCTTGGGGCAGGAGTTCCAGATTTATTTCCTCAGCTCCACATCCTTGAAGCATGGTTGCTCCAGGCATCTGGGTTATGGAAACTGTGCGCCTGCAGTTGGCCATGATTTAGGCTCTCCGCAGTTTTAGCTCCATGCTGCGAGGACTCCAGGCTTTACAGTATCAACCCTCCGCACTCGGATGCGGGTACCATCAAAGATTCATTTGGCATTCTTCAAATTATTTCTGCCTTATTTTGGGGTCATTCCAGGTCCTGTTTATATTTGATTGTTAGTTTCTTTGTTCATTATTTATCTGTTTTGTTTCATATCTGTGTAGAGGAAAGGGGCTTGAGAGTGCCTCTGAAGTATTCCTTTCTTCCTTCCTTCCTTCTTTCCTTCCTTCCTTCCTTCCCTTCTTTCTCCCTCCTTCCCTCCCTATCTCTCTCCCTCTCTCCTTTTTTCTCCCTTTCTCCTCCTTCCTCTCTTCTCTTCCTCCTCCTCCTCCCCCGTCCTCCTCCATCTTCTCTCTCTGTCTCTCTCTGTATCTCTCTCTCTCTCTCTCTCTCTCTCTCTCTCTCTCTCTCTCTCTCTCTCTCTCTCGCACTTGAGGTTGAACCCAGAGGCATTCTACCTCTGAGCTACGCTCCCACTCCTACTTTGTGCTTTATTTTGAAAAAGAGTTTCGCTAAGTTGCTGAGGTACCTTATTAAGTTGCTGAGATGCTTCAAACCTGGGATTCTCTTGTCTTAGACTCCAAAGTACTAGGATTATAAGTGGGTGCCACCACGCCCTGTTTAAAATCTTTCTTAATTTTCTTAATTTTAATTTGAGCAGCATTTTCTCCAAGACATCTACCATCAAGTGTTTATTCATTGTAGAATAGGAGGGCTTCTCAGAACTCCTTGTCATTCATAATTTTAGAAACCAAAAATCTCTCCAAATGTCTGAATTTTTCTTTGTGTATGTCTGGTTGTTTTCTTGTGTTTTATCTATGTCTGCTTCTGCACTGATTTAGCCTGCATTGTTTTCTGTCCATGGTCTTGCATAAGAACTTGCTAAATGTTCTTAACTAAATGAATGAATAAATGGAGAAAAATGGGTGATATATACATATACATATACAGAGGGGGGGGTCTTAGTGAGACCCTGTTTCAAAATAAAGAATAAAATAAGGCTGAGGGTGTAGCTTGGAGGAAAAATCCTCCTAGGTTCAATCCCCAGTACCACACACACATACACACACACACACACACACACACACACACACACAAAGAATGGGTTTCTATGAACAAATTCTTCTTGCTCAGCCACAACCAGGCACAGAAGAGGTGAATTTGTTCACCTGTCTTCTCACACACAAGCCTTCAGTTTAAAACGGGTCTCCTATGGCTTGGCCTGGCTTTTAACAGTAGTGTGCCTATTGCTTCTGGTTTTCTTAAGTTAACAAGGACAAAATCCGCCATTTGTTGAGTCTCAGCCTACAAGCGGAGTTTCTTTCTTTCACTTATCACTATTTCCAGTACCTGGACAAAAACCTTTTTAAAATAAATTCATAAATATATATCACTGCTGAGTGGGCGAATGGATAGATGAAGACCTCTTACTTTAGCAACAGCAATTAAAACATCACTTGAACAATGAATAAAATTCTTTACTCCAAGTTCCTAAAAACATTCCCTCCCTAATTTAAAAAAGTATATAAGCTCACAAGAAAAAGGAGATGTGATTATTATTCAAGTCACAAGGGAGTCTCAGGTATTCGGCCTCTAAGACTCTGTTTAGTGTAAAATATCACCTACATAGAATAAAACGGGTTCATTTATTTATAATAATCTCTTTACGTCAGTGGCTGTTGATGTTGCCGAGAGTCCGCGGCTATAAGCTCTGAGCATCCAAGACTGTACACACCCAGAACTGGTGATCAGTGTGTGTATTTTCCTTTCCTCGCTTCTAAACAATCTTGAATTTACTGCTCCCAGGACATGCACATCTATTTTCTCTCATTGCTCTGACCATGTTGGCCCCTAGTGACTCTGAGCTTAAAATATTCCTACTATTCTCTTACCTTTATAGAGATGAGACATAAGGCTTTCATCTCCCAAGTTTGTGCTCCATTTCTGCCTACTCTTTACAATTCACCCCTAGATAAAAGGAATGTCATTTCCCCTGTTGTCCCCTCTTTCATCAACTATGATTATTTTTTATTATCAAATCAGATGATGGGCTAAATAACATTTGGGAGTTACTCAAATGACCTGGAAATTGTGAATCCCACCTAGCACCTCTTTTGTCATCTTCGGAAATGAAAGAAGCAAAGGAACTTTCCTCTTTGGGTTCTGACCTTGGGAACTCCCCCATGGTTTTCGTCTTCTCCCAGAGACTGTCCTGCTGTAAACAGCCCATCAGAGTCTCCCAGACAGCTGTTAGAGCTCAGAATCAATTTACTTTGGGGTGAGGACTTGAGGGACACAGATGGGTGAATTACAGGTGTTCAGCTTAGTGGCAGACCCTGCTTGGCACAATTTAATATGTGATCCAACCTGTTTCCGCTGCAGGGCAGCAAAGCTGTCACTCTTTGCCCTGGAGAGGGCTGGTGGGTTTTGGCTGGGTGCCATATACAATCCTAGTTACAAGGTCAAGTGCACAGTTTTGGTTGGGGGAAGCTGTTATAACTTAAGCAAGTCACTGAATACACCTTCAGCCTCAGTCAGATTTCTCTTTTGAGGTGTTAACTGACACTCCAAAGTGCCTCCTAGTTCCATTCAACGACTCTATCCAACAACCTATTGCTGCAGTTCCCATTCCATGTTTATGCCAACCGTGATTCTTTGTCTCGTTGCCTTTTCTTTTTACTTGTTCACTATTTTCTAGCTTTTAAATTACATCATTGCCAACAGTTTCTTCCCACCATCAGTTCTGAATCGTTTGGACATTTCCTTATACACAATTAGAAAGTGGTAGAATAACTCTGGAGATGAGCTCAGCTTTATGAAAACGTATGGTTAAGAGAAGTTAATTTTGCCGGGCATGGTGGTGCACGCTTGTCATCCCTGCGCTTGGGAGATGGAGACAGGAGGATCACGCAGGTTCATAGCCAGCCTTGCTGGCTTAAGAGACCGTTTCCAAATAAAATATTAAAAAGTAGGTTTGGGAAGTGTAGCCCAGAGGTAGAAGGGTTCTATCCCCAGTACCACCAGAAAGAAAGAAAGAAAGAAAGAAAGAAAGAAAGAAAGAAAGAAAGAAAGAAAGAAAGAAAGAAGGAAGGAAAGAAAGAAAGAAAGGTTAATTTAGTGAGAATGGAAGAAAAATTTAGGTTTCAATGGGCAAAGAGTGCATTTGCAAATCAAAACCTACAGAGTTTGACAAAAACAATGGTAAAGTGTCCCAGAATCTTGAGAACTTTAGCCTTCAGTGGATCTTCTTGACATGTAGGGATTGGGTTCCAGACAAAGTATCCTAAAAATCAGAATCACCTTGGAAATAGAGAATCTGTTTTTAAGGCAGTGAGATATGGGCCCTGGAATACTATTCATTTCACTAGATTTGCATGCATTTATGGTTTGAAATCATGCCAGGCGTGCCCTGTCCAGGCCATAGCAAGACCCCTGCAAAATCAAATCTATCATTGAAAAGACCCTGCTTTCCGTAACTCCTTCTGATTTGCTGCCAAAAATTCAAACAGCTATTCCGATTACACTTTAATTGGTACTTTATATTCAACACATAAGAAAACTCATCATAAACAAAAGCTGTTCTTTCCTGAACTCTATGAAGTTAAAGTATCTGGAGCGTGTGTTAACTATATAATATTTATGGAGTTCAGCATATGGGTAAAGTCAGCCAAAGCCCATTTCTCCTCCTTAAGGCTGTATGTACTCAGGAATGCTTTATATATGATTTTGAAATAGCTTAGAAATCTCTACCTCTCAGACATTCTTGCAATGTTAAAGAATAGAAGGAATAATAAATAGTTCATCTGACCTTTTTATTTTGGGGTTTCTCTTTTTATTCTTTGAGAAATCAATACTAATGTAGTTGGCATATATGTAATCAACCTTCTTCCAAGAATCTCAAAACACATATAAACTCTGCTGTTTGGTTACTTAAAAGTAATCACTTGCCTTGAAACCATAAACCAGGCCACATATGGAACTGGTTCTCAGAGTCAAATACTAAGATCTAAATTTCTAAATTTCTACTAGTGGTTTATGCTAATCTGTTACCCTCTTCCATTCACCTACACCCATGCAAGAAGGTGTGGAATGTTAGAGCGTTGGAGACTAAATGGGCGATTTGTGTGTTCAATCAATCAAATTACTAAACATCTCTGTGTCAGGCCCTATGGTGTACATAAAGGACATGATGTCAAATAGTAAGTGGACTTTGCTTTCTAGAAATTCAGTCTCTCGTGAATAACAAGAATCAACATATATTGAACTCCTACTCTGTTCCCTTTGCTTTAAGTATGCATTAACTCAATCTTCCCAATTAACCTTATAAAATAGGGTCGAACATTACATTTGATAGACATTCTCTACCTAGATACTAAAATGCTCATATTGAACCTAGTTTGAGGAAGCTAAGGTTTAATAACTTTAATAATTTAATAATAAAATAAATAATTTTAACAATGTTTTTCCAGACAGGCTTTAGTTTTCCATTGTACCTCTTCCCAGAATGAAATTGTTCTTTTGTAGTTAATGTATGTATTTTCTGTTAAAAATATGCTGTGTATATTCACATATATCTTAAGAGTGCTTGGTATTGTTTTCTGTGTTTTAAAAATTTGTGTAACTATTATAATTCTCTAATATTATTTTTCATCTTGATTCGTTCCCTCAATGGTGAATTTTTTGAATTTGTGAATGTTGAATCATATAGAAAGAGTGCATTCATTGTAAGAGCTATGCAGTGTTTGTCCGATTGATACACACACCTTAATTCATTTTTCTTTAACTGGGTAGTCACACTGTTTTCACTTGTTTCTATAATATTAATGCCTCAATAAACAAACACCTATGTGTTGATTTTTCTATGACACGAACCTATAAGTAAATTCAGTGATCCATAGGGAAGGTACGTTTTCAACAACTACCAAAGTTATTTTCAACTCTACTAAAATCATTTACCAAAATGGCTATAACGTTTAACTCATACTGGAATGGTAAGAATATTCCAGGTCCTCTATAACTTCAGTTGCCTTTGGAGGTGCTAGAAACTTAATTTATGTGAGTTCTATAGATAAGAAATATAATTGATTTAGAACATTTGCATGTATAGTTCTACATGATGTTGACTAGAACATTTTTCTGCTTTTTGATATAGATTTTATTAATATTACAAAGGAATTCTATCTCTGAACTACATCCCCAGCTCTTTTCATTTTTTTTTTAATTTTGAAACAGGGTCTCTCTAAGTTATACACATCAGACTCAAATTTGCTGTCCTCTTGTCTCAGCTTTCCAAGTGCTGGAATTATAGGCACACACCATTGAGCCTGGCTTACGAAGGCTACATTCTTAAAGAAAGTTTGTTAAAGAACACGTTTTATATTCCTTGAAATAGTTTTAGAAAACAGAGTTTTTCCAGGCATGGTGACATAAGCCTGTAATCCCAGTCCTTGGGAGGCTGAGACAAGAAAATCGCAGGTTCATGGATAGCGTCAGCAAGCAGCGAGACTCTCATAAAGAGACCTTGTTTCAAAATAAAAGTAAAATATAGTTGAGGGTGTAGCTCAGAAGTAGTCCCTGGATTCAATTTCCAGTCACACACACACACGCACACACACACACACACACACACACACACACAATTTTTGTTCCTTGAAAATTTAATTAACACCGTATAAACCGCCTTTGGTATGGTGAAAAGTAAAGACTATTGACATTTTATAGTTTTTATTTTTCTTAAGTATTTATCAGGCATTATAAAATTTTCTTGTATAGGGTCCGTTTACTATATTTCTTTGGTTATACCGTGCTTTTTAATAAATGTATATTGTATTTGTTATTTGTACAATCCCGCTCCACTTGTTTTTGGTATTCCTTTCCATTGTTTGTTATTTCCTATTTTCTTACTTTCACTGTTTTATTATGAGTAGATTCTATTAGAATAGGAGGAGGATTTGGTCCATTTTTCTTTTTAATTCCTTTAGCTCAGTGCTTGGGTCATTAATTTTTTTTTCATTTGACAGTATGCATTAAAATTAAGTTTATGAATTTCCCTCTGAGTATTAGTTTATCTTCATCCCAAATATATTGATAAGATATACTCTTATTATTATACTAATTATTATGGTTTTTAAAAGGAGTTACGAACTATACCTGGCAAGACCTTCACCTTGGTTGTTTACTAACGTCTTTGCATAACACCTTATCAAACTTTAGTATCATAGACATGTTATAGCATTTAGAAATTATAATAAGAATGTAACTTTTGGAATTTTGGGAGTGTTTCACCTATTGCTGAATAAATTAAGATTCCCCAGAAAACCAAAAGGCCACCTCAAATGAATATAAAATTTTCTAGAAAACCAGTAGACTATAAAATATATAGAGAACAAAATTCCAGTGGAATATGTTAGCTAGTAAGAAAATCTCCTGGGAAAATAAAAGTAAAATGCTTCTATGAGGTTTAAAAGTAGAAAAGGGCTTATAGATCACAAGGACTATATTTTCCATTTTACATAGGTAAATTGAGTCTCAGAAAGACAAGAATATTTTCAATTTTATAAAATGATTACAGTTTCAAAACTGAATAGCTATCATTTTGTGCTTATTAATTTTATACCATATCCCCTCTTGCCTTCTTTCTTAAAAATTATGATAAACAGATTTATGCATCTACAGAAAATTATTTATATGACTATCTGGGTACTTTTTTATGGGAAGGGCTAAGTAATCACAAAATCTACTTGTAGAACCAGACACTATACCTGCACTCCTGTCTCAGCCTTCCAAGTCCTGGGATTACAGGTGTGTGCCACCATGCCCAGTATCTTAGTCGGCATTTTCACTGATGTATCCCAGCAAACCTGACCATGTAACTTTGAGGAAGAAAGATATATTTGCTCAGCGTTTCCTTGGAGATTTCAAGATTCAGTCTATGTGAGACCAGGGAACACAAATCTCAAAGCATGGCAGTAGAAAGTGAAGAGAAAGAGTGCAAGTTTTCACTCTCAAATCATGGAGTCTGGAAGCAGAGAGAGCAAACAAGGAGATTAGGGACATATACAACCCTCAAGGCCACAGCCTCAGTGACCTCCCTTCTCTAGCCACACAGAGAAATCCATGACAGTGGATTTATGGGCTGATGAGATTGCAACCTTTATGATCCAACTGCATCAACTCTGAACATCTATTTATGGGACATTCTATATCTAACTATAGCATCCAGCCTATACAGGTTATGTTTTTAAAGAAAATTGGTTAAAAATATGTCTTTATAATTCTTGAAATAGTTTTAGAGAACAAGGATTTTTGTTCCTTGAATCCACATGCTCCCCCGCTGATTTCTATGAATTCCTCTTTTACCATTTCACTTATTGCATTAAGTGTTGGGGCCTTTTTACATGATTCTTACTCATTTTACTCCATGTTTTTTCTTTTTTTTTCTTTTGGCATTCATCAGATTTAACATCACTGCAGTCAGGCTTTGCTTGTTAATAACCTGCAGTATGTCCAACACTAACTGCCCGTTCTTCATCTCAATCTTACAGCCCATTCACATTTTCCTTATAGCACCACTATGTGGAATTGTTTTGTTTCCTAACTGGCTTGCTCTTTTTGCATCTCTTTTCCATTAAAGTATAGATGCCATGTCTAGTTCATTAGTGCATCTCCAACGCTCAGCACAGTTCTGGTCATGGTAGTAGCTACTTGGCAAGTGCTTGAATCTTCAATAAATGCAGAGATGAATAAGTTTAAGACCTCCAATAATCCTTTAATTGGTAGAGATGGTGTCTGTGGAAAATTTGGTTAAACGCAAGTAAGTGTATTTACATAAGGACCCTGAACTCAATTGAAGAAGTGTAAGTAAAAGTTCTGGTTCTGATCATTATACCATGGCCCCAGGGACTAAGACTTTAAATAAAATAATGGATAATTTAACTCTCAGTAATGATGGGCTAAGCCATTTGGGCAAACCCTTTTTCTCAAGAAAAGTAAAGTAGCTGAATAAAGTATAAATATTATGCTTTAAAAGCATCGAAGACCTAACAAGAGTGTGAGCAATTACTCGGTAGTGATCTGTAAGAGTCTGGGAATCAGATGGTGTCTGACAGCAGAGGCTGCTTTTTCCTTTGTCATGTAAAGATCTAGAGAGTCAACTAAAGGTTCAGCCTGCCAATTAAAAGAAGAAAAAGTTTAAACTTCAAGGGTATTGATCTAGTTTGCTTCCTATAACTTTGTGCTAAACCTTCAAAGGTGGTTGCCTGATAGTAAGAGTTACAACTTTAAATCATTTGGCTCTCCACATAACCTGAGTGTTAAACAGGTCTGTAATGACTCAAAACAGTCTACACACTTTTTTTTTACTTCATTATGATGTATAAATACAATGCACCAATAAAAAACTAAAAAAATCATATTTCAGAATTTAAGCAAAACCAAAAGAAAACATTTGCTTAAAGAAGATGACTTTAAGTCTCAGGTTGTTATTAAAAGTCAATTTTCAAAAACAGTGTGCAGAATAAAACCAGAAATAACTAGATACATGGAAAGACAAAATACCACAAGAGAAAAATAGCAAAACTAATATAAGAGCAGACCCAACAGAGTCCAAATTACAGAATTATCAGACACAGTACACAACTTGGTTCAATTTTTAATGAGATGAAAGTCAAGTTCAAAATTTTGGCAGGGCACCAGAAACCATAAAACTCAATATTGTAAATTTAAGAAAAAGAATGAAATATGCATTCTAGAAATGAAACAAAAAAGTAACAGAATATTCTTTTTAAGAGAAAACTAGAAAAAAGAATTATTAAACAAGAAAATAGATAAATATCTATAATCAAGAGAGAAGAATATAGAAGAAAAGATAATTGACCCAAAGCAGTACAGTTCACCAGAAATGTTTGCGATAGTAAAAATATTCTATATCTGTGCTATCCAATACCACAACTCTATTCACACACAATTGAGAAATTGAACTATGACTATTAAGAATAAAGAATTGAGTCGGGCGTGGTGGTGCACGCTTGTAATCCCAGGATTTGGGAGGCTGAGACAGGAGGATCCCGGTTCTCAGACAGCCTCAGCTACTTAGTGAGGCTCTTTGGAACTCAGTGAGACACTGCTTCAAAAATAAAGCATAAAAAATAGGGCTGGGGTGTAGCTCTGAGGTAGAATGCTCCTGGGTTCCATCCTCAGTACCACAAAAAGAAAAAGAGAAGTGACTTGTTAGTTGTATTCAATTGTTTTAATTTTATTCAATTGTTTTAATTGGTGTATTGTTTTATACATCACAGTGAGATTTTAAGTGATACAAAAATGCACACATACAGCCCTTGGTGCTATCCTTTTGATCCCTGCCCTTCTGTATATGTTGGTGAGATTGTTAGTGATACCTTCATGTATGGTCATAGCACTATTAGAACTGTATTTTTCAATTTTAAATAGTTAGATTTAGCCTTACATATCCATATGTGGCTACAGGTAAATGTATTGAACAGCAGATAGATAGGATGAATATAAAAATTTTAAGATATTTTAATAAGTATAGCAAAAATAGAGGAGACAGAATAGATTAGAGATAATGTCTGAAGAAATAATGACTCAAAAGTTTTCAGAACCGATGAAAGGTACTCATCCACACATTGAAGAAACTCCAAAAATCTTAAGTGGAGATGAAAATATCTTTCAGGAATATTGTATTTATTCTAAAGAAAACCAAATATATAGAGAAAAATCTTAAGAGGTGTTACAGAAGTGAGGCAACCTTCAAATTAGTGGTATTTAATGACAGTGAACTTCTCAACAACAAAAATGGAAACCAGAAAAAATATATGTAGAGATATATATGTATTTATATGTTCAGTTTTCTAGGGAAAATAATACCATCCCATAATTCCATACCCAGAGAAAATAACTTTCAAGAATGGAGATAAAATAAAGGCATGTGTAAGCCAAGAACAACAGAAACAGTTTAACACCAGCAGATGCTACCAGTAGAAATTATAAAACGTTTCCAGATGGAACATAAAAGATACCAGGATAAGTAAGAACAAAGAAAATGATAAATATGTAGGGAAAGTATAAGGAAAAATACTATATTAAATACAAATAATAATTTCAAATTTATTACCCCTGGGATTTTTTTGTTGTTGTTGTTTCTTTCAATAATCTAACATTGTATTTCACAATTTAGTTGAAATTGTTCACCCACACTACTGAACTTTGTACATTTTTGTCAGAACCCTGTTATTAAAATATCCAATCAGGCAGTACAGTATTATTTGTTGTAAAGATATGGTATGAATGAAATGGAACAAAGAGAGATACTTAGTTTTCCCCACCCCACCCCCAAGAATGGGGAAAGAACATTAAAAACACATGTGCTTTAGAGAAAACTGACATCTCAGAGTAGTTAAGCCTCAAAATGGCTCTTTATCACACTTAAGCATCTCCAAATATTAACACATATTTGATACTTCTAACTTATTATTCTAATAATGAAGTTCCTGAAAGCCAGTTCTAGCTCCTGGCTTGGGGTCAAGGTATCAAAATGTGTTAGTCCTCATTTCTTAGTCTTTGAGCTTCGTGTACATGGTTTTGAGCAGAGAACCACTCTTAGCCTTTCTTCATTGACTTTCCTAAACTTGAATGAACTTCTTGGAAATTTACTCTGAGATGTTTAATCTGGCTTATTGATTATTGTTGTTGTTTTTGTTTTCCCACACTTTGGATAGTTCCTCTGGAATACACTCCGTGTGCACTGTGTATTTCGTTTCTCTTTCTCTCCCTTTGTCCTTTCCATCCGTATTCCTACAGATTTTCTCAAATTATACTTAATGTCCACATTTTAAGTTCAAACAGTGCTGATTCTGCTCTTCACTACGTCAAATGTAGACTTTGGTTCATGTCTGTAATCCCTGTAATTGGCAGGCTGAGACAGGAGGATTGCAAATTCAAGGTCAGCCTTAGTAACTTAACAAGATCTTCAGCAAGCTATCATTACCGTGTTTCAAAAAACAAAACTAAGAAGGGCTGGGGTTGCATCTCAGAGGTAGAATACCCTTGGTTCAATTCCCAGTATAAAAAAAAAAATGTGGATTTTGTTGCCATAGTCTTTGAAATCTTTCCTTACTCCATCCTGTTGCTTTTTCTTATATCACTTTGTTATACCTTCAATTAAATATTTAAAAATATATTTTGGATTACCCATCCATGAACGAGAGAAAGTTTATCAAGAGTTGGTACTTGTCAACAAATGCGTAGGAAATTTCCATTTGCAGAAGAAAAAAAAAAGGCTGATTAGTTTATAGTTTACTCCTCCACCCTTTTCCGTGGAGGAGGATACTTTTCTGTCCCAGAAGAAAAGAGGATGGCGCAACATGTAGACAAATTTCAATGTCTAATTAGCTTTCATATAATCAAATACTGCTGCACAGAGATGTCTTCTGCAGCTCCAACCCACACTGTAAAGAAAGAAATGCATGAGGAGCTACCACACCTATGGCATACTGCTACCCTGAGTTTTCTTGTCTAAATTCTTGCCAAAACAGTGCACCTTTGTAGTGTACTATGTTAGTATGTGTTAAAACACTCCTCTCCTAATTCACTTTTAAAAATATCCGTAGCTTTATTTATGCAGCAAAATATTGGAAACAATCCAAGTGTTTAGCAATAAGTAAATAAACAAGTTGTTTACAATTTATTGTCAAACAATTCATTACTCTACAATAAAGATGAAAAATTACTGCTGCAAAAATGTGGATATATCTCAAAAACATTGTGTTGAGTATTGAGCATGTATACTTAGACATATGTCTAAGTATACATATGTCTAAGTATACATATTGTATGTTCTTGTTTATATATAGTCCTAGAACAAGTGAAAACAGTGTAAAGTGATATAAAACACATCAGTAGTTTCTTGATTGAGGACATATTCAATTATCTATTGTCCAATAGCTAAAAGGTTGCTTTGATGTTATTCTATTTTAATATGCTTTTGTTGATATATTAATTATTCATTCTAACAAGCTTCAGAGTGATAGGGACATAAATGTATAGAATTTGAAGTCTCCAGATAATGTGATAGGAACAAAAAATATTCTGGTTGCCTCAAAAAGGCAACACTCATAAAGAGATAAATTTCCTAGTTTTCTCCTTAATTCAGACTTTTTCAAGTAAATTACCTGTTTACAATAATAAACTATAGCTCTACCAATGTTGGGCTTTTTTACCCCAGGCATATTTGACTTACAGATCTTTGACTTCCTCCTATCTGAATATTAGTTCTGATATGGTTTTTGTTGGTCTTTATTTGCATTTCCTGTGACAGGTTAGAAAATATTCAAAAACTAGTCAGTTGCTATTTTAAATTGAATAAGTTACCTACATTGACCTATCTCTAAGAATATTCTATATTTTATATTTTTACTGGGGGTAAGAATCCTTTTTTTCATTGCTATTATATATTATTGAAGGCTAATTCTATTCCCAAATAAATACAAATTTTCAAAAATAAAATTTAGATGAAATGCAATATTTTAGAAATCCCAGCCCTCGGCTGGGCATAGTGGTGCATGCTTATAATCCCAGTACTTGAGAGGCTGAGACAGGAGGATGGAGGATTGCAATTTCAAGGACAACCTCAGCAAATAGTGAGACTTTCATCAACTTAGTGCAACACTGTTTAAAAATTAAAATAGGGCTGGGGATGTAGCTCAAAGGCAGAATGCCCCTGGGTTTAATCCCTAGTTCACAAAAAAAAAAGAAAAGAAAGAAAGAAAGAAAGAAAGAAAGAAAGAAAGAAAGAAAGAAAGAAAGAAAGAAAGAAAGAAAGAAGCTATAGCCCTCTAGTACCCCCAACAATTCAACCAGGGACCCCAAGTGAGAACTTTTTTCAACATTTTATTATGAAAATTTCCAATATATAAAGTTGAAAGAATTATATAAGAGCCTTATACCTACTGTCTGTAGTTCACCATTAACATTTTACCATACTCTATCACATATGAGTTCTTCTGTCAATTAATTCATCACATTTTGAATGTGTTTCAAAGTTAACTATAGACACTAGTATACTTCCTACTAAATACTTCTGGATACATCTCCTTATTTCTTTGCATTTTTTTCCATGGGACATTTTGCATGTAATGATTACAGGTAATGAAACACAGAAATCCTAAGTCAGTATATAGACACTGAGTTTTGCAAACACATACACTTACAAACAAAATCTCTCAAAATAGACCATTGCCACCACTCTCTTGGCCCTTCATAAAGGAACATTTTTAGGATATAATAATCTAATCAAGACAGAATGGGGGAAATTTTCTACAGAAAGGCACTCACAGATAACTGACTTTCCCTACTACCCTGGTATACTAGAAGAAAACTTTTCTTCTGTGTCTTACATGTTGTACATTGGGCACAGAATTTAGAGTTCTGGAGTGTGGAGGATAAAGAGTCAAATGGAGATATAAAAAGCAATGTCATCATTAAAAATAAACAGAGACACAAATATGTCAGAGGGCAGAGGCAGGCACTTCATTGTGCAAGTGATTTATGGGAGAAGCTAATTTTAAACAAGCTGGAGCTCTGTGGTGTCTTCCAGCCAAACAAACAGCCAGAGCGCCCTTTGACAGCTGGGGAGAGCTGCTGATCTCCTCCAGCAGTAATCTCATTTTCTTGGTGGTGTAAAAGGCAATAAGTGGCTGTTTACTGTCTAAGAAAACCCTGGCTGAGTCACTGAAGGCAGACTCTGCTAAATGCCAGAGAGTAGAAAGGATTATGGCTGGTAGACAATGGCCTACCCTCTAAGGTGCAATCCACAAGACAAAACACTGGCACAGTAGTCACAGACAAAGCAGGGCTATCCCTCTGTGTCTTCATGTTCTAGATTTTTTTTTTCCCACTTAAAATGGCACCAGGACATGAGTGAGATGAACTGATCTCCCAGGAAATTAGCACACACCATTCAGGCCTTGTTATTCCTGTCTGTTTTATAACACAGATCAGGCAGGACTAAGAGTTCTACTGGGCAGGGAGGGGGTGGATGGCAGGGAATAAAGAAATAGGAGAGGCAGGAGGGCTAGCTTTGCATGCGAAGGAGGCTGCACACGGTGGCCAGTGCAGGATTAGTACACTCTATCTTTAGACGGGAGGTCTTGGGCTACGGTTTCTCTGCCTTCAGGGTTGAGGGTGTTTCAAATGCCAATGCTCAAAACCCTGTAGTTCAATATTCTTAGAAACTCCTTGTAGCCAAGAAAAGGTGTGTGTGTGTGCGTGTGTGTGTGTGTGTGTGTGTGTAGGAATTGGTTGTCAAAACTCATTTCAGTGAATGAACGCTGAATATGAACTTGCATTATATATGTTTGAAAGGCCACCTAAAAGGTATAAAAAGATTGAGGTGGTAGATTAAAGAGAGAAATTCTTGGGAAAAATGGAGTATTTGCACTAGTTGTTCCTCCAAGGAGGATAGGGATTTGCCTCCCTTGCTTAAATTCTAGCAAGAAAGATTGGAAAGGTCTATTTAGGAAGCTGGATTGCATTCTTTGGATACAAAGAACAGGATGGAGACTCCACAAGGTCCCAACAAATAGTGAGGCCTAAGAGCTGACAAATGAGAACTGAAATCAGCTATGCACTTGGAGTAAGCTCCTGCGGGTCCTCTTTTGCCAAGGCTTTATGCATAAGTTCCTAAAGATATGGAGGCCCTGTGAGGAGGCCAGGAAGACCAGGGCCTCGACAGGAGATTTGGGGGGAGTTCAGAGTAGATGTTATTTACCAATTACTACAAAAACACCTCAGTGCATACACAGACAATACACCCTGCTAGTGCATACCAGCTGCCTAGCAGACCTGAACAGCAGACAGTAAGGGCTGTGGTTAGAGTTCCTGCATGGCTGTCAAGCACCAGTAAAGGTGCAAGTTTCCCATGAAGATGTCATCCATGTGAGCAGGAGAAAAAAAAATTGACCTTTACTGCCTTAAAGGGACTTTGCCCGAGAAGGCTGGAAAAGAGATAAGGTGAGAATGGAAATAGTGTATGCTAGAGGAGAAACTAAATACCCAGAGTGTTTTTATTCACTAGACCTTGTTGGCAGTCTTTGGCTATAGATGACCTCTTCTCAGATTACTGTTTTAAGTGCATAAATTAAATTCATAGAAGTGCAAAAGAAACTAGTCATATTTAAATAGAGTTAACAAAATATTTCAAAATTCATAACACATTAAGTCACCGGAGCTAGCATCAGTTCTAGTAACTATCATGATTTTCAAAATTTGGAAGTAGTGATAAGTGTAAACAACATCTTGAAATACCTCCAAAATTGCAATGTATATGACACTGCCTATGGTTTTATGGTGATAAAGTCATAAGTACTATTAAGAAAACCTAATTTGTAATAAAAGAAAATGCCAAATTTCTGTTAGATCTGCATATTTATAATTGATGAGCATGGCACTTTTTATCTAAAAGGTCAATGAAAATAAATAAGTATATATGTATTTTCCTATCATTATAGTTAAATGTAGAATGTCCCCCTGAAGAGTACCTGTATTAATTAATATTCAGAATTGATGTAATCAAGTCCCAAGGGCTCTCATCTCATCAGTGTATGGCTTCACTTTGATGTGCAGGTTTGGTTGGGGAAATGGGGTCCCTGGGGGTGTGGCCTTAGGGACTGTGCTTTGGCCTTTGAATCACCTTGCTTGCTCTTTCATACTCCTGGCATCCATGATGTGAGAGTAGAGCCCTTTCTCTTTCTCTCTCTCTCTCTCTCTCTCTCTCTCTCTCTCTCTCTCTCTCTCTCTCTCCTTCCTGTTGTTATGCCTGAGATCCAAAGATGCCAGCCCTACTTGGACTGAACCTGGAATGATCATCATCATCATCATCATCATAATGTGAGAAAATAAAGCATTTCCTTTCTCTAAGTTATGTGGTCAGTTATTTTGGATTATAGCAGTGATGATGTTGATTGAGACACTTATACAAGTTGAATGGCACCTAGATAAGTAACTCTGTAGTAAAGGGCTCTCTCACAAGATCAGATGGAAGATAGGGCTCCCGGATAGAAGAACAGCAGGGGAACCCCCAACTCAAAATATCTATCTTAGCAAGAGAAAAACAAGTATTTGCAGTGGCCTCTAGGGACTTTCCGTTAAACCCCAGTGATCCCAAATTTGAATGTTGGATATTAAGTTTCAGAATATCTGTATTGTCTACTGGAGGTTGGGCATTTAGGCTAAGTCTATACTTCCATGCTATAGTGAAAGACAAGCTACAACCACCTGGAGAATTCTTGTTTCTGGCATTTCCCAAGAGACTATGCCTGACCACCCCTCCCAGGGAGCTGCCAGGTCACAGCCTTGGGTTCCCTTCCCTTTGCATCATCTCAGATAAAAGCCATTAGTATCCCGCACCATGATGTAAAAAGAAACCTTCAGAAGTTATTTATGTGGAAAGTAGTTTTAAACAACACAGGTAGCTAAGGATCCTTTCAGTTGCTAAGGGAGGTGTTATACTTCAATTTCAGCAATAGCAAGTGAAACAGCTGGTGGATACATCGGATGTGCAGATGGATGTTTCTGACAGTTGTGGTGGAATCGAAAGATTCCTAGGCTGGGGTCAAGCAATCTTGGACTTAAAATACCACTTATCATTCAACAGCTGTGTGAATTTCAGTACATTCTTGAACATCTCTGAACTTTAATTACCTTTCAAATGCAACATGGTTAAGTTAACCAATGACTTCTTTGTATAATTCTGAGAATGTCATGAGATAAGGTTTAGGTGTAACTGGTGTTGATAAACTTCCTTTGCCCTTAACATGAGAGGGATGCCATTCATATACCAGCTGCAGGGCTCACCTTCTTCGTTCTGACTATAAGATTCAATAGGCCGCTGGTATGCTAACATTCTTCAGGATTTTTGTTGTTGTTGTTAATTTGTACAAGAGGATAAAAATGGAGAATCACATTCCTCTGGCTGGCTCATCATTCCAGGCTCTGACTTCCAAGCATGCTCTCTTTCTAACATATAACTTGACATACTAGAAACCTCAGGTCTCTCTAGTTTTTGCAAACAACAAAAACACCTCTATCTACTCATGCACTGCATTAATTAGCTGCATATCTATCTACCATCTATCTATCTAATCCTTGCAGGAAGCAAGATGGACTGAATTCTCTTCCTGCAACACAGCAAATCATCATTTTTTAAAACCTTCTGACCACTCTATCACCCTTATAAGTCCCTCCTTGCCCTCTCATAAACAGATATATATATATATATATATATATATATATATATATATATATATATATATGATTTTCTTTCTTTTTCACCCATCTCTATTTTCTGCACACCATTTGCCTTTGGGGCTCACTGTCAGCAATAGAAACATTATTCTTGTTCCTGCATAGTAGGAACCTTTTGTATTCAGATCCTTATTAATATTTCTGCTTGTGAATGTATGTGTTAGCTACCGCTGAGTAATAAATTGCCCCCAAATTCAAGGACGTAAGCACATACTATTGCTAATTAGTCAGTTTGTCAGTTGGATGGTTCTATGGATCAAGGTTGGGCTCAGCTAATATCAGCTGGCTTAGTTCATGCATTTTCAGTCATCTGGTGGGTCTGCTAGGGGTTGGCTGATCTAGACAGCCTTTATGGCATGACTGACTGTGAAAATGTACCTGCTTGAGCCATAGGCTGCACACCATCTCCAGAAGGCTTGTCTGTCTGAGCCACATGAAGGCAGGATTTCACGAGAACAACTCTAGATGTGCAAAGCCTTTGAGGCCTGGACTTGGGGTGGTACAGTGTTGCTCTTATCACATTCTATTGACAAATCAAGTCCCAAAACAAGTTTTGATTTAGTGACAGACAAGGAGACTTTGCCTCCTGACAGGAGGAGCTTCAAAGAGACTTTACAAAGAAAATGGTACAGGATGGAAAAAATATGGAGTGTTTTGCAATCAATTTATCACATTCTGTCTTATCCACTCCAGTCTGATTCTTGAAGGTATTTTCAATAAGGACAATTTTCCCCATAAGAGAACTTAAGGTGCTGATTCTTACTATGATAAAAAACATTTGTTTCCACCACATTAGAGAAAATGATTCAACTTCCTTTGAGGAAAACAATTACAAAGATCACTTTGTTAGTTGTCTTTTGTCCTGTTTCTAGAGAAGGGGCAGCCCTACTCTTTTTTAAACCTGGAGAAGTCTGCTTTCGAGAGAAATAGACTGAGAGAAGTATAAGACTATAAAAATAGCTGATTCTGTGAACTACGTATCCAACTATTTCACATAACTCTACACACCTCCTGAAGATGATCCACAGGTATGGAATAATGGTTTATGGATTTGAAGAATGACATATTAGCATTTTTGACCATGAAAATCATTGAAATATTTCATCTCCCTCTCAAGGCTTAACATAAAAGTAGAAATTAAAGATTAATAGAATATTTCTATATTCACACCATTATTTCTTCAGCCTATGAGCCAGAAAAACATTCACCTATCCATACTAAATAAACATCAGGTTTAGAAGCAATAAAATGTTTACCCTCACAAGTGGCAAAATGCAGATTTCAAGTCCAGTCCTGATTCAAAGCATGTTAGACCTCAAGACACTGAAAAGAAACAGGAAGTAAAGTCAAACATTAGAAAATATTAAGAAGCTATAATTCATGTAATACATAAACTATAACCTGAGCATAACAAATATATTTGGCCTTTAAAGTAATAAAAGCAAATGTAAAAAAAAAGATTAATAATCATTAAGGTGACAATTGGGACATCAGGGCTGCTATTATTCTTAGAAATTGCTGTTAATATTACATAGTCATTAAATAATCATTGAATTCATTGAACTCATAATAATTGAATTCAAGTATCTTATAAAAGAAAATATTTTGACGTATGGCTACAAATTAGTAAAACCAGATCTTTTTTTTTATTTCTCTCACTTTTTCTACTATACAGGGGATTAAACTTTGAGTAAAACTCCCAGAACTTTTTATTAATTGTTTTTATTTTGAAATAGTGTCTTGCTAAGTTATTGCACTAAATTTAAACCTTTAATACTCCTGTCTCAGTCTTTAGTACTAAGATTACAGGCATGCACCACCACACCCAGTTTAAATCAAGTTTTTATAAGCCATAATAAATAGTGTTAGTGTATTTTATGTAAACTATTAAAAATTTTGTTACTACAAATATATACACACACTCCTTTGCCTAAGAAATAATTAAAGATGATATAGGTAAATTGGCTCTCTCCTAGATAAAAATGGTAAACTTATTGAGAAATAATTTGACTATAAACTATTTAGCTAAAAACTGGCCCAGTAATTCAAATTCTGATTATATATTGGAAATATATCTAAATATGTAAATAAGCTATATACACACACCAAACCCTGAAAAAATGAATAATCTATAATGAAAAAGTATACCATGACATCCAATTTAAATCACATTTTGTGATAATTTAAATGTATCTTTTCTTAGGATAAATTACCCATAATAAAGTATATACTACGAATTCTGAAACATCTTTTTATGCTTGCCTATAATGTACCTCACATATTTCATGGTAAAAACTTATCCCAATAATTTAATAAATATGTGAGTCTAGTCATATATCACTTCTCTCTCTTGTTTTCTATTATTTATCCATTTATTTATGCACTCATCCATTCAGTTCTCATTGAGACCTCACCATATTCCAAGTACCATGACTTTTAGAAAAGCACCTACAAAACTCTAACAACTGAAAATTGGATATTATTTCCCCATTTTAAAATAAAAATGTAGAAGCTTAAGGAGTTGAAATAACTTTTCTAAGCTGACAACTTAGCTAATAGGGATGTTAGTTTGGATCTTGCTGACTTCAAAACCTAAAATATAATGAAAAACACATGGAAAATGACCTCAAGCCTCCACAAGGTACACATGTATTCTGTTACACCAAATGCATTACATGCAAATTCAAGAGAACACCAAGGCCCTTTTAAAGGAATGAGCTTCTCAGGTGTGATCATATAGGATAAGACATAGTTTATTAATGAGTGGTAACCGAGAGTTACCAAAAGGGTGAAACTTATGCCTAAGTTCAATGAATAGCAAAAATTCTGTGTAAATATATGATTAAGCATAAATATCTTAGCCTAAAAATTTAGCTTCCCATTTAAAAATAACTTACAGTGATCCAGTTTCCAGCTCAGTTATTGGTTGCCAGTTCAAGAGTCAGTTACCACTGTGTGATATTTGGTAGCCATATAATAAATATTTGTTGCCTACAATAAAAATCAATAGAAGGTCTGATTACTTATGTTTTAGTTAGATTTCAGTGTTTATCTACCTTTTTGTAGCTCAAGTTCCAATATCTATTCATTTAAAGTCATTAATATTATCGCTTCTAGTTTGTATTTTGTTACCATTGTAGTAGCATTCCTGTCTGTACTTGGGATCAAAACCAGGGGCATTTTACTTCTGAGCTACACTTTCAACTCTTTTATTTTTTTTTTTTATTTTGAGTCAAGGGTCTTGCTGAGTTGCTGGGATTCTTGCTAAGTTGCTAAGGCTGGCCTCAAACCTGGGATTCTTCTATGTCAGCCTCCCAAGTACTGTGATTGCAGGTGTGTACCACTGTACCCACAGAGAATCAGAACACTGAGTAATTGAATGAAACTAAGAGCTGGAGAGGTAAGTAGAAGATGTCTATAGTAGGTGATGGGAGAAGTGTAATGTCAATTTACGTTTTCAGATATGAATATACCTAAGAGTTCTGATAATTGAAATTTGTATGCCAATAAATTCTATAATTTTTGTATACTTATGTTTTGTAAAAATTTGTTTTTAGTGTTTCTAACATATTAACCTTCCTAAACAAGTTTTCCACAAATTATTAAAATTTGCAAGAAAGCCATGATTACATACCTCATCTTTGGCTTGCATTTAGCTGGGTTCTCCAAAGTCTGCCTGCAGCCCATGGTGGGTGAGTGCAGGTCCCTGTCCTGCTCATCACCTTCTCCCTCTATTGCTATGCCTCAATGGACCTGTCCTGACCCTTGTCCCCTTGCCTGCCCATCCCTGGCCACCACTGGCACACTGTCAGTGACTCTGAGGTATAGATCAGATCCATCTCCATGACTCTGTTACTTTATTTATAATAGTATATTCTATATCAACCTCATTAAGATGCTATAAGATAACAGAAATGATATTTAAGTTTCTTAATGTTTCAGTACCGTCAAGTTAAACTAATCTATGAGAAATAACTTTAAGTATTAGGGGATCTTTAAATACAAATATTGACATTTGTAATATAATAACATACTTATCCCTGGAGACTATGGTAAATAATAAAAGAATATGAAGAGGAAGTGTTGTGTTAGCAATAACGTAGTCTTAGGATAGGATAAGAAATAAACAACCGTACAGCATGTTGGAAAATACCCTTGGAAGAAGAGAAAAGGAAGACTTTAAAGATGCATTCTTTAGTTCAAAGTGAGGGTTCCATCTCTTGAAGTTTTTCTATAAATAAAGGGTGGGAATGGCAGGGAACGAGTCTGTTGATGAGAACTGAGATCTCATTGGTGAGGGTTCTTAACACATTTTGAAGAAGGATGTGTGAGGGTCATGCTTTCCGTCTTTGGATTTGATTCTTTGGGCACGAAGCCTCAGTAAATACACCTTTCATGGGAACTTTGGAGGCTTGCTCGCCCTTTGGAATGAAACTCCTACGGATGAAAGCCTGTTTCTCAGGGTAAGATGTGGTTTCGAACATCCTGAAAAAATATACCTACACCTGATTCATTGAAGCAGCACTGGCCAGGATAGAGTTTCAGGCTGGCCTGAACTGGCAGCCCAGATGTTCACCCAGAACACAGCATATCCCCATGGCTTTAAGGAGTCACTCATCATGCCTCACAATCCAAACAAAACCTTCTTTGTGGAAAGGGAAGGGAGCGTCAGGTTGCCTTGCCTTCCCAGCCCAGCTGCCAACTCCTCTCAGCTTGGGACCTCTCCTGCTCTCCCCAGGGCTCCATCAAAAGTTTAGCAGAAATATTTGCCTCTGGGCATCGGCTGTGTCAGAAACCTGACAGCTTGTTCTTATATAGATTTTATTACACTCAAGTGTGAACAGTATTTTAAAGGAGATATAAAGAAAGAAGATGAAAAGTCTATTAGTTATCTTTGCTTTGTAGGCCTTTCTGCCTTTCTGTTATTGTTGTTTTCTTTCCTTTTCTTTTTCTTAGTCCTAGCCAAAACACAGTCCTTAAATGACCTTAGAGCATCCTCCAAAGAGTGGTTTATTGGAAGGGTGTTAATGGATTTGTAGAAAGGATAAGAATGCAGAATGGGAAAGTGAATTTGGTACCCAGAAAAAAAAAGTTCCCTTCCTCCAAGTAAAGCTTTGTCTCAGACTAGTACTGAAAAAGTGTCAGAGTGAGTGTTCACTCTTCCATCTCTTCACCCCCTCTCAGTGGTTTATTAAACCATAGTGAAGCTGACATGAACAGGGTCATAGTGACATGCCACAGAGTCATGGAAATAAAGATGGCACTATCTGCTCTTCTTTGTCTGGTTTCTGTTTCTTGGATCTGTTTGGCCCCCAGGTTTAAGATTGCCATGTGAAAACCAGATCAAAACTTGACAGTGGAACACAGCAGCATCTATCATCCCGAAGTCTGTGGGACAACCAGGTGTTTCTGATTTTATCTCAGCTCATGGATACATCAATGGGCAGCTGTGGGCCAAATTGGCAACATTGCTTACCTTGGCTGGACTGTTTCACAGAAGACATAACTCAAGGGCATGAACGCAAGGGGACATATAAAACTGTGGGCACAACACTGCTCCACCTTTTGAGGGTGCATATGATGCCACTTTAAAAAGATTCTTTCTATTTTCCACTTGCTGCCATAAAACTGAATGAGTAAAGTCAAACTGGACTGAGAGGAGGCCTAGTTTTACTCATGCATAATGTATGTGGGATCACATTTGACCTCATGTCTGTTGATTAATTGGTTAGAACCCATTAACAGAAGTGAGAGATAAGCCCCTCCCCAACCTCCAATAGTTAGAAAGAAAAATTATCAGAAAACATCAAAGAAGAACAATGGTTCCTCATGCTCCCTGGAACCATGCTAACCTGGGTAGTTTCCAAAAATCCCTGCTAAGTCCCAGGCCTCAAGTTCTTGCCTTCTTTGTTCTCACAGTTGATGTCCTCCAATTGAGAATGAATTCTCGATCACGACACTCATTTTGGTACTGATTTTGAAATTGTTTATTTATAAACACCACTATTAACCAAAAGCTTTACGTAGGCAGGGACTACGTCTGTTTGTCATTCTTTTTCCCAATGTCTCATGCAGTGCCTACTCAGAAAAAATGTGGCAAATGAATATAAGAATGAATGAGAGACAAATTATTTGCTGTGTAACTTCTTTATTTAGCATACTCCCAATGGGATTAGAAACTAGATGCATAAAGAGGTAGGTAGGATTTCTCATATTAAGAAATCAGAATTACAGTTATTGTCTTGCTTTGCATGACTCTAAATAAAAAAAAAAAAATCAAATAGCTCCGGGATCTCTGAGAGTTAGTGTGTTGATATTTTCTAAATAAATAATGGGTACTCATGATCCAGTAGGTTTGTGTGCAATGAAGGGGTTCATATCTAGAATATTTGGGATCGAGGATGACTCATAAGAGTTTTATTTAAAGTTTCATTTATTTCCTCTGAGGAAATATAACCCCAGGGAATGGAAGTGATTTGAAAAAACCTCTCTAGAAAGTCAGGCAGGTGTTCCTTAATAATTCTACTTAACTTCTCTTTCACAAGTTTGAGTCTCTCTCCTGACAGTGCTTTTCCCAGCACCTTACTGGTTAGTTTTTGTTCTTTCATTTTCATTCTAAAAAAGAGACGAACAGCAGGGGTTTTTGAGATCACTCACAAATATGTTTACTCAATGTTAGGTTCAGGCCCTTAGAAATCTTTTGTGTCAGAGTTAATCTACTCAAACATTATTCTGACTTACGTGGATTCTATGGAAAATGCCCAAAGTAGAGCAGAAATATAATCAGAGTTTAGGAAAGGAATCAATTCTGGGCCATCATCCACTGTTTCTGGCACTTCGGCCCAAAAACAGCTTATTTGAGACTGGCAGTATGGGAGAAAATGCTAAAGCAATAAATAAGTCAATGGACACACTGGAGGGGAATTTAAAGCCTGTGATTCCATAGCCCCCATTCCAGAAATCCTGTTTTCATAGGTTTAGAATAGGTCTAGGAATTGACATTTAACCAGCTACCTAACCATGGATTATGCTCTGACTCCCAGTTAAAAATACTAATGAATCCAGGTGTGGTGGCACACCTTTGTAATCCCAGAATTCGGGAGGCTGAGACAGGAGGATCACAGTTCCCAGACAGTCTCAGCTACTTAGTGAGGCCCTGTTTAAAAAGAAAGAATAAAAAATAGGGCTGGGGTGTAGCTCAGAGGTAGAATGCCCTGGTTCCATCCCCAGTACTGCAAAAAAAATTAAATAATAATAATAATAATAATAAGAAGAAGAAGAAGAAGAAGAAGAAGAAGAAGAAGAAGAAGGAAGAAGAGGAGGAGGAGGAGGAGGAGAGGAGGAAGAAGAGAGAGAGAGAGAGAGGAAGAAAGAAAAAAGGAAAGAAAGAAAGAAAATAGTAATGATAGGAAAATAATCTTGTTTCTTTGTTCTGTTTTGTCTTGCTGCTATTTTTTTGTATTTTAACCACAATGCCTGTCATCCTGGTACTTGGGAGGCTGATGAGGACAGCTGTTTGAGGACAGCTTCAGTAACTTAGCAAGACTTTGTTTCAAAATTAAATTAAAAGGGCTTGGATAACTTGGAGGTAGAATGTCCCTGAATTCAATGTTCATACCCTGGACCCCTGCAAATGAATAATGAAATTTCCCTGTACAGTGGACTGGAATAAGCAATCAAGTGTCTTCCATAGTTCTTTGAATTATTGCTTGGATATCATAAATTTAAATTTTTTAATTCATTTAGAAAATGAACAAAAAAACTGTGTAAAAATTGACATATTTGATGTGGTTTTCTTACTTTTTTGTCTAAAATAAGTCATTTTGTGTGTGTGTGTGTGTGTGTGTGTGTGTGTGTGTGTGATACTGGGGACTGAGCCCAGGGACATTCTGCCTCCAAACTATACTCCCACCCTTTTTATTTTTTGTTTTGAAACAGTGTTGTTAGGTTGATGAACATCTGGGTAAGTTTCTGAGGCTATCCTCAAACCTATGATCCTCCTCGCTCAGCTTCCCAAATACTAAAAGTACAGGCCACTATACTCAGCTAAGTCATATCTTTATGCAAGGCCTTCCTTAATCTGATAACTTTTAACATGTCTTGAAAACACAGCATAGGACCAGTATATTAAAAAAAAAAGTACATAAGTAGATGCTCTAACAGTAGGGCTTTAATAGGAATATTCACTCCTATGGATTGCCTTAATAGAAGATTGTGGTTTGGATTAAACTTTTCTCCTTGGCACTTATTTATTTATTTATTTATTTATTTATTTATTTATTATTTTGCAGTACTGGGGGGTAGAAGCCAGGGGAATTCTATCTCTGACCTACACCCCCATCCCTATTTTTTATTCTTTATTTTGAAACAGGGTCTCAGTGAATTGCAGAGGGCCTCACTAAGTAGCTGAGTCTGTCCTCGAACCATGATCCTCCTGTCTCAGCCCCCCAAATGCTGGGATTACAAGCATGCGCCACCACGCGTGGCTTCCTTGGCACTCTTTGGTAATAGTATCTGCCCTGTGTGTGTAAAAGATACAGTACTATAAGCGTGTCATTGGAAATAAAGCAGTCAGGCAGGATGGGCCACTATGAGGGGTTTTTTGTTTTTGTTTTTGTTTTTTGGTAAAAGGTTGTGATGACTTTTCTGGGGAAAAAAAAAAGAAGCTTTAAAGTTACAATTGGTTTCCAAGTCAAATAGTCTTATACAAAGAAAAGAATCAAAGACTGCCTTGAGAATGAAGGAAAATCGAGTTGGATGGCATAGCCCTGTGATTAAAGATAGATTTGAGGTGTCCAGGGCATGATGAATCCATGGTTGGCTGATAGGGATGTAGGACCTCACAGTGTATCACCTTACCTCCAATAAATATCTTGACCACTCAAAGACCTATTATGCACTTCTGAGGAAGAAGGTAGAAGTGGAGAAATGACCTGAGACTTTACTGAAAGAGGTGAGCTGTAGGATGATTGAGGAGTACAACGAATTCAGACAGCCTACCTCTTATTATGAGCAAGGTGTGAGACCCTGAGCAAGTGACCTCAAGTCTAGTAAGCTTTTTTAAATCACTTCTATGATTATAAGTCTTTCGATCCATACCTTCCCATTTTTTCCCTGTTCACTCCAACCTCTGACAACAATCATTCTATTCTACCTTCTGCTTCTATGAGATAAACTTTCTTTTTTTTTTTTTTTTTGAGATTCCACTTCTGAGTTAGGTCACATCATATTTACCTTTCTGTGCCTGACTGATTTCACGTGACATGATGTCCTCCAGGCTCATGTGTGTTGTTGCAAGCAGTGACAACATTTGATTTTTTTATGGCTGACTAATAGTCCATTGTGCATATATGCCATATTTTCCTTATCCACTCATCTCCTGCTGGCCACTGAGGTTGATTCCACATCTGGTCTATTGTGAAAAAATGTTGCAACAAATGTGGGAGTGTAGATCTCTCCTCAACAAGTTGATTTCATTTTCATTGGCTATATACCCAATTGAGGGACTGCTGGATCACATGGTAGTTTTGAAGGATCCCACAGTGCCTTTTATAATGTCTGTGATAATTTACATCTCCAGGAAATGTATATAAGGAGTCCCATTTCACCACATCTTCTCCAAAACTTGTTATCTTTTCTTTCCACCAGTTACTATTCTAACCGGGGTACATCAATATCTCATTTGTGGTTACAATATGAATTCCCCAAATGATTAGCAATGTGACCTTTCATTAAGATATTTATTTGTTATTTGCATGTCTTCATTTGAGAAATATCTATTTATGTCTTTTGTTCAGTTTTAATTAGTTTGTTTTTTTTGCTGTTAGGTTGATTAAGTTCCTTAAGTAGCCGGGCGTGGTGGCGCACGCTTGTAATCCCCGCGCTTGGGAGGCGGAGACAGGAGGATCGCACAGGTTCAAAGCCACCCGCTCTGGCTTAAGAGACCCTGTTTTCAAATATTTAAAAAAAAATAGGTCTGGGAGTGTAGCCCGGAAGTAGAAGGGCTTCCAGGAACCTCAGGATCACAAAAAAAATTTTTTCTTAAGTATTCTAGGTATGAACTCCATATCAGATATATGCTTTGAGAATATTTTCTCCATTTCTGTAAGCTAACTTTTTGCTCTGTTGGGTTTTCTTTTTTTTTGTTATGCAAAAAATTTTTAATTTGATATAGTTTCATCTATTTTTCATGTGCTTTTGATGTTCTATCCAAACATAAATCAATAAATAATAATTTTTCAGACTGTCATGGCGATCTCCCCCTCTGTTTTCTTTTGGGAGTCTCATAGTCTAGGGTATTACTTTTTTTTTTTTTTTTTTGCAGGTCTGGGGATGAATCTTAGGGGCATTCGACCTCCAAGCTACACCCCCTGTCCTACTTTTTATTCTTTCTTTTCTTTCTCTCTCTCTCTCTCTCATTTATTTTTTGGTGGTACTGGGGTTCCTGGAAACCCTTCTACTTCCGGACTACACTCCCAGACCTACTTTTTATATTTTTATTTGGAAACAGGGTCTCCTAAGCCAGCGCAGCTGGCTACGAACCTGTGCAATCCTCCTGTCTCTGCGCAATCCTCCTGTCTCCACCTCCCAAGCACAGGGATTACAAGGGTGCACCACCATGCCCAGTTTATTCTTTATTTTGAAACAATGTCTCACCAAGTTGCAGAGGGCCTAAGTAGCTGAGTCTGTCCAAGAACTGGGATCCTCCCGTCTCAGCCTCCTGAATGCTGAATTACAAGCGTCCGTCATCACGACCGGCTTAGGGTATTACATTTAAATTAATTTTGAATTATTGCTTGTGTATGGTGAGTGATGGAGATCCAGTTTCTGTCTTTGTATGTGGATATTTAGTTTTCTCAACACCATTTATTGAAAAAAAATGTTCTTTCTCCGTTGTGTGCTCTTCATGCCTTTGTTGAAGATCTGCTGGCTATACAAGCATGGATTTATTTCTGGGTTTCTTATTATGTTCCATTCATTTGTGTATCTGTTTTAATTCCAGTACAAAGCTGTATTGGATATCTAACTTTGTAGCATAGTTTAAAAGCAGGCAGAATGGTGCTTTTTATTCTTTGTGTGAGTGTAATGTTAAGTATCATAAAGGGTAAGGACTGGAGAAGATCTAAGTGCACCTAACTTAAAAAAAAATTAGTGACGTAAAGATCTGGCCAAATTCTTGTCTGATTGGCTCATTGTTATGATGCCCTTGCTTTGAAAATCAATGGAAACTTTTATGGAAAGTAGTTTGACAATACATAACAGAAGACACAGATCACTAGTTTTACTTGTGGTAATTCTTCTTAGTGGGAATTTTTTCTAAGAAAATGATTAATCAAAACCAAAATTTGTCTTCACAGAAAACATGTAGCTCATGGACTCTAACTAGATAGTTGATTACAAGACAGTAAGTTTGTAAAAGATGAAAGTTCTACTCACGGAGAAATTATACACCATCTAAAAACTGGTTCACTCAAAAGACTCATATAGCAGAAAAATATGTGAATTTTAAAGGTAAATAAAAAAGGTAATAAAGAATAGACACAAATTCTATTAAAATGTTGATTTACATACAAATAATGGAATGGACAACACAAATACCAAACCATTCTTGTGCCAGAAGAGTGTAATTTTTTCTCTTTAAAAACTCTACTTTAAATACCGAGTCTTATTTATTTATTTATTTATTTACTTACTTAGATGCTGGGGATTGAGGCCAGGAACATTCTACCTCTGAGCTACGCCCAAGCCCCTCACTTTTACTCTACTCTTCTTCTTCTTCTTCTTCTTCTTCTTCTTATTATTATTATTATTATTATTAATTATTTTTTTATTTGAAAACAGGGTCTTACTAAGTTGTTCATAGCCTCCTTAAGCTGGTGAGGCTGGCTTCAAACCTACCATCCTCCTAACTCAGCCTCCCAAGTCCTGGGATTAAAGGAATGCACCACTAAATTCAGCATACACCTTATTATTTTTTGCATTAAAAATTATGATTAGCCCAGCACGGTGGCGCATACTTGTAATCCCAGCATTCGGAAGGCTGAGACAGGAGGATTGTGGTTCACAGACAGCCTCAGCTTCTTAGTGAGGCTCTTTGCAACTCAGTGAGACTCTGTTTCAAAGTGAAGAATAAAAAATAGGGCTGGGGGTGTAGCTTGGAGTTAGAATGCCCCTGGGTTCCATCCCCAGTACTGCAAAATCTAAAAAATGTGATTAATTTTAGAAAAGTAACAGTCATCATTGTTTCGCTTGATTATCACTTTAGTTCTTAAGAAGTCCACAAATGTATATTTACCAAAATTGTATGAACATGGAGTTAACAAAAGCAGAGACCCTGGTTTGTGAAGACTCCCTGTCTGTCCTTGATTTTCTGTCTTTATTTCCCCAACCCCTTACACCAGGCGATTCAGTCCCACATCCCTTCCCAGTCCTGTGCCACCTTCCGTGAGCCCATGCCAATTCTCAGCTCAGCCGATGGCTGGACAGATAATAAAAAAAGCCCCAAAGATGACTAAACCTCAGCAGAGTGATGGGGGAACCACATCTGGGTTGCTGTATGTGGGAGCATTCTCTCTCCTTCAAATCAAGGATAGTTCACTCCCTCCATTCTATTTTTCCAAGAGTAACCATGGGCACTAGGTCCGCACAGCTTGGAAAACGCGACTCAGTTCTGCTCTGACATCTGTAAGGCCTGGGGGAGCCTGCCTTCTGGGAACAGGACGGGGAGCCTTCCCATATGTGAATTTGTTTGCTTTATTTATTCATGTCTGCATCTGTCTCTGTGTTGTTTTGTTTTGCTTGCTTGCTGCTTGGTTTAAGAGCTTCTTGTTCTTAGGATCCAGGCCCCAACCCAAATGGCTTAAGCTGAAATGGTTCGGGGGTAGACATGTTGACGCCTCCGTTCCTTCCTTGGATATAGGATCGAGATCTGGGATGAGGCATTTCTACCTCTGCCCATCCATCGATGGAAAGCTCTGTATTCTTGCCCCTGCTTCGTGGTGACCAAGGATGCTAATAAATCTGCACAAAGACAGAGAAATTATATAATAAGGGATTTGCTAATCATCTGGATTTCTCTAGACTTTGGGAGCCACTCTTCCTGCTATAATGTATGTTTTTTCTTAAATATAGCTGACCAGATAGAGTTAAATGTAAATGGCTCGGGCTGGCGAGGTGCTGGCACGGAGGCAAACGAGAACTGCATAGAAATAAATGCAGAGAGAATTAGGACCAGGGAGACAGAACAATTGTAAAACAGCATAGAAGTGAGAGGAGTGTGGATAGGATCACTAGCTAGGTGATTACAGGCAAATATGCTTCTTGGAAACTCAACTCCTTCTCTGAGCCTCTGCCTGTGGGTGTTGATAGGGTTAATGCCGTTCTGCTCCATGGGAGGGGGGAGGGAGGCAGCTGGTGGGTGCTGGGCTTGGCACCGGACACCAGGCCTCCCTGCTGCCCTCCTCCTCTGGGGCTGCTGGATCCCTGCATGGCTAAGCAGCTGTTATTCTCTGGCTGCCAGAACAACCCTGGGAAATCTAGCACAGAGCAGGGGTTGCTGCTCCGGCCTCAGAAAGGTGAGCTGAGGGCGACACCTGAATCACATCCTCCATGGGAAAACAGAAGTACTGTCTATCCGAGAGCCTCAATTCCAGCCACCCAGGCCTGCAGGTCACAGTGCAGTGCTGGCCTGCTGGCTCCCTGTGTGGCTTCTCTCCCTTCCTGCCTAGTGGAGCATTGGCACTCTGATTACATAGTCACCAAAGGAGAGATAAGCCAGGCACTATCTAGGCATCTTTGACTGGATTTTAATAGCCTCTGCACAGAATGGGTTTACAGAAGCAGGAAACATTTATAAAGAAGAGAAAGAGAAGAGGAGAAGAGAAGAGAAGAAGAGAAGAGAAGAGATGAACCCCAACTGTATTTGTACACACCTGTAATCTCAGTAATCGAGAGGCTGAAATAGGAGGATTGAAGATTCAAGGCCAAATTCAGCAATTTAGTGAGACTCTGTTTCAAAAGAAAAAAAAAAAAAACATTAAAAAGGGCTACTGTAGCTTAGAGGTAGAATGCCCCTGAGTTCATTCCCCAGCAACACACACACACACACACACACACACACACACACACACACACACACTCCTTGGCTGACTGAGCCAGCAGAGAGATGAGATCTGGGAGTGGCCAATAGGATTCTTGGGCTTACCTTTCTGAGCATTGATCTGGCTCAGACCCACCACAGTTGTGTGCCTGGCCATCAGAGTGGATATAAAAGCAGATTCAGAACCAAGTCACTTTACTTGAATATTATCTTTGCCAGGTACTAGCCATATTGACTCAAGGCAAGTGAATTCACCTCTTTGGCCCTATTTCCTCATGCATCCATGGGGGCTAAAAATGAAACCCATCCCAAAGGATGATTACTGTCTTAAATAAAGTAATATGAGTAAAGTCTTAGTCTTTTATAAATGCTTATTAAAATAAATTAAAATCACTCAGCTTACTTGAATAGCCACAGGGTAAAGAAGAGGCAGAGCTGGCCGGGCGTGGGGCGCATGCTTGTAATCCCAGCATTTGGGAAGCGGTGACAAGAGGATTGGGGTTTGCAGACAGCCTCAGCTACTTAGTGAGGTGCTCTGCAACTTAGTGAGACCCTGTTTCAAAATAAAGAATAAAAGAATAGGGCAGGGGGTGTAGCTCGGAGGTCGAATGACCCTGGGTTCCATTCTCCAGACCCGCAAAGTGTCAGTGGTGTCCTGGAGCCGGATGGAGCTGGCTAGTGAGAGCCAGTGTATACCAGCCTTGCCAGCTTCAAGCTCAGGAACATCAACTTGCTAACTTTAAAGTAGACACGGTGGAAGTATTTACACCACAGAAATTGGCAAATGACAAATGCTATATTTTGTTTTTTCTAGTATTTGATTAAGGACCTGTTGTTAAATATTTACCAGCATGCCGCTGTCTTTATGACATATGTTTCTGAAGGCCTCAGAGGTAACGGATGTACTGTATCCAAGGAAATTTTAGTCTGTCTGGCTCACATCTGTCTGAGCATCTATGGACTAAGAAACACAACTCTAAGCGGGGTGTGGTGGTAATCCCAGTATTTGGGAGTTTGAGACAGGGGGATCACAAGTTCAAGGTCAGCCTTAGCAATTTAGCAAAACTCTTGAGAAGTTAGTGAGAGCCGGGCGTGGTGGTGCACGCTTATAACCTGGTTTGGAGCCAGCTTTGCTGGCTTAAGAGACCCTGTTTCCAAATAAAAAATATAAAATCGGTCTGGGAGTGTAGCCCAGAGATAGAAGGGCTTCCAGGAACCCCAGTACCGCAAAAAAAAAAAAAAAAAAAAGTTAGTGAGAGCTTGTTTAAAGCTAAAGAATAAAATAAAGCTGGGGGTATAGTCCAGAGGTAGAATGTCCCTGGATTCCATCTTCAGTACCATGCTCAGCCACACAGCCACACACACACACACACACACACACACACACACACACACTGACACACACCCTATAAGTGTATATAAGTAAATAGTAATAATGTTTGAACATCTACTAAAGGTCAGGTACTGAGTAAATACTTGTCATGTGTTAGACCATTTAATGACTACAACAATCTTACTAGTATTTCCATTTACAAATAAGTAAAATGATGCCCAGATTGAGTACATAATTTGTAGGAGGGAGTGGCACTATTGTGCTTTAAAGCCACCTAGTACATACCAATGGGTCAACAAATGTATATTCATTGACCACTCAAAATTTTATTAACCTCTGGCATCCAAGAATCCTGTATAGAACACGCTCCTTTGTGGCTCATAATAGAATTATAATGATTATTTAAGAAAATACATGGGGCTTCTATGATCTATTTTTAACAAGGCTAAGAGTTGTTGTGAATGTGAGTCAGTCATCCAATATCAATATATTAGACTTTTTCCATGTGCAGGACGCTGTCTCAGGAACAGAAGTTCATAAACAGAAGCATACGACTTGGTTTCTGGTCTTAAGGAGCTGGAAGACTTCTCAGTGTGGACTTTCTTGAAAAGACATTCTCATCCCAAGGTAAATTTTAAATAGCTGAAGCCAGGTGTGTTAACTCATGCCTGTAATCCCAGTACTTGGGAGGCTGCGACAGAATGATTGTAGGTTTAAGACCGTAATTTGGTAAGAGGCTCAGTAACTTAGTGAGACCCTGTTTCAAAATTTAAAAAATAAAATAAAATAAAATAGGGCTGAGGGTGTTGCTCAGAGGTAGAATGCTCCTGGGTTCAAGATTTAGTACCAAAATAATAACAGTAATAATAAAACTAGCTGAGATCCCTGGGCGCTCAGGTAGGTAAGGAAACTCTCCAAGTTTCAGATCCTCACTTACACAGTAAAATCACAATCATGTATTTGTCTCATGGCTTTGTCGTGGGGATCAAGTAGGCCAGGGCATTTACGACATTTGTTTATTAGTTCAGTGCTAAGCAAATGGTAAGAACCTTGTATTTCATCATTATTAACTCACATTCCCCATTTTTATGTCACTTTGATGACAGTTCAATAGAATGAGAGGTATATGGAAATTTCTCACATTAGAGCGAAGATTAAAAATGCTAGACCATATTGAGAGAAAAACAATTTGAAACAGTCCTTCACTGTATCAGGACCTTTGAAGCTAGAGAGAAAATTGAGTATAATGCTTTGAAAAAAATGTGAATTCTAGCTATGACACTTACTTACATGACTTTACAGATTAGGGTCTTGACTCTTCCCATAAAAGGAATCAAAAAAATTCATGTAAGATGTGAGTCGGATGAAGTCATGCCTGTGATCAAGAGCTCTGAGGGGTCTCTTTCTGGGGATTTTATCCTCAGAAGTCCGCACAGTGGTCTTCAAGGTTCTGTGATCTGCTTTGGTTACTTCTCCAGCCTCTTTCCTTATCAGACTTGATTTTCTATTAAAGTCACATCAGATCCTTTCCCATTCTGTAGGCTTCCTCTTTAGGTTATTGATAGTTTCCTTTGATGAGAAGAAACTTTTTAGTTTAATGTTATCCCACTTGTTTATTCTTGCTTTAATTTCCTGAGCTTTGGAGGTTTTGTTGAGAAAGTTACTGCCTGTGCCAATATGTTGTAGTGTTGAACCTATGTTCTCCTCTACTAACTTCACCGTCTCAGGTCTAATTTCTAAGTCTTTGATCCATCTTGAGTTGATTCCTGTGTTAGGTGAGATATAGGGGTTTAGCTTCATCTTTTTACAAATGGCTAGCCAGTTCTCCCAGCACCACTTGTTGAAAAGGCTGTCTTTTCTCCAGCGTATGTGTTTGGCCCCTTTGTCAAAGATTAATTGACTAAAGATGTGTGGGTTTGTTTCTGTATCTTCTATTCTAATCCACTGGTCAGTATATCTGTTTTTGTGCCAGTACCATGCTGTTTTTACTACTATTGCTCTATAGTATAGTTTGAAGTCTGGGATTGTAATGCCTCCTGCGTGTTTCTTGTTATTGAGAATTGCTTTGGCTATTCTAGGTCTTTTCTTTCTCCATATGAAGTTCATGATTGATTTTTCTAGGTCTCTGAAGAATGTCACTGGTATTTTAATGGGAATTGCATTGAACCTATAGATCAGTTTTGGCAGAATGGCCATTTTGATGATATTTATTCTGCCTATCCATGAGCACGGGAGATCTTTCCATCTTCCAAGGTCTTCTTCTATTTCTTTTTTTAATGTTTTATAGTTTTTGTTGTAGAGGTCTTTTACATCTTGGGTTAGCATTCTGATAGGGGGCTAATATCCAGAGTATACAAAGAGCTCAAAAGGCTCTACACCAACAAAACAAACAACCCAATCAAGAAATGGGCAAATGAACTAAATAGACACTTCACAAAAGAAGAGATACAAAGGGCTAATAGATACATGAAAAGATGTTCTTCATCACTGGCCATCAGGGAGATGCAAATCAAAACTACACTGAGATTCCATCTAACCCCAGTCAGAGTAGCAAGCATAAAGAAATCAAACAACAACAAATGCTGGCGAGGATGTGGGGAAAGAGGAACTCTTTTACACTGTTGGTGGGAGTGCAAACTAGTTCAGCCACTATGGAGATCTGTGTGGAGATTCCTAAGAAAGGTGGGAATAGATCCACCATATGATCCAGCTATACCACTCCTGGGTATCTTTCCAAAAGGGTTGAATTCAGAGAAATACAGCAACATATGCATACCTATGTTCATAGCAGCACAATTTGTAATAGCCAAAATATGGATCCAACCCAGATCACCATCAACAGATGAATGGATAGCAAAACTGTGGGAAATACACACAATGGAATTCTATTCAGCCATAAAGAAGAACAAAATTCTATCATTTGCAAGAAGATGGAAAGCCCTGGAAAGCATCATGTTAAGTGAGATCAGCCAAGCACAGAAGGAGAAGATACACATGTTTCCTCTAATATGCCCAAACTAGAAAACACAAAGGATACCAGTAGGACCCCAGATATTAGAGGGGAAATACTAGCTAAGTTTTAATGGAAAGATAGGAGAGGAGAAAGGCCGATCTTGATTAAGGAGCATCTTCACCTGAACATGTGTAAAATTATGAATAAGACATGGTTAACCTGGCCAACCATTGGCGGGGGGGGGGGGGAGAAAACGGGGGCGGGGGGAGAGGGCACCAAATATAGTGTAAATGTATACTATTTATGTTCAATAAAAAAAATTGTTAAAAAAAAAAATAAAAAAAAATAAAGAGATAATTCATATGAAAAAAAAAAAAAAAAAAAGTCACATCAGCCTCTCTGCTGTTGCTTCTATCTCTGGGCCTTTGCAATTGCCGTTCACTGTGCTTGGAACACTCTTCCCTGAGATAGTCATATGTTCTTCCCTTCACCTCCTTAAGCCTCTGCTCAAATATCACTTCTCAGTAAAGCACACTGTTAGAATTTGGAGCTTGGTTTCCCCAAAGCTCTTACATATTGAAGGCCTCGTTCCCAGGGTGTGGATGTTCAGAGGTGGGGCTTCAGAGAAAGTAATTGGATCCTGGGAGAGCTAACCTCATCAATGCAGTGAGCCGTTGATGAGTCATAGCTGAATTGACTATTTTGGAGGGCATGGAAACTCTAGGAGGTAAAACCCAATTGAAGGGAGCAGGTCCTTTGGGATATTCGCTTGGGAACTGTCTCTCTGTCTCTCTCTGTCTCTCTCTGTCTCTGTCTCTCTGCATCTCTCTGCATCTCTCTACATCTCTCTGTGTTTCTCTGTCTCTGTCTCTCTGTCTCTGTCTCTCTGTCTCTGTCTCTCTGTCTCTCTCTCTCTCTCTCTCTCTCTCTCTCTCTCTCTCTCCCTCAGTCTCTTCTCCTCTCCCTCCCTCCCACCCTCTTGCTGGCCACCTCTTTGCTTCTGCCATGTTTGATCTCATCACAGTTCTCATGTTTCCATAGCAATTCTCACTAATGCCCTATGTCACCTTCTTATTTGTTAGGGTTTATCTATCATTTTCTTGTTTCTCCACTTTCTTTGTCTATTTTGTTCGTTAGTACATTCCAACTTCTAAAAAAGTGACTGGCGTATAGCTGCTACTAAACTAACACTTGTGGGACAGAACAAATGCATTTATTAACTTGAGAAACAGTTTTCTTTAAGGTAGAAATAACAGTAGTTACTTTGTAAGTTTACCACGAGACTTAAAGAAGATACTACCTATAAAGTATTAGCACAGTGCTTGCTATCTGGCAAATATCTAGGAGATTATCATGATTATTACTTTCATTAATACTTTTAATCTCAGTTACATTAGCTCAGGTATCATCTTCTTTGTAAAGTAGTTCATCTCTTAATCAAGAATTATCCTAGCCAGGCGTGGTAGCGCACGCTTGTAATCCCCACACTTGGGAGGCGGAGACAGGAGGATCGCGCAGGTTCAAAGCCAGCTGCGCTGGCTTAAGAGACCCTGTTTCCAAATAAAAATATAAAAAAAATAGGTGTCTGGGAGTCTAGCCCGGAGATAGAAGGGTTTTCAGGAACCCCAGTACCACCACCAAAAAAAAAAAAAAAAAGAATTATCCTAAACCAAAGTAAAAGAAAATTAGCCAGTGTTGATCATTGGCATGATCACCTGGAGGACTATCAAGAACAGGCAGCAAGTTTTGGTCTGGAGACAGAGCTGTCCGATTGAGAGAAGGATAAAATGCCTACCTCCTTGGCCTCTGTACTGTTTTGATAAGAACGAGTCTCTTCCTTCACTATTGTAGGAAGGTTAATAGCTCCCTTTGCCCCAGAAAGACTGTGCCTGACCTGGTTGCCAATTCTTTCCACTCTTACTTTAACTCAATGTCACATTCCACCATCATTCCCTCACTCCAAGGGTCAATTCTGAATTTTCAGGAGAGACCATGTGGTTGACCTTGGTGGTACAACTGTCCATCACTATCCCCTTTGGGCACAACAGTTTATTGTCCTGTACTTCCATTTGATCCACTGGGGAAATTTGCAAGAGAATATGTGATATAAGGAAAGTAGGGAGGTGATTAACTGTCCTGGGTTCCATGATGGTGGCCCAGCAGTGCTCACCAGCTCAGACAGGATGCTTAACTATCTGTGCCTCAATCTTTGCATTTGTAGAACTGGATAAAGAACACCCTAATAACCATACTCTTCTAGGGTGATTGTAAAGATCACATGGGTTGATTTTTATATATGATATAGAATATAAGCCAAGGTATATTTACACATGATTTCTAGAAACCTCCTCTAGAAGCCAATGAACATGATCAAAGCAGCCAAACACCTATATTTGAGGGTTCTTTCTCTGAGCTTTTTTCATTTCCATTCTAATAAGTTTACACCAGAGTATATGCCTGGAAGACATGCAGGGCCAGGTCCCTGCTTTTTGCTGATCTGAAAGATGAATATATCTTCCAGTCTCCTCTGTTCTTACAGGAAAGACCGGGCCCTTGAGTTTAACTGTGAACACTTACTGAGAACTGAATGCTGAAGTATCTCCATCATCGGTATCGCTCATGGATTACAGTTCTTTCCTCTCCTCGGTCAGCTCGGACACATTATCTTTGAATTTCTGCTCAGGGTGCAGATGTGTGCCTCCCTCCCTGGCCTAAGCTCAATCTTTGCCCCGGAGGCCATCAATCCTTTCAACACTTCCAGCTCTGCCAGCTGCTCCTGGAACGGTGGTGGCTTCCCTAGGCCTCTGAACACCACTATCCAAAAATTCTAACCCTAGAAGGAGTCAGAGGCCAGACCCCATCTCTCCATCTCTCCATCCATCCCTGCCCTTTAGCAGATGGCAGCCCGAGGGTCTCCCACCTGGCAGACTCATGTCTGCGGCATATGCGCCAGGTCACAAAGTAAGTTTCACTGCAGATTCTATATGCAACAGGTGGGCACGGTCTCCTCTGTCGCTGGTCGACAGAGATCTAGTCTGGCTACGCCGGTGAGGGGACAGGGATTCAGACCCCTGTTGTCGAGCCCCCGGCTGCAATTAATCAGAGCTCAGGGTCCGAACCTGCACATTAGACTGTTAAGCAAAGGGAGCAATTAGGAGCCAGGATCAGGGTTCTTGGCCAGAGCTGGGGTGTGGAGGTCAGGGCCCGAGGGAAGCACAGGCTAGAAATGGAATTCAAGGTCAGGAGCATAGGAGAAGGAAGTCCAGCTGTCAATCAAAGTAAAAAGCAGGGTAGAGAGAAAGTAACCGGGGCAGGGATGACAGCTGTTTGGTGTGTGAGCTAGGAAAGCACAGAAGCAGAAAGGCAGAGCCTGGGACAAAAGATGGACCGGTACCAGCCTGCCCACATAATTTCCTTTACTGGAAGCTCTCTCCTTCATTTTGTGTCTCCTGCTCTTTAAGTCTTTTATTTATTTATTTTTTTTAAATTTATTTATTGTTGGGGTAATACTGGGAATTAAAGCCAGGGGCATGCCAATATATATATATATATATATATATATATATATATATATATATAATATTATTATATATAATTATATATTATAATATAATATCATATTATAATACTATATATATGTATATATATATGTGTATGTATATATATAATATTATTATTATATATTATTATATATTATAATATCATATTATAATACTATATATATGTATATATATGTATATATATGTATATATATATATATATATATATATATAGTGAAACAGGGCCTCAGTAGGTGGCTGAGGGTTTCACTAAGTTGCTGAGGTTGACCTTGAACTTGCAGTCCTCCTATCTTAGCCTCCAAAGGACCTGGGCTTACAGGTATGCACCACACACCTGGCTTGTTTCAGTCTTTGGCATCTGTCTCTGCCTTGGCCTCTCTACCTTGGAGGTGGAGGGTAGTCATGATGAGCACAGAGTTGGAGTCAGACAGCCTGAGCATGTGTTGTGCTCTCACCTACTGGCTGGTCAACTCTGGACAAGTCGCTAAGCCTGTTTGTGCCTCACTTTCCTCCTCTGTTTAACAGAAATAATAATGTCAAATCAGAGGGTTATTGAAGGAGATTGAACTTTAGTCAAGATACACAGAGCATTTAGAAAGGAGGCTGCCACATAACACACATCAAATACATGTTTGCTTATTATTATAGAATGAATGCCTTGGACCTTGGAAAAAAGGTCACACACAGGCCATGCGAGCCTGGATGTTTTCCAACTCTTTTAGAAGCCACACTGTGCCAAGATTTTAAAAAAAAGTTTCAAATTTGGGATATTGTTATTATTGTACATGGGGAAGGGGGGAGTTCGTCTTTCCAAGATTTTGCCTGATTGCCCCAGAAAGAAAACATTTTCATTGTGCGGTCATGATTGGGAACACATGTGGGCCGCACCCCGCTTTGCTCGGCCCCTTCCCGTCCTTGTCTGTCTCTCTCCCTCTCTCTGTTCCTAATTAGTAGGAAACCAAGTAGAATCTGGCGCCTCCTCCCCAGTCTTGGTAGGGGAGCCTGCAGTGGATTAATTACCTCAAGTAGTTCTGGCTTCCCGAAGGAACAATCAGGGACGGGGCTTGGGGTCCAGTGGCTTAGGGAGGCATGACAAATTTTAATCTCCACTCGAAGGGAACAGAAATTAATTTTAATAGGAGGCAGTGTGGTCTGAAGTTTAGTGGAGGAGGATAAGTAATCAAAAGTTATGTTTTCTGTCTTAGCTTAACCACTAACTTCTTGTGAGACTTGGCTCTGTTGTAGAATTTAGCTGGTGGGGAAAATAAATCTATCTTCCAGCCAAAGAGTGCTGAGGGTGGGCACAGACAGCAGCTAATGTTTAATGAGTTTGTATTGTATACCAGACATGTGACTGACTTATTTAAATTAAGTATATTTGGCATATATTAAACATATTTTAATACATGAATATATTTTAATATACAGCCATACCTTAAATGTATTTAATTTAATGTACACAAATAGATTTTAACATTGATAGCTTCATCTTTTAATTAATTAATTACTTTTTAAATTTACTATGGTACTGGGGATGGAGTCCAGGGGCATTCTACCTCTAAGGCACACACCAAGCCCTATTTAGATTTTTTACTTTGAAACGTGGTCTAAGTTGCTGAGAATAGCCTGGATCCTGTGATCCTCCCGTGTACTGAAATTACAGGTGGGCACCACCATTCCCCGCTTAATTTATATGTGTTTAAATTCAATAAATTGTATATAAAATTCTTACGGGTAGAGGCATGATTAGCTTCATTTATTGTCTGTGTATGTGTGTGGGGTACCGGGGATCAAACCCGGGGGCACTGTACCACTTAGCTATATTCTCAGGATCTCTCTAAGTTGCCCAGGCTAGCATCCAACTTGTGATCCTCCTGCCTCAGTCCCCCCAGTATCTGGGATTACAAGCTTGTGACACTGCTCCCCTCTCTCTTCATTTTATAGCAAGAAAAACAGGATCAGAAAACACATGTAGCGTTCCCAAGGATCAGATCTGTAATGTGGCAAGATGCATGTCACGTTCAGATTGGAAAGAATCTCAAGTCAGATTTTAACTGCTCTGAATCTAAGGAGCTGCAGATATACATTTTAGAAGTACTTAAGAGCATAAGGCAGAGATTATATTTAAGAAATTAAGGGGATGACTCAGTTGGCTGAAAAATTCATTCTTCAATCCCAGTTACTTTGTACTACCCTATTATTGTACTTTGGATGAGATTGTGTGACTTTTAGAATTTAATACCTTCACCTCATCTTTAGAAAGTTCCAGAAACCCATTAACTGCCCCCCCCATTCATGGGGATGTTGTATTTTTCCCTGAAAGAGGGGTCTGCGGCCTGTACCTGGAGCAGCAGAGTCTGAGGCAGAGGCTGTCAGTCATCAGAGGAGTGGTCACGAGGGACAGTAGTAGTGGAAAATTCCAGAAGAATGTTTCAAGGGACTTTCCAGAACTGGGAAGAAACTAAAGTCCCCTTGGCAAAGCAGAGGTGGTAGTCAGACAGTAGTAAAACTGTCCATCATGAGAAGAAATGCTGGGCCTGGTGTTGCATGGCTTTAACCCCAGTACTTGAGAAGCTGAGACAGGAGGGTCACAGGTTCATGGCCAGCCTCAATAATTTAGGTAGGCCCTCAGCAATTTACTGAGGTCCTGTTTCAAAATACAAATAAACAAAATGTGTCTGGGGGATATAGCTTAGAGGGTGAAATGTCCCTAGGTCAATCCCCAGTACTATAAAAAAGAGGGTTGGCAAGCCATGGAAGGGTCTCTCTGAGCACTGCCTACACACGAATGATTCTCGGGCTCCCTAAGTCACTTCCACTGTCTCAGCCGCCCATTGAATGATCCGGCATTTGGTAAAACATCACGCTCTGTCATGTGTCTTTGTGGTGTCACCAGAGGCTCTAGGTGTGGACTCAGTGGTCTCTCTTGCCCTTTCTTTCAGGACCACTCCTGGTCTTCCCTGCCTCAGGACCCTTGCAATGAAATGATCATACAGAGCCTCCATTTCCCCCCACCTGCCCACTCCTGCACTCAGGAGAACTCGAGCAGAACCTTATTAAAGGATAAGGGATTCCCTGGGGACACTGAAAGAGAAGAGGTAATTTCTTTACTGGTGGATATTGCACGCCCCCATTAAACAGCAGCAAGAACCCCAGAGAAGAAAGTCTACTTAACAGTCTAAAAGACCGCTCCAAACGGAGGAGAAGGCAGGCTTGTTTCAATCATCTGCCCCTTGTTCTGTAATAAAAATGTATTTTTTTTCCCTGAGAACAATTTAGTGTGGCCAATAAAAGCCCAGCTAATTTCTAAATCAGCATGGAGCCAAGTCAGCCACCCAGGAGCTCTCTCCTAGGGCAATATTTCTGAGGCGCTCACAATCTATACTAAAGCGATCAACTTCCCTCCGTCCTGCCAAGGGGATGCGTTAGCGGAGCCCAAAATATGACAAGAGGAAATTTATGTGCAACTTTTACACATAATATCTCATTATGACTCTTCCCAATCTTTCAATTTTAAAAATAAATGGCCTTTGTAATGATTTTACCAGGAGAACATCTAAAGTAAGATTAAAAAGGAAAGAGAAAAGAGGGTCGGCTGCCGTGATTTTGTTCATCTCTCTGGGTCTTACTTTATAGACATTCATTCCTTCTGTCTCCCTTCTCTCATTCTTCTCAAATCTTTCTTTCTTTCTTCTTTTCCTCCTTCTCTTCCAACTACCTTCCTGTCTTTCTTCCTCCCTCCCTCCTTCTCCTCAAATTTTTATATTTTCCTTTCTCCCCCTCTCTCTCTCCTTCCCTTCTTCCTTCCCATCCTTTTCTTTATTTCTTCATCACACATCCACTAGCCAAGGAGAAATAGAAATGTCAGGGTTTGACATTTCACCTAAGGAAACAAAATCTCTATCAGAATCCAAAACAACTCTATTTGGTACATGATGTTAGTTTCCATTTAGAATTAAGAGCCATTTGCCCAAGATTCTGGTGCCGTTGTATATTATACTCTCCAAATCTCCTGCTTCCATTTTCTTCCCTCTCCTACTATAATTTTTTATGAGGGTCCAACAGAGTCATGGGAGATTCTCTAGTCCCCTGAAGTCAATGCCATCTTGTCTCACATGTTCTGCATAGGCCTCCCCTAGCTATGTGGGGAAAGCTGAAGACTGTGGGGGAATGGATGCTGGTCCCTGGCTGGGGCTCAGCTCTTTGGAATTTCACAGCATTTCTTCCCTTGGTATTGACTACAAGCTTTATGACTCATTCCCCTTTAATTTTGTGAACATGTCTAGCCCCCAGATGCTTGTATTCTTGTTTGTTTTGATTTCTCCCTTCTGCCCAGGGATTCATCTGTCCCTGAAAGAGTTCACCCTCTCTCAACAGCAGAGCATTGCTCATACTCACTAATTTGCTTGCTCAGAAATTATCTACAGAAAGTTGATGCTGCCCAAGCTTGGAACTCACAGGTGAAGTGAAGAGGAGAGCTGTTCTTAAAGAACTCACACTATCTGGGGAGAGAAACCTAAATGATGAAGGCCAGCATTCCATGCAAGTGTCAGGATGGAGGGTAGACTGTCGAGGCATGGAAGCCTGGCCATGCCTGGAGTGGGAGACAGCCTTCATTAGAAATGATTCGCCTTAGTCAGGTGTGGTGGTGCACACCTGTAATCCTGGTACTTGGGAGGTTGAGACAGGAAAATCACATGTTCAAGGCCAGCCTCAACAACTTAGCAAAACTCTTAGCAGCTTAGTGAGACCCTCATTCAAAATATATTTTAATAAAAGGTCAGTGGAGCCAGGGAGAAAGGGTAGGGGAGGAAGAAGACTGAGGTTTATTAATGGAAATGATACATGTGATTATGTGTATACATGTGAATATAACATTGTCAATCTAAACATTTGGTATTGGGAGGGAGGAAAATGGGGAAGTGGGGGGGGCACCAAGTACTGTGTGAGTGTACTCCATTGTCAACATGATTTACATTATGGTGTGAAACTTTAATGCATCAATAATAAAAAAGAAAAAATATAAAAGGACTAAGGGTATAATATGGCAGTGTAACGCCCCTTGGTTCAATGTCCATTAACACACACACACACACACACACACACACACACACACACACAGAAATTATTTACCTTGAAGTAAACCCTGGTATAGGACTTCCTAAGGGGTATCAAAAAGACATGTACTAAAGGACATTTTCCAAGTATCAATCCTCCTTAACATTGATGACTCTAAGTTCTCTCCCTGAGCCAGACTTTTGGGAGGTGAGATTCTATTTCAAGCTGGCAAAGCTTGGTTTCCAATGTGGAGAAGAAAGGACTCTTTTTAGTATACTTTTATTAGTGAGTTGTAATTACACATCATAATGTGGTTCAAAGTGATACAAACATACATGGACAGAACACTTAGTATATTTCCCCCTGCTTCCCACCCAGGTCGTAATGGTCTGAAAATACAATGTCTCCAGAGCTTTCATTGAAAAGAGAGGGGGATTATACTCTCAGCAGTGGACAAATCTATTTTAATGGCTTTATCTGGGTGATGGCCTGAGCTGGTAGGGTCTAGGTGAAGAAGGCACATCCCTGGGGCCAAAGCTTGGGGATTATATATGGTTTCTCTCCTCCTCTGGCTCCCTCTATTGCTTCTGGTCTTCATAATGTGAGAGGGAGGGAAGCTTTGTACTCTTCCTCTCTTGACATCCCACCACCATGCCTGAGCTCTGCAGTCCCCAGCCTCAGAAGGGCTGAACCCAAAATCTCCAAACCGTGAGCAACCTTCCTCTAAGTTACATAGTCAGGTCTTTAGATGATAGCTGTGAGGATGATGACTAAGACACTGCTTCCCACACCTTCCTCCCCGCACATGTTAGTGAAGTTGGTAGTGATAGCTGTATATATGGACATAGCACTATTTGAACTGTGTCCTTCCTCAGTCCTCCTTTTTGTTTCCCCACCTCCTTCTCCTGGTTTCTCTTCTCATTTATCTAAAGTCTCTTATGTTTCCTATTGTTGTTCTTTAGCTTTCCATACGAGAGAGAACATACAACTCTTGACTTTCTGAGACTGGCTGAAGCATCTCACTTAGCATAATATTCTTCAGTTCCTTTCATTATCTTCCAAATACTATAATTTTGTTCCTCTCAATGGCTGAGTAAAATTCCAATTGTGTGGATACCACACATTTTCTTTATCCATTCATCCCTCAACGGACACCTAGGTTGGTTTCATAATTTGGTTACTGTGAACAGTCCTGCTATAAACATGAAAGACTTCAAACAAAATCTGTCAAATTAGAGACAGACACTGAGGCAGAAACTGGTAGCTTGACCCTTGACTTGGAATCAAAAGAACTTGGTTGGAATATAAGTAACTCATAATTACCTGGAAAATGGATGTTGGTCTGAGCTTTGATGAAAACCCTAGAGCTTTACAAAATATAACCCATCTGATCCTCTTTCTTTATCCTCATTAATATCAGTTAACTTATTAGTCACAATTTATTGAGCACATGTTTTATATGCAGAACACATGTTTTATATGCAGCAGGGTTATCAACATTGTACTTACATACATGATCTCATTTAGTCTCTGCACCTCCTTGGAGGGAAACATTCTCACTTCTGTGTTACAGATAAGTAAACTGAGGTTCTCTGATGCTTGACAACTTGGCCTTGGCCCCACAGACATACATGTCCAGGTCAGGATCCTAAAGGCCAGATCATACACCTCAGGGCTGTTTGTCACTGTCTCCTGATCCAAGCTGCTAACTGCTTACCCCATTCTCATCCTGACTTCTATCTCCTCCAAGAGCCTCTGACAATGTCCCCATGCCAGTGACCTTCCTGTTCTGTGAAATGTCTTCAGGAGCATTTATTGAGTAACTTGCATGTATAAAGATCTGGCCCATGTGTCTTAGCTTGTGTCTTTACATTGAACTTGTAAACTAGATCTGAAGGCACATGCCTGCTACCCTATTAAGCAAAGTGGAGACTACTATGTCCAGAGGGTGCAGCAGACTTACAGAATATCACACCCCAGAAAAAAAATGAGTCCAAGGCTTGAATCTCTTCCTGCCTTAGACTCCTGGACCCAATTCACTGCCTTTCTCTCCATTATACTCATCAGCCCAGCTCCGATTCCACATTCACCAGGGTGCTTGGCATTCACAGATTTTCAAGAAATATCTTTGAAAAATGAATGAACAAGGGAAGAACTATAGATAAGAGGAAAAGCATACAGATTTATTTATTTATTTATTTATTTAGGTTTGGGAATGGAACCTAGGGGCATTTTACCTCTGAGCTACACCCCTTGCCCTATTTTTTATTCTTTATTTTGAAACAGTGTTTCACTAAGTTATGGAGGGCCTCGCTAAGTAGCTGAGGCTGTCTGCAAACCACGATCCTCCAGTCTCAGCCTCCCGAATGCCGGGATGACAATCGTGCACCACTACACCCAGCAAGCATACAGATTCTAAAATTCATATTTCTGGAGCTCAGACCCAGGTTATCCACTCACTAGGATGGGATCATGGCAAGGTGACCTGCCCCTTCTTTGTCACTGGCTGGGACAAGTCCATATCTCTACCCCATGACTAATCACTAGGAAAGCCATGAAACTGGTTCAAAGCTGTCTCTCTCTTGAGTTTCTACGAAACTTCCTATTTCAGAGACACATAGTATGCCTTTTTCCTTTTTATTCAAAGCAGACATGGTAGTTCACATTTTCCCAGAAATGGGAAAATGGAAATAACATGAAAAAGGACACAGGAAAGAAAGCAGATAACATAAATAACTATTGGCTAAATACTTAGTAAATGTTGGGTCCTTAGCTTGCAAATTGATGCCCATTCTCTAATTTAAACCCTTCAACGACTCTTCACATAAAAAATGACTATAAATGCAGAGACAGATTCAGAGAGAATGATTTAATCTGGCCAATATCACGTAGCCAGTGAGTGTCTGGCCAAGATGAATGTATTTCTAATTCCAAACCTAGTGCTTTCTTAATAACAGAATTAAAAATGCTGGCTTCCTTCATGGCATTCAGCTTGAGGTCAGAATTCCAGGTCTGGGTGAGACTTGGGAGACAATAAACTTTGACTTCAAGGTAGTGTCTCTGTGCCAGAGGCAGACAAATGTCAAAACACATCATCTGGATGTGATCTACCAGACTTTAACTTCCCCATGTCTCTTCCTTACCAAACTAAGTGACAGACTCAAGATAGTCTTTCTCTTTAAAAGCACTTGATGCAAGAAAAAAAAAATACCCACACACAAAGAGAAGGAGTTAACTGTCTCTTTTCTCCATCCCCCCAACAAGTCTAAACAGGGTGTTTTTTTCCTTCTTTCTTTAAGTGATAAATTTGAGTCTAAAACACAAAGTAGAGAACATTATATAGAAAGTGCTTATTTTCTTCTGATGTTTGATAGGAATTAGGATTAGTAAAACCCAAACTCTGTTTCCCTTTTCACGCAGCTTGTCATTTTTGTCAAACAAGAAGCTGATTAAGTTTCAATCAAAAGAACAAAAGACTCTAGAAAGATTCTTCTTGGAAAAGCAGCAGCTTCAGCAGTTAACCCGTGGAAAACAAATTTTTTGTTTGGAGCCTGGGACTTAACTCTATAGCTGGTAAACTCTTTCTGTTTAAAAGGTGAGTATTTGGAACAACCTGACCAGTATCATTTAATCCAGCCCTTGACACCTGAGGGAACCTTATTAAGAGTTGACACCAAGTATCTGAGTATTTCACATCATGCATGTGAAAGAGATTTTTTTGGTGTGAATGTCCTGCAGGCCAGTCATGTGCAAGAACTCAGAGGGGAGATTCTGCCCAGAGCCAACCGGATGGGTGGAAGAGAGAAGGCACTTGTGTCTTACTGTAAAAAATAGGCATAGCTTTTCTTCTCCCTCATGCCTTTAGCAGTGCCTGCCTTCCCACACTCTCTGGATTGCCCTCATGACTTACTTTCACCAATCGTATGTATATTATGTATTATGTACTTATGTATTATGTATTATGTATATATTATATATTATGTATTATACTATGTATAATATAATTATATTATATAGTATGTATTATATTATGTATTATATTATATATAATATATATATTATATATAATATATATTATATATTATGTATTATATATTATGTATATATTATGTATTATATTATATTATATATATTATGCATATATATTATAGTATATATAGTATATAATATATTGCATATTATATATACTATATATAATATATACTATATATAACATATAGTATATATACTATATATATTATATATATTATTGGTGCATTGTAGTGATACATCTTAATGGGGTACAAGATGGTAGAGGCACACATGCACACATCACTCATTTAGCCCTTCCCCAATTCCCCCTATTCCCTCCCTCCCTCCTTCTCATGTTTGGCTTAGTGATTGACTTAGATATGTTTGTGAATGCACATCATGTACATTAGGGAAGTTCCCCATTCCCCCTCCCATCCCCCTCAGTTAGGTCGCCTTATTTGCTCATCTATAGTTTCTCCTCCTTCATCTAGAGGTCTTCCTATGACCCTTTTTCTCCTTAGCTTTCACATATTAGGGAGAGCATCCACTTTCTTACTTCTCGTGCCTGGCTAGCAGGGTCTTGCTAGGTTGCCGAGAGTCTTGCTACTTGCAAATCTATGATCTTCCTGTCTCAGCTTTCCACGCACTGGGATTACAGGTGTGCACCACCACGCTTGGCTAAGTCTGAGCTTTTAAGATGCTTTATTTTGCTGGGTCTTTTGAAAGAGAATCATTTTTGCATTTTCAGCTTACCTCCTGTGTTATGCTGATGGTAAAGGCCTCACTTAACATGTGTTCAGGAAACACTGGCCATAGCACACTGTCCAACTTAAGCGCTGGGAGGTTACGAGTGTATCCTGACGCCCTTGGCATCTTTGTAAATGTCCACTCTGTACAAAGCTCTGCGACGGGAGTGTGCCTAGAACGTGTGCTGCCTGTCGCTCCTCACCTAGGCCTGGTCATAACTTGAGAGTCACTGAGGTAGACTTTGTGAATGGGAGGATCCCTGTGCTGAAGGCCACGGTCATCTCTCACCCACCTTCCCCTCCACTTCCCGTTCTCCCTCATGGATTGTGACTTGCAGGATGGATTCTCTCTCTGTCACACCCAGCTGGTGCACCCACCGTCTGAGCATCGCTTCCATCCACGCTATCATGATGGCAAGTTTGTGTTTACCCGACTTTGATTAAAACCTGTCTCTAAAGGCAACGTCCATGGTTTCACATTTGGTTGTTTGGTTTGGCTTTTGTTCTCTACGTATTGGATTCTCAGTACCCGGATCATATTTGGCACCTGATAAGGATTCAGCATATTTTGAATACATGCACACACAGATAAATGATTTGATTATTTAACACATATAACATTCACACACCCTGCCCTGGTGGAAGTGACAGTCCGGTGAAAGAAACAGGTGGGTAATTAATAATAATCAAAACAGTGGGATTTCTACACCTAGAGATGCAAATACCTACACTGCTTGAACCAGTATATAGGTATGTATACATATATGCACATATGCACATGTGAATGATTATAATGCCATCCTGGTGTTTATTACTAACATTAATGGTAGGGGCTGGGGAATCTCTTGGTTGGGAATGGTGAAGATGAATACATGTCTCCTCTAATCTGACCAAATTCACTTTTTTTATAGCCTTGTTCTGAATTATCCTTTGATCCCCTGCTCGGTAGCACGTTTCACCCTCTGGGACATTTCATAGTCTCGCTGCAGAGGAGCCCAATCTCTGTGTCTGAAATGGCTCATGTCCCAGAATTCCAAGTGCAAAGTGTTTTTCTACCTGAAGCTATTTATGTTCCTGTTTACCACCCTACAGACTTGAGCTAATGAGGAACTCTAAGCAAGTTGATTCTCTCTTGATCCCCTAGAGGAATGTGCTGGTGAACCCCGAGAACAATTCCTCCTACTGTCCATGTGTCACTTAGTCTGTAGGGTCTGGGGCACTAGCCAATGCCCAGCCCTAGATTTCAGGTGGGGCAGGACATCATGACTCTCCTCCTTTACTCATGAAGTCCACTGCTGTACAGATCGCTCTGGGTGACACTAACCAGTGTCACCCTCGCCTAGAGGAGCCTGTGGCTCTGCTTTCTTACTTTCTTACTTTCCTAAGTGATGATCTTAGCATATCATAGACACCCAATATTTAGCATCCTCCATTTCCACATCCCTTTGTTTCTTCTGGGTCTGTGCTAGATTCTTCAGGCACCTTCCAGCTGGCTCCTGAACCTTTTGGTTTGCAGACCTTCTCTAGAGTAGAGGTTTTCTTTTTTGCTCTGATTTCTTGACATTCAGGTGTGGCCCAGGCTGACACTTTGGTTCATGGCTGCCAATCTGTGCTGGATTTAATTTATTTGAATTGAGTGGCATTGAACCAAAGCAATTTATGTCTCACAGATAAATAAGGAGGAAAAGCAGCCTGAGGGGAAAAGAGCTGTCCCCCATGCCAGTGAGCATTGCACATGCTGTTTATCCCAAAAGCCAAATGTAAAAATTCATGGATGCATAGATGCATGTGTGTGCTGCATAGACTCGGGATTCTTGTCTAGGCTTTGTTTCTGAGGCATGACACCATTTTCCGACTGTCTACTGTCTGCTAACATTCTCCTTCTTTCCTTCATTCTCTATGTTTCTTCATGGCTGCCATGCATTTGATCCAGGCCATGGGTCATGATTAGTGTAAGCCAGCACTTTTCAACCAGGCACAGTTTCACCCCCCTGCAGGGACATTGGACAACATCTGCACACAGGACTGGTTGCCATAAACGGAAGGAGTGTGTGTATGCCATGAACATCTAGCAGGTAGAGTCCAGTTCTAGGGTTCCATCTCAAAGGACAGCTCTCTGCACTAAAGAATTATCCAGTCCCAAATGACAATGCTGAGGTTGAGAAAAGGTGACTAAGGCTGTCACAAAAGTTCCTTTAGACATATTTGCTGCTTCTTTTCCAGCTAGTGGTAGCCATGATACCTGGTTTTGGCCAAGAAGACTTAAACTGAAGTCATTTGTTGATAGATCAATCTGGTAAAGTGTTTCCTTTCTTAGTATCAGGGCACAGAAGACTGGAGGCATTTCTTTTATTTTTTGTTTAACCATGAACCTAGGCATAATGGCTGGAATTTTAGCAACCATCTTGCACATATGAGAAAAAGAAAAAATATATATGTACATGTAGATATGTATTCTAAGATATATACATATATATGTAAGACATACATATATGTGTGTGTGTGTATATATACATATGTACATATATACATCTTAGAAAAGTATAGGCCTTTCTGAGTGGAAGCTGGTATCAAATCCTGTAGAACTTAGTTGCTCTTAACATGCTGTCACAAAATCCCATAAAGATGGAATCTTACTTCTTACAAGCTGAAAATTAGGTTCTCTGGAGCCAGGTGTGGTGGTGCATGCCTGGAATCCCAGTACTTGGGAGGCAGAGACAGGAAGATTACAGGCTTGAGACCAGCTCCTGCAATTTAGCAAGACCTTTCAGTAATCTAGCGAGATCCTGTTTCAAAACAAAAAAATATTTAAAAGAAAAGGCCTGTTGGTGGAGCACAGAAGTAGAATGTCCCCGGGTTCAATAAATAAGTAGAGTCTTTTGATATAAATTTTAAATATATTTCTATAAAACTATGTGTGCGCGAGAGAGATAGAAAGAGAGAGAGAAAGAGAAAGAAAGAGAAGGAGAGAGAGACTCCTTTCCTATTTTCACAGCCCTCCTCACAATGCAGAGGGTGTGTAGAAAAAAATTAAAAAAAAAAGATTTTTACCTTCTCCTCAATTAAAGTACAACGGCAAGCAAGGACACATCTCTGTCCAAGTGAAGAGATCAAAAGAGTGCGAAGGTACCTGAGGACACACAGCCACTGCCTTGGGGAAAGCCTGAGTTGCTTACCAAACAGTCACTGGGAATAGAGGGAAGATGTTTTAGTGGGTGCAAGTGGACCGAAGGCTCACCGGGCTGACTCAGGGGTCAGGGAAGCTGGGCTTGCAGGTGAGGAGCCTCAGTGGAAGAGTCCTAGAAAGCAGGCGTGAACAGGTGAGAAACCAGGATTGTGAGCCTCCAGGTGCAATTCCTCCAGGGCTTTTTAATGCCCAAAATAACATTATGGAATTCTATTGTGTTTTAGATGTGGTGGACATCCCAAGAGGCTCTTCAACTTTGAGCAGAGTTGGGGATTCTGAGACTCTTGAACAGGCAGAAACAGCTCTATCCTGTAAATATCCTCATCCCAGAGGTGCGTGGAAGGGCTGGGGTGAAGCTGGCTGAACTAACTCAGCAGGGAATTGTTTTATGAAAATACAAACGCCTGCTGAGAGCGCTTGCATTTCAGAATTAATTCCAACAGCTGCAGAAACATCACTCATGGGTGTGAATCGAAACAATACGGTGTGCCATTCTTTCCCTTGAGGAAGATGCTGGTTCCTCCCAAGGGCTCTTTAGGATTTGATTTCTTGAACCACCACAAAAAGTCACAGCCTTGGCCTCTATCATTTGTTTCTGCACCAAATACATCATCCTTCTTCTTAAAAGTGGTTTTCCCTGTTGATCCACCAAGTAGGATGGGGGTGTTCTGGAGTCTGGGGGTGGCTGTGAATCCCCAGATGTAGACCAGAGGGATGTGGGAGTGGGCGGAACTTGTTTACTTCCTGCAGGATCTGGTCCTGGATGCTTTCCAGCCACAGGGCTGCAGGACCAGCTAGAGTTTCAGACCAGCTGTGGTAGATGAGGCGAGGAGCGATTCCATCCTACCCACACTCCGCCATCTCCAGACAGGCATGATGTGAGCTCACTGCTGAAGGAAATCGCCTATTATAAAGTGAAGTAACTGAGGCTTCAAAGGATGGGGTCAGGTTGGTGTAATTTCTAGGAAGAAAAGGTAAAGAAAAGCTGAATCGAGTCACTCTCCTAATTAGGATTATTGTAGTAGCTACACCGGGTACTAAGTGCCTACTTGGTGATGGTCACTGGGCAAAGTGCTTCTTGTGTATTTGCTAATGGAAGCCTCATCCCATGAGCATGATGATCTGGATAAATGAGGAAGGAGATACAGGGATGAACTGTCTCGGTAATTTTAGCTGGTAAAACTTGAACTCAGGTAGTCTGGCCCTTGAAGCTGTATTGGGAAAAACTCTTGGTCCAACTTGACTGTAGGGGGATTCCAACCTTTCAGTTGCCAAATATACTTGCAGTTCATGTTAGATGTACACGGCCTTTTTTTGACCAGTACTGGCAGAGTGTATTTTTTAAGTCTGCTTTGTACTATTATTTATTTATTTATTTATTTATTTATTTATTTAGGTACTGGGGATGGAACCCAGGAGCATTATACCTCTGAGCTACACCTCCAGCCGTATTTTTTATTCTTTATTTTGAAACTGGGTCTCACTGAGTTGCAGAGGGCCTCACTAAGTAGACGGGACTGGCCAAGAACCTTCGATCCTCCTATCTCAACCTTCCAAGTACTGGGATACTTCCCAGCTTTGCTTTGGTTTGTAAAATATAACAAAATATACAGATGATTATCTTTAGACAAACCAGAGGGGCAGAGACTATATTTAACTCTGCAGGTCTCAGAAAGGCAGACTTTCGTTTGCAAAAAGATGATACTGATTTTCCTACTATTGATTTATGCCAAGTCTAACTATTACTTTGGATTTGCAGGGCAGAGGTAATGCAGCAAAAGTCTAAATAGCCTTTTTTATATTTTTTATTCTTTTATTTTGAAATTTTTAAATAGGGTCTCACTAGTTTGAACGTTTTACTACTTGCTGAGACTGTCCTAAAACCTGTGATCCTCCTCTCTCAACCTCTCAAGTACTGGAATTACACATGTATGCCACCATACCCAGCTCTAAATGATCTTTTTTAAAGGTATCAAAGATACTGTGCCCTGGATAGGCTGGTAAAAAAAAAAAATGAGAAACATCAACCTCGTGAAGAAAAAAAGAAAAACATGTCTGCAGTCACCTCTAAGACGAAACAGAGAGTGCACCAGCCAGGGACCATCATAAAACTTACAAAGGATATAACGACCCTGCATTACCACCACCATTTTTTTTCCAATTTCTCCCCTCCATCTGTGAAGGCTGTCTGATTCTGCTCCCTCCCCCATTAATTTGATCAAATAACACACATTAGATAAAGACAGGAATCAGGATTGTTGTTTGTAATGTGTTTCAGTGCCAAGGCACAGTGGGGAGAACTTCAAAGGAGAAGGTTGTCTGGGGTTCCTGTTAGAACATCAAGGCTATTCCCATGGTCAGGGAACGATGTCTTTAATTCAAGGATTCATTCATCTACCTATCCGTCTTCTAACAAGCTCCCACTAAACATTTACACTGTGTCAGTTATGGCTAGACAAGGGTTGAGGCTAATTCCCTGATCTCTCAAAGCACGTGTAGCAGGGAAGGAGACAGAATCATTACCAAATATACTATGGACCATTTAAATATCCCACTGAGATGAGTGCTGGGCACAGACGTTAGACCAGGAGAGGTGTGAGAAATTGAAGTTGGGTTGTAGACTTAGGAAAGGTTCCTCAGAAGAGTAGCTATTGCAGCTGAGATTTTACCCTGAGAAGGAACCCATGATCTGAACAGCATAGTGCTGAGCAGGTTAACTCCCTCAAAATCCCCAAGGCCGACCCCACTAAGCATACTTAGGGGCTAGAAGAAAAACAGTGGCTGGACATGGTGGCACACGCTTGTAATCCCCGCGCTTGGGAGGCAGAGACAGGAGGATCGCCCAGGTTCGAAGCCAGCCGCACGTGATGGCTTAGGAGACCCGGTTTCCAAATAAAAATATAAAATGGGTCTGGGAGGGTAACCCGGAGGTATAAGGGCTTCCAGGAACCCCAATACCACCAAAAAAAAAAAGATTAGAAAAATAGTGGTTGAAATATATGAGAAAATGACTCAACATCTTTAGACATCAGGGAAAGGCAAATCAAAAATTCACTGAGATTTCATCTCTAGTTAGCGAGATCTCATTCCAGTTATAATGATTATCAAGAATACAAATAAAATCTGGGCATAGCGATACATGCTTATAATTCTAGTACTTGGGTGGCTGAGACAGAAGGAGTATGGATTTAAAGTCAATCCCAGCAATTTAGTGAGAACTTGTTTCAAAATAAAACTGAAAAAGGACTGGGAGTTTAGGTCAAAGGTAGAATGCTCAAGCTCAATTCCTGGCACCAAAAAAGAAAAATAAATCAAAATAAAATTTACATATAATAATAAATGTTGGCCAGGATGTGTGGAGGGGGGAAGGGAATATTTATACACTGTTAGTCTTGATATAAATTTAGCACAATCACATGGAAGTCAGTACGGAGGTTCCTCAACAGACTAGGAATGGAACTATACCACTCCTTGATAATTTTTCAAAAGAATTAAAGACAGAATATAATAATGATGTGTGCATACCCATGTTTCGAGCAACACAGTTCACAATAGCCAAGTATAGAACCAGCCTAGGTGTCCATCAGCAAACAGATGAATGGATAAAGACAATGTGGTATATATACCCAATGGGATTTTACTTAGCCATAAGGAATCAAATTGTTCCATTTGAAGGAAAATGGATGGATTTTTAAAGCATTATGGTAAGGGAAATAAGTCAGACTTAGAAAAAGTCTAATATTTCTAATATGTGGAATCTAGAGGAGAAAAAAGAAGAGATTATCAAGGAAATAAAAGAAAAAAAAAACTAGTAGAGGAGTGGAAAGAGGCCAGGGGAGGGAGGAAGAGAAGGAAAGGGGTGGTAATAGGAAATGAAATTGACCAATTATGTGCATATATACATATATCACAACAAATTTTCCCTGTTATATGTAACTATAATGCAGCAATTAAAAAATTTAAGAAACCCACAATGGTCAACAGTGAATTGGACCAGAACTGAATGGTAAGGCCCAGGTGGTCAGGGAAGTAGACAGGACCAGGAACTGTAGCATGGAGATCCCCAGCCAGGTCTGATTAGAAACCTGATTGTTGGACCTCAGCCTGAGAGACGTGCGGTCCAATGACTGTTTCCTGAGTATCCCCACATCTGGGGCATGGACATTGGGTTTAAGAGGAGCAGCATCCCCAGTGGGCAATAGAAGGACTGTTGTGCAGCCATGAGGGAGGCAGGAGGCAGGATGGCTGGGACAGTTGTTATAGAATTTGAAGATGGTAAGATATATGGAGAAAAAGAAGAAGATAAAAGAGGGAAAGTGGTGTGTTCCAAACAAAGTGGTGGAAATAATAGCCTCTGTCCATCTTTTTATTCTTCTGACAAAAATGTATTAAGCACTTACTTTTTGATGCAACTGGACTGCAAATGTAAGTAAGCTAAAATCCCTGACCTTAAGAACCCCAAAGTCCTTGAGGAGAATATGGAGATACAAATGAATAATTAAGATACACTTTAATAATGCTGTAATCAAGGGGTATAGATGGAGGCTGGGGGAACCAAAAAGAAAGACTGATTAACTCCATTTTAAAATTAAATAATGTCAGCCTTTTGACAGACATTATTTTTATTAAATTCCATTCATTGGTCCACTGAGTCAGATTAATATTCAAAAGCTCAATACAATTTATGGCAGTCAAATGTTTGGGTTTATGTTCTAGATATAAACTGATAACATGGGACTATTCATTTCTCCTTCTCTGCATCTCTAGTGTTAGTTCCTAGCCTTTAAATTTGAACCCTAGAGTAGACCAATGGCCACCTCCTGGCCTTACCATCTCAACGACCTTTTGGATAAGGTGGAGAATTTGTGGTAGCCAACATAAAGCAGAGGCTGCTAATAGTCCATGGACCACACTGTTTCCATTATTTCTTCCCATTGTTCTTATTAAAATACAGGCATAATATTAGAGAAAGAAAAATAATTTTTGGTATCCAGTTCTATGATCTTCAGTCATAGAACTATTTCAGTCAACATTCTTACTGCTATCATCCAGCAAGCCTGGCCATACACAACTTAGATGAGAAATTTATTTGCTCACAGTTTTGGAGATTTCAGAGTTTCAGTCCATGTCAAGCTGGGTATGCTGAGCTCATGGTGGCAGAAAGGAGAGAGAGGAAGAAATCAAGGCTCTGCTCTCACATCATGAAGCCTAGACACAAAAACATAACTGTAATTCCAGTACTTAGGAGCCTGAGACTGGAGTATTGTAGGTTCATGGAAAGCCTCAGAAAACTAGCAAGCCTCTCAGAAAATTAACAAGACCTACTTACAAATGAAAAATTAAAAAAAAAAAATAGGGCTGCAGGTATAGTCTGGAGTTATAATGCCCCTGGATTCAATTCCCCAGTACCACACAAAAGAAAGAAAGGAAAAGAAAATGATGTAAATATGAAAATTTCTTACCACGACTGAAATCAAGATATAGAATCCCTCAAAATATCAGCCCCTCAATATCTAACCCTACATCCTACTTCTGTAATCTGTGATCTCTTCTCTTCCTATAGTTTTTGGTTTTTTTTTCAAAATGTTTTCTAAATAGTCATATACTATGAAGCTATTCAAGTATACTTTTTTGACTCAAGCATTTGAAATTCATCCAATTGCTACTATTTTATTTTTATTTATAAAAAATAGCCCTCGTGGGGATGATCTACAGGTTACCAATTCTTCAGTTGAAAAGACATTTGGGTTGCTTCCAGCATTTTACAACTTTGAATGACATTACTGTAACATCTACTGGTTACTTTTTTTTTTTTTGGTAATGCTAGAGATTTAACCCAAGGATATTCTACTTCTGAGCTACACTTCCAGTCATATTTTATTTTTATTTTGAAATAGGGTCTCACTGTCTCACTAAGTTGCTGAAGTCCTTGATAAGTTGCTAAGGCTGGCTCCAAACCTATGATCCTCCTGTCTCAGCCTCCCATGTACTGGGATTACAGGAGTGTGCCACTATGTCTGGCTTATTGTTCATTTTTTGTAATTGTAAGTTTTTATTTCTTTTGAATAAAATATCTGTTATAGAAATTGTATGTTTAACTTCATAAGACACTCGAAGACTTTTCCAAAAGGGCTGAGCTATTTTGCATTTCCTCTAGGAAATAAACAAGCAGTCCAATTAACTCTAAAATTGCCAGCACTAGATAGTGTAAAGTTTTCATTTCAGCCATTTTAGTGGATATATTGTGGGTTTTATTTGCATTTTCCTAGTACACTAATTTCTTTAGCAGTTTTTCATGGATTCTTTGCATGTATGAGTTACAGAAAAACGTTGTTATGTATCTGTCAACCGATATGCATTTGTCTCCTCTTTGCAGTGCCAAAGATGCCCAAGAGGTTACAGTTCAGTGTTTGTCTCTAGGAACTTCCTATCTTGCAATGCAGATAAAGATATTATGTCTGTAAATGTAATGTGAGTGGTTAAATGGGAGGTCCTAGGAAGGCAAGACTATAATCTCTCAAGACAACTGGAAACATCCTCAGAAAGCACAGAGACTTTGAAGGATCTTCAGAATGTAATTTTGAATGGCAGACTGGCATAGAAACCCCAGGAAGGGGAGGTTCCTAGGGAGATTAAGAATTCGATTTCAGTGGTATTGTCAGTAAAGAAACTGACAATACTGAAGAAGAAAAAAAAGCGAAGCCTATGAAAGGCAAAGATGGAGAAAGAAAACTGTGCAGAGCATGAGTACATAAGGTGATCGGGGAGGCTGCCTCGTAGATGTGAGGCAGGGAAGGAAGGATGGGAAAACTGGAGATCACTTCACAGATGGAAGAAAGGCTTATCCTCCATCCCTGAGACATAACAAACAAGCAAGAGGCAAAATAAGACAGCAAAAATAACAACAAAACCTCCCCAAATTACTGTTTGCCTTTAATGCAACTTAAGTTAGATTGTTCTATGCTTTCTAGATCACAGTCTCTTCTGCTTATGTTCTTAGACTTTTATATATTTATATATTATCTTAGTTTATATAGACATATATTAGATATCTTAGTATTAATATAGTATATATTTCATATTATGTTGTATATATATTTTGTCAATTTATAGAGTATGTTTTTCACTTAAACTTTATATGAACTATATAAGTAAAAATTATTTCTCTATTTTAAATACATATCTTGTTTATATAACATATATATACATACATATATGTATTATGTATATATGTATTATATATATATATATATATATATTCACTAAATTAAGATTTAAAACAAACACACTAGCATCCCAGGTTTTCTGGTGTCCTTTTATTATTTATCTTTTATGTCCACAGATATGTTTTGACCCTTTGTGAACTTCATGCAAGTGGCATTTATATCTGTTTTCTTTCACTGAATATCAAGTCTACCAGATGCATTCTGCTTGCATTTAGATACAACTATTTTTTGTTGCTGAATGGTATGGATAATGGATATACAACACTTAATTTATCCATTAAAATCTAGGTTGTTTCTAATGTAGGGCTATAATAAATAATGCTGCTATTAAAATAGCCTGCAGGATATAAACACAGATTTTTGTTACATGCATGTTTTCCTACATGTATGTATGTGTTCATATATGTATAGTTTTTCAGGAGAGCAACTGGCCATTCATAGATTATAATGTTGCCATATAACTTTGATTAATATTTAATAGGTACTTCTCAAGGGTTTTGCATTGCTCCCAAAGAATAATGTTGGGTTCCCCAGTTGCTCTCATCCTGTCCACTTCTTCCTGGCCTTTTCACTTCAGTTATTAGGTGCTGCTGGCATCTAGTGGGAAGAGGGATGTTGCTGAACATGCTGTGGTGCTCAGGACGGTTCCACAACATGCAGGTAAAAGCCATCTCTCCATGCTAATGATAGGAGAACTAAGCTGGGCTGGGGGTAGCACCTGCCCAGCGTGTGAGATCCTGGGTTTGATCCCCAACATCACAAACAAACAAACAATAAAACCCAAGCCCCAAACAATTTGGCTTTGTTCATGTTATTTCTTATCCATTTGCTTATTTGTCATTTATATATTCTCTTAGTTTTCTTCTTTCTGCTTTCTGTGGACTTAATTTGCTAGTTTACCCTTAATATTCTCATAACAAAACTAAGACATTGCCTCTTCACTTCTTTTCTTCTTATATATGAGTTTTGAGCTACAAACCCTCTCTGAGGACTGCTATAGCTCTATTCTATAGTTGAGGTATATTATTTTTCATAGTATATTTTATCGTTTTAATTATAATTTCTGACCCAAGGACCATTTAGAAATGTGTTGCTTAATTTCTAAATATTAGTGGATTTTATGATTATCTTATATTGGCTTCTAGCTTAATTCCACATATGTAAAAGCTACTCTATCATGAAGAAATTAACTATTTTATACCTATTTTCAATTTTCCATATAGTGATACTAATATTTTGAGGCCGTAGTATTAAATGAATATAAATTTAGGATTGCTTTAATTTCTGGGTGCATGTCCCTATTAGTCACAAAGAAAGCCTTAAAACTTCCTTGATGCCTTTTTACCTACATATAATATTGTCAATTAAAATAAAATTTGCAAAAATGGTAGATATAAAATGATGGCTCACTGCAGTTTTAATTTGTATGTCCTTCATACATTGTCAATATCTTGTTATAGTCCTGTTAACTTTTGCCATTCTTTTCAAAATAAAAGTTCTGCGAATATGACTCAGAGATAGAATGCCCCTGGGTTCAATCTCCAGTAATACTTCTATTCCTAAGAATAAATAATAAATAAATAAATAAATAAATAAATAAATAAATAAATAAAGCAAAACAGTGACAAAATCACTGTCATGTCTATACTGAATCTTTATCAACACTTAACACTGTAGCCACAGTGACTGGAACACGTGAGCCCTGGGCAGGCTGTACAAGAGAGCAGCGCTATGTGATCTGCATCAGTGTCTGAGGCAGGAGAGAGCACACAGGAGGCAAATACTGAAAACTGGAAAAAAATAAAGACGGTATTAAAATGTCTAAAATAGAGATGAAAAGATGATCAATAACATGCCGATTCTGGCTACCGTGGTACAGAAAGATTTCAAGGGACCATTATCCATCATTTTTACATTTCTTCTTTATTATTCTAATAAAAATATATTGACTACATAATTAGAAGAAGTTACGAAGCTCTAGTTTCACTGTTGAAAGATGAGGAAGAAAGCAAATGATGTTGTTTCTTCCAGTTGTCTACGTAAACTGCCTGGGCTACCTCCATATGAGCCAGAGAGAGAGGGCGTCACAGGAAACCAGGAAGACAAGGCCCCATAAAAAACCATAAATAATAAGGGCTTCATGTCAAGGGACCGTCTCAGATTCACATACGACTCACCTTCTCACTCTCTTTAAATTTTCTACTCTCTGTTGGTTCTTAGGAACAGGTTTCCTGACCACTTCATCCATTCTGCCCCGTGGCGAATCATTCCCTAGATTTCTACTGAGGTGTTACATAACATTTACTGTAAGGGGTTCATTATTCTTTTTTTTACATTAAATACTTAAAATAAAAGTGCATTTTGAATAATTTCAGGGCTCCTTCTAGTAATAATATACAGTTCAGACTTTATATTTTTCTCTGAAAATGTATTTTCCATTACACTTGAAAATATATTCTCTAAGAATATGCTTTTCTTGGAAAATACATAGCTTTAGCTGTGACCTATAGATTCTGTTTTCTTTTCCCTTTCATTCTTTATAAATAATTTGCAATTTATGTTATCCCTTTTTTAATTGGGCACTTTAAAAAATGTTTTAAATAGATGTGTGTAGTTATGTTTTTCAGGAGTTAGACATCCTTTATTATTAATTTCCATTTTTGGAAGGAATTAGAATAAGACCAGAAAATGGGGCCCACAAAACATATCCTTTGAAACTGTATTGATGATTTTTTTGTGGCTAAGTATATTAATTAAATTTTGTGGTGATCTAAGGACAAAAAATGATCTAGATTGTCCTTTCAAGATAGCAATTTTAAATAACTCTAGCACATTTTTATTATTGATTTTATTATTCAAACACCATACATATAATAATACATATACATATACATATACATATACATATACATATACATATATATTGGTGTAGTACTAGGAATTGAATTGAACCCAAGGACACTCTACCCCTGAGCTACACACCCAGCCTGATATTGTTTTCTTTCTTTCTTTCTTCCTTCTTTCCTTCCTTCCTTCCTTTCTTTCTTTTGGTGGTACTGGGGTTTCTGGAAGCCCTTCTACTTCAGGGCTACACTCCCAGACCTATTTTTACATTTTTTTTTATTTGGAAACAGGGTCTCCCAAGCCAGCGTGCATGGCTGGCTTCGAACCTGCGCGATCCTCCTGTCTCCACCTCCCAAGCACAGGGATTACAAGCGTGTGCTACCACGCCCGGCAGTTTTCTTTATTTTGAAACAGGGTCTCACTAGGAGACTGAGACTGGTTTTAAACCTGTGATCTTGTCTCAGCCCTCCTGATTACTAGGATACAGGCATTCACCACCACGCCAGGCTTCTGATAATTTAGAAAATCTATTAATTTTTCAGTTTTCTGATGATTCTCACTTCTAATCACCACAATTAAACCTGTATTTGTCCACTGATTCTTCCCATCTCTCCTTCCCCAGGCCTATCAGGATGACGACCACAGGCAGGCTTTGCCTTATACCTCATTGGAAGACCTGTAGCATTGCAGCAAATCCTCCCCAACGGGAACATGGAAGTGGTGCAGGTCCTACCTGAAGTGGCTCCTGACCTGAGCAGGAGAAAGTGAGAGTTCTTACTCTTTGTTAGGAGTGGTTGTGGTAGGATGCCACTAACCTGCAGACATTTGAGCCTTTCTCAGTTCAGTCAGATTTCATCTGTGCACAGCATACATATTACAATTTGTTTTTTTATCTTGCTAAAGCACTACCATTCTTTTTAATATATGCTTTAGTGGACTTTTATTGGTGCATGGTAGTCTCATATAATGAAGTTCAGAGTAATGGGGACATACACGCACACAAAACGTGGTGGGGTCCCTCTGGCTCCTTTTCCCCCCTTTCCTGTGCCTGGTACTGAGATCGGCACTGGTGTTTTCACACATATACAACATGCCAATGGAAGCGTTTGCTGCATTATTCTCCACTCCGTGTTCCCTAGACCCCTCCATTGCTCCACTGGGGTTCACTTTTGTGACGTTGAACAGACCAAAAAATACTGTTATATATGTTCTGCTAAATTTCTAACATTATGGCTGTGCATTTTACAACAGATTATTTTCATCTCATTCATATCATTATGGTGGAATATTATTGTAATTTATTTTATTTTTCTGTTATTTGTTATTCTCTCTGGCCCCTTCTAACCACCACTGAATTTTGCTAAACGTAATTATTTAATGTTTTTGGTTTGTTTTACTTTGGGGGAGAAAGGAATCCAAAAGGTCTCCTCTTGTTACATATATTTTCTCTTCCAGGAAGACTTATTTAGTGCTTAATGTTACAAGTTCATAATAGTCATCATTGTCTAATTATCATCTACTTACATTTAATTGCATATGATTTCATTCCTATCCCCTATGGCATTTTATCTAGAAATCCACAATTCTAGTCAAACTTTGAGGAAAATTAAAAAGAAAAACCTCCAACTGGGAGACATTCAAGATAATATCTTATCCATATTCCTCAAAAGGCTTCTGATCAGGAAAATCAAAAAGACCAAGACCTTGTCAGAGACTGAAGCAGACTGTAGAGACACAGTGACAGACCGCAGTGTGACCTCCTGGGTCTGATCTCAAAACAAGTAAAAAAAAAAAAAAATGGATCTTAATGAAAATAATAAACTAGTGAATTTTAAATAAATTATGACTTCTAGTCAAGCCTAAGTGTTAATTGCTTACCTTTTTTTTTTGGTACTAGATACTGAACTTAGTGAGGTTCTACCCCTTAGCTATGACCCCAGCACTCTTTTATTTTGAAACAGGGTCCTGCTAAGTTGCTCAGCGTCTCACTTACTTGTTGCATTTGGACTCAAGTCTGAAGTCCTCCTGCATCAGCCTCTCAAATACTGAGATTATAGATGAGTGCCACCCCACCCAGTGGTTTCTTCTGTTTGACAAATAAACCATTAACATATGGTGATAAGATTAAGGGAAATTAAAACTGAATGAGAGGTATGTGGAACCATCTGTACTCTTTGCCAACTGTTCTGTAAGTTTAAATAATTTCAAAATTAAAAAAGAAAAATGTTAATTTAGTTTTCCCAGAACCTGAAGAGTACAGTTTACCTCACCTCAGACCTTCACTAGATAGGTTTTAATTATCTTCCTTTTTGGATCAGTCACCTAGAAAGACAGATATACTGGGAATAAGGGGCTGCCCCTCACAAGTATTTATAGAGCACCTACTGTGTGCCAGCGATTGACAGTTGAACTCCAATATGTTATTGACACGATGAGGCATAATCTTGGTCATTGCTAAAATAAGTTCCCTATAGCCCACATAGCTTTGGGTTGATTTCTTCGCCTCTTTGTCCATGGCTATAATTTAATCCACAGATTGAAGACTTCATACTTTCTCCTGAGTGAGACTTGTTTTGTGAGGGGTAATATACTTTTATTGACACCTTATAGTCTCACATCATAATGCAGTTCAGAATGATAGGGACATACAGGCGCAGAGCACGTGGGGAGCTTCCCCCAGCTCCCATTCCCTCTCTACTCCCTCTCCTTCCCCATATATAATACTGAGACTTCATTGATAATTTCACGTAGGTACATAACATCAATGGAATTGTTTCCTTCATTAACTTGCCATTCCCTAGACCCCACCCATTGCTCCACTGGAGTTTCTTAATTTATCAAAAGTCCCTCTTGTATTTTTATTACTCCCTAGCTTCCACCTATAAGAGAAAACATATAGCCCATCATATTCTGTGTATATCCCATCATTTTGTAATCCACTCTTCTGTTGATGGACACCTATGTTGTTTCCATGATTTAGCTATTATGAATTGTGCTGCCATAAAGCCAGATATGCATGTATCATTATAATATTCTGATTTCAATCCCTCTGGAAAGATACACAGGAAAGATAAGTGGATCATATGGTGTATCCGTTTCCCGTTTTCTGAGGAATCTCTACACTGATCTCCATAGCAGCTGCACTAATTTGCAATTCCATCAACAGTGTAGAAGAGCTCCTATTTCTCCACATCCTCACCAGCATTTACTGTTGTTTGTGTTCTTGATGATTGCCATTCTCATTAGAGCTAGATGGAATATCAGTATAGGGTTGATTTGCATATCCCAGATTGCTAATGATGTTGAACATTTTTTTTCATCTATTTATTGACCATTTTTGAAGTGCTTTCTTTTGTGAAGTGTCTATTTAGTTGAATTGTCTATTTCTTGATTGGGGTGTTTTTTTTGTGGTTTTAAATCTTTTCAGTTCTTTGTATATTCTAGATATTAGTTCTCTGTCAGAGGAGTAGCTGGCAAAGATCTTCTCCCAATATGTAGACTCGTTATTAAGACCTTTGATTGTTTCATTTCCTACACAGAAACTTTTGAATTTAATGTCATCCATGTATTAATTCTTATTTTAATTTTCTGAGCTTGACTTTTGTTCTTACTTTGTTTTTAGTGCTTCAATAGCTCATTGAGTTCCTTCAGTGATGCTCTTTGGAGCAGTGCAGTATTTCAAGTAAATGGGAACAGTCTGAAATGGTTTTTCTGTGCAAAAGACTGAGTTTTTAAAAGGATATGGGGGCACAACTGGACATACACCTTCAAGTCCCCTCAATCAAATCTAAAACGGATGGAAGGTAGAACAATGACATATAGCATCAGGTTCCTAGCCAACAAAATGTGCAAGAAATTGTATTTCCCTTTCCCCTGAAAGTTGATGGGAATTCAAGAGTCAAGAATGATAGTGGAGTGAGAGGAGAGGGTGTTTGGGAAAGGAAGGAGGAGAAAAGGCTTGAACTGAGCCAAGGGTCTTGCTCTCTCTTGCCTTCTTCCTCTACAGGGACACGTGCAAGGGAAGGAAATGGGCCATTAGCAAGTGTGTGTTCATTTCTGACAAATTTTAGATAATTCCCGTCAGCCATGGCCGCATCATTGTTGAATGGGCCATTGTAAGCTGAGCATGTCCTTTCTACTTTGGAAGCTAGAAGGATGGGTTTGGGCTGCATCCAGATCTTCTCTGGTCATCAGTGTATCCTACATTGGATTGTAGCAAGAAAGAAAGTAGAATTTTCTCTAGGAAGTCCAGCTTCCTATAATTAGGTAAGCATTCATGCATTCTCTTTGCAACTGGATATTTAACAATTATACAAAGAAGCTTATATCAATTTAAAAATCTCTAACCCCTAATACCTTGTCCCCCAAAAAAGAGAACATTATAGCATTATAATGTCTGTTTGTCTTCTTTTCTCTTCTTTTCTTTTTTTGTGGTACTCTGGATTGAACTCAGGAGCATTCTTCCTCTGACCTACACCCCAGCTCTATTTTATTTTTTATTTTGAAACAGGGTCTCACTAAGTTTCTGAGGTTGGCCACCAACCTACTATCCTGCTTTTTCAGCCTCCCAAGTACTGAGATTATAGGCTTATACCATCATACTTAGCTTGTAATATTCATCTTTCTGGGGGTAAAATAATCGGTCCTACTTACTCCCTACGCATTATTTATTGAAGGCCTTTTTGGTTGGCTGTAAGAAGAACTAACTTCTCAAATTTTTCACAAGGTGGGTGCTCAAAAAAAATTAGGTGCTGATGGTTATATAAATCTATTTAAAAGTATAATGTAGGTTTTTTAATTGTAAGATTAATATTAACCACCTACTGGGTGGCACATGACAAGATACATGACATTGGCAGATGACCAAGCTTAGATGTGAAGGATAGTTTGCACACATTTCCAAAATAATAAACAAGAGGAACGATTACTCCTGAGAGTCATTACTTACGTGAAAATCATGAGGCAGGTACCTTTAGTCACACAGTTAGGCAACTGGGAATGGATCCACCATATGATCCAGCTATACCACTCCTAGGTATCTTTCCAAAGGGACTGAAGCTGAAATATTATAATGATATATGTATATGCATGTTGATAGCAGCACTATCAAACAATTGCCAAATCATGAAACCAACTTAGGTGTCCATTGACAGATAAGTGGGTTACAAAAAATATGGGACATACACACAATGGAATTCTACTCAGCAATCAAGAAGAACAGAATTGGATGATTTTCAGGAAAATAGATGGAGCTGGAGAATATTACATTAAGTGATATCTTGAATGCTTTGCTATTTAGTCATATCTTATTATAGAAACATACTTTATTCTGGAACGTTGTTTCTGGAGTTTGTACCAAAAAACACAGGACTTCTTCTGGTCACTAAGTAAGTTCCTTTGATATTAGTTCAAGATTATATTTTAAAGTAGAAAATAAATAAGAAAAATCCCTCAGAGGAATAGTTTGGGTTTTTGCTGTCTCTCTGCCAAAATCATTTTATTGGTTATATAAAAACTCAGGAATTGTATAAGTATTAAAAAAAGAATCCAGGGGGAAATCTACTAGAGAGAAGGACAAGAAAAAAGGCTAACGCAGCTCACATATGAGAAACAAGCACTTCAGATGGACTTGAGAACGAACCTTCACACCTTAAATGTCTGCAGGAATTACAGAAAAACCCTCCAAAATAGAGCACTTAGGACATTTCGGACCAATGTTCTGCAAGATATGTGGGATTACTAATTCAAAAGAGGCCAGTATTCCATGCAACAGTCTGAAGTCAGGAAAGATAGGTAAGGGGAAATGAAAAGATACTTCATTATCCTGGTTTTTTTTTTTTGTGATACTGGGGTTCCTGGAAGCCCTTCTTCCTCCGGGCTACACTCCCAGACCTATTTTATATTTTTGAAACAGGGTCTCTTACGCCAGCCCGGCTGGCTTCGAACCTGCGCGATCCTCCTGTCTCCGCCTCCCAAGCGCGGGGATTACAAGCGTGCGCCACCACGCCCGGCATTATCCTGGTTTTAACCAAGGATCTATGGTAAAAGCAAAGAATGCATATCAAGCCAGGCATGGTTGTACATGCCTGTAGGTTTAGTACTTGGGAGTCTGACACAGGAGGACCTCAAGTTTGAGGCGAGTCTTGGCAACTTAGTAAGGCCCTCAGAAACTTAGCAAGACCCCATTTCAGATTAAAAAAATGTAGGGCATGAGGTTTGCTCAGAAATAGAGTGCCCCTGGGTTCAATCACTAGTAACACATACATGTATGTGCACATACGCACACACACACACATAGACACAAACACATATCCATATCATGAAAGAAAAATCTGAAAGTAAGTAAAAAGGGCAAAGAACTTTAAAACTTAGGAAAAAACAATGAGAAGCTGAAGGGAATATAGCACATTCACATGTACATAATAGATTACACACACACACACACACACACACACACAGAAGACAAAAGGATTATGTCACATATATACATAATAGAATACACACACACACACACACACACACACAAATACACACGCGCACACACATGGTTACCTGAGGCTCATATATATATATTTTTTTTTTGGTGGTACTGGGGTTCCTGGAAGCCCTCCTTCCTCCGGGCTACACTCCCAGACCTATTTTATATTTTTGAAACAGGGTCTCTTACGCCAGCACGGCTGGCTTCGAACCTGCGCGATCCTCCTGTCTCCGCCTCCCAAGCGCGGGGATTACAAGCGTGCGCCACCACGCCCGGCTCATATATTTTTTTAAGAGTTTTAGGAAGGAATAAAATGTTCAAGGTCCATAGAAAATTTTGCTGTGGCTTCAAATGTATCCTTTTTCGTGTGTGTGTGTGTGTGTGTGTGTGTGTGTGTGTTAGTGCATATGTGTGTATTAGTGCATGTGTATGCGTATATGTGTGTGTAAGAGACATTTAAGAATAAGGTAAAAGAAAGATGGAACAGAAGTAGTAAATAAAGGAATAACAGAAGAAATAATTCTTGAATAAAAGAAAATAATTCAGTCGGCTGACAAACCATTTATCAATCCTGAGCAATATGTATAACAACAAAATTAAAATTTCAGATCTCTCCGGGCATTAGGTTGGAAATCCAAATAATAAAGCATAAGTCCTCAGTGAATGCAGGAAGAAAAGGCAGGTTTATTGAAATAGATCCCAAATCGTAGTTGATTTATACTTTGATATCATCAGCCACGTGCGTCTTTAAGACCAGAAACTACAGCGTTTGGGGGAAAGACGATGGCCCCCAAGTTTCATTCCCATTCAAGGATTCTGTGCAGGGGCAGAGGAAACATTCTCAGACAGGCAAGTGCTCTGAACAGAAGCAATCTGTGTTCTTTTGCCGAGAAAATTACTCTAAGTCACTCCACCTGAGCAGAAGATAAATCAATATAAACAAGTCAAGAACGAGGAAGTTGTGGTAATAAAGGATTGATGGTGTCCCTCTGGGCCTTGTACTTCTCGGTCCTATTGAGTTCTCTCCACTGCTTGACGAATAGTGGGGCAGATGGCATGTGGCAAGCTCTTCCTTTTAAAAGGGAGAGACATCGCCCCTTGTAAAACAGGACAAATGGTCCAGTCCCCTCCCACCTGCCCCAGAGGGAAAACCAAAGAAGAACTCTGTCAGAAAAGCTGCTCCTTTTCATCGACTTCAACTGTGGTCAGCCCTGGCCTAATCAGCAGCAGTGCCAGGAGTCAGCCCTGGTCCTGGGCGGGCTTGCTGAGACATATTTCGCAGATCTGTCAGCATCCCAGGGCAAGGGGAAAATAAAACTGTATGGGTGGATTGTCTGTCTGCAATTCTTTTGCTGCAGTTTTAATTAATTTATTAATTTATTAATTTATTAATACCATTAAAAGACCAGCTCTCTAGATTAAATGGATGCAGCCAGAACCTCCTTTATTTTCCTTAGCGCTTTCTCTTTTCCACGTCAGGCACAAATAAAGAAGTTGGACAGTTTACACTTCCTATGAACATCCTGTTGATGGGTTTAATGGGAGCCGCATCTTTTGCACACTCTAGCCAGCGTCTGCCTGTGAAGAATTTCTTTCTAATCACAGAGACTTCTCAGTAGTGGGGGAAAATATGTATTTTTATCCAAAGCACTTAGCTATCATACTAAAAGTAACTCGTCTTTGGCTTGAAAGTTTCCTACTATTTTCTGACTGGGATAAACTGCCTTTTGAATAGTGCTAATGAATCCAGAAGTATTCCTTCCTTAGGAACACATGTCACAGCCAAGCCGGCACTGTGTAATTAACAGGCAATAAAGAGTCCATACAGTGAGAACATAGAAGAAAATCCTTGTGTAGAAAGTCCCCTAAAAAAATGAGACAGACATAGAGAGGAAAGCAAGAGCAATCGAGAGGGAGAGAAGACACCAACGTTGCCCCTGACCCATTCAGAAGGCATACACACCCCTGCTCCTTTATGATTCTTCCCTCGGCACTTACTGTGTAATCATCTCATAATCATGAAAATCTGGCATTTTAATTTCATCCCTAGGGGAAAAATGTGGATGTTGGCACAATGACAAGTATAACAGTATAAAAGGACGATTACCTTCGGCTCATACTCATTTTTATTTTTTCCTTTTGTAGATTTCCAGGAAGGAATTACATTTTCAAGGTCCATAGAAAACTTTGCTATGGCTTCATATGCATGCCTTTTTTTTTTTTACTACATTAAAGACACCCAAGATCTGCATGCTCCAAACTCAGCTTCTTCTTTTGGAAGTCTAACTAACCGCTGTCTATTCGTTTTAATTCGTTTCACAAAAATGTATTTCGAGCACCTTCCATGGAAAAGGCGCTGGGGGGCCATTGGAAAATAGAAGGGAGTGAAAAATAGGAAGTCTGAGCCCAGGTAGACAGGGTTCAAAACCCAGCTACCATCTGACACCTTGCATGGCCTGCGATGTGTTCTTCATCTTCTCTGAGTTTAATTTTCTCCTTTATGAGATGGGGAAAATACTTAGGCAGACTTAGGTCAATGTGAGGATTACTGGATGCAAGATGTTTAGTTCCTCCCTATATCCACTTCCCAGCAGCTATATTTCACTAGTTGTATCCTTAAAAGGAGGAAAGATACCCATATTTTTAAGGATGTCAGTGGCCCATATGGAAATGTCGTAACTCAAAAGAAGCTGCTGTTCTATCTTCTAGAAATAATTCACTTTCTCTATTTATTGACTCACTAAATCTAAGCATCTCCTATTCTAAGGATCCATTGTTCTACCAACTTTACTCTTCATTCACCCACAGCAGATATTGTCCAGTAAACACAGTAGCCCAAGGACTGTAAACATTTCTGAGGCAATCTTTACAATGGCCACAAGCCATCCACTCTTTCCTGCATAGTGTTAGGCTTAGAGTTAGCTTATACCACGTGTACACAAAGCTACTCCAACCATACAATATGCAGCTAACTGAATAACAAAATTCACAAACTCTTCTTGAAAAACAGAACAATCAAAGAAAAATATCCATTTACTCCCTGATGGATTTATCAAAGTTTCTGGGATAGCTATTTCATTTATTCTCCATGTAAGAGACATTGAAATTTGCTGCATCCTGGGAGGAAGGATGCATCGAACTGGGGTGGCCTATTTTAATGGACAGCACCACATCTTCCTCAGTTACTTATTCAGATAGAGTTGAGGACCTAAAGGATAATATGCTGGAAGTGACTCCAGACAATTGTTAAATTTGGGGGATTTTTCACAACCTAGTTGTTGAATCTCAGATTGAAATTGGACACAATAGAAACACTTGCATCATAAATGTCAGAAGCACTACATATTTGGGACCTTTCCTCCTGAGAGAGTTTGTTTACAGACACACGCCTAATTTTTAGAATCTCCTACCATGAAAATTTCTGAATTGAGGTAACAATATCTGAGAATATTTTCTTACCTTAAATACAGATGCTTGGTCTCCATACAAAATCTAATGAATTCTACTGTAGGCTTGAAATGTGTATTTTGGAATGAAAAAGAATCACTGCAAATTGAAACATGCATTTTTAAGGAACTTAAATAAACAAAAAAATAAGTGTACATGAAAGATACCGGGGGAAGGAGAATGAAGAATGAGACATGGAAATAAAACCAAATAAAAATACTTGCAACTCAAATGGGACCCTTACTACCAAGATTCACAAAACAAGCCCAGATCCAGGACAGTCAATTAAATCTTCTTCCTATATATACGGTATAAGACATGGAATGGGAAGTGAACTGGGGAAATTTCAGTGTTGTTAGTGAGATATATGCAAGTATAATTATAATACTATAAACTGTTGAAGGAAAGAACTTTAATATTTTGAGAAAATCATCATTAATCATGGATACCAATAAGATCATTTTTATTTATTTTATAACATGTTTATTGGTGTATTATAATATCATATCATGATGCAGTTCAAAGTGTTGGTGACATACATCTACATAGCACATGGTAGACTTTTCCTTGGCTTCATCCTTATTCATCCTCTTCCCTATACAAGGTATTGAGATTGACACTGGTATTCTCACATATGTACATTAGTTAATGGAAGTGATTTCTTCATTGATTCTCCTACCTCACTCCTCCTAATCCCCTCCCAGACTCTACTGGAGTTTCTCCTCCATTATCTGAGGTCCCTCTTGTATCCTGATTGCACCCTAGCTTCTGTATATGAAAAAAATATGACCCTTAACTGGCTAAGGCTTCACTGGCTAATCTCATTTAAAATAATGTTCTTCAGGTCTGTTCATTTTCCTGTAAATGGCATTATTTTTAAAGTTCGTGATTGGTGAATAGAATTTCATTGTGTGTCTATTCGTCCATCTGTTGATAGACACCTAGGTTGGTTCTATAATTTGGCTACTGTGAATTGTGCTGTTATAAACATGGATATGCACATAAGATTATTTATTTTTTTTTATTTTTTATGTGTTAATTTTTTATGTGTTTTAATTTTAGTTTATTCAGATGGTAGGTTTAATTTTAGTCTATTGACATGGTAGGTTTAATTGTAGTTTATTAAGATTACACAAGCCAAATCAATTTCAGGATAAGCAGAACCTCAAAAAGTTCATGAATTCGAAGCCAACACTAGAGAAAATACTTGAAGAAATAAACCATAGGATTATATTTTAAATTGCTGCCTGGTCTGGAATCCTTCAGTGGTTTCTATATAAACCCCATCACTAGCCCCTCCCCCAAGCTCCACGTTGACCAATCACCTGCCTCATCCTCATCTCCTGCTACTCTCCCTGTCACTCACTGGGCTCTGGCTGCCCTTGATCTTTCTTCTTGAATGTCTCCTTCCTGGCTCAGACCCTGAAAACATTGCTGCTTGACTTAGATCTTGATTTGACTCATTTCTTGCCCCATGCAGACCTATGGTCAAATGAATGACATCTCAGGGAAGATTTTCCTGGCCAAACTACTCAAAAGGGAAGCTCCATCACCTTGAGAATGTGTAATGTCCTTAACCTGTTTTATTTTTTAGTAGGACTTACCACTTTTTGATATTTGAGTATTCAGTCATTGTTAACACTGTCTTCATTTTTGTGGACTGAAGTTCAGGAAGTCTAGGGACTCTCTCTATTATGTGTTTTCACAGTCCCTTGGTGCTTGAATAGTGCCCATGGCAGTAGAATCTCCTTAAATATTAGATACTTGACAAATGAATGAGTAGATTGCTTCATTGCAAAATAATTCAGGGCTGCGTGTGGTGACACATGCTTGCAATCCCAGTACTTGAGAGGCTGAAGCAGGGCAATAGTTAATCCAGCCTCAGAAACCAAATAAAAATTAAAATAGAGTTGGGGTGTATCTTTGAGATAGAATACACTTAAGTTCAATCCCCAGCACTACAAATTAAAATTAAAATTTAAAATTAAAAATAATTCAGATATAATTAGCCAAAGCAACATTCAGGGATATTCTGATTTATAGAAGAAGTAAACTACTCTTCTACCTACTTCTTATGGTAAGGTCATAAGTATGCCACTACCAAGTATGCCACTACCAAATATGACTGCTCCCCAGTCTGAATTTCTAGTTATCTTCCAGGTCCTGAGTAACATACATACAACACATTCATGTATATAATGCAGGTAACTGCAGTGCACCATATCCGAGAGCTAACTTAATGTATCTTTCATTCCAGCCTCAATTTGTTACCTTGGTTCCTGACATTAATGAGCCAGAAAAACAGGTATCATGCTAGACTTCCAGTTCATTCTCCAAACTGCTACCCTCAGAGATATTATTCTAAAATGAAGTGATGCATGGTGGTACACACCTGTAATCCCAGTATTTGAGAAGCTGAGACAGGAGAATTGTAGATATAAAGCCAGCCTTAGCATCTTAATGAGTAGCTCCCCACCATGAAAACAAATAAGTAAAATGAGAATGACCATGTTGTAGTCTTGGCAAATTCCATTCAATACTCATAAGTTAAAGCCCAGGTAGGTTCCTTGGGATGACATTGATGCTACTGTTATAATTCAGACTGACTTTTCCAACCTCATCCCCAAGCTTGTATCCTATCTCTTGTCACTGACTACAATTTTACACCAAGAATGCTGATTCTCACTTTCAGTGTCTCAGATATCTCATCTTCATTCATGCCAGCATCTTTACACTTTCTCTGACCTCTGGTTAGGTTGCCCTACCTCTCTCCACCTGGCCCCAGTGTTGCCTCTAATGGGAGGCCTTCATGACAACCAACGCTGATTTATTCATCTTCTCTCCATACATCCTTTGGAGAGACTAGATGGGCTCCCATTGCTAGCACAGTTTTCCTCTTGAAAAAGCTCAGTACAAGTGTTAATCTCCAAAGTACACATGTTTAACCCCTATCACTGAACTGGCTAAGTATATAAGGAAATTCTTTGCAAATGCTGAGAAGAGAGGGCCAAAGGCCTAATTAATTTTTCAACACTGAAGTCTGAGTTTTACAATTTGTCCCATTTTTATGGTAATAAATTTCTCTAAAACAAGCAAGGCCTAGTGACTGGGCAGGGGGCCAGCAGTTCTCACTTGGCAAAGAGTTTTCTTGACTCAGGCTATGTATATTTGGAGAACAATGCCACAGGTCAAATGTCAATGGTAGCACAATTCTCTTCTAATAGAGAATGTAGGTCTTCCATGGATACTATCTGCCAAGAGATAGCTGCGGATGTCCCTCTTGGCTTGCAGGCTTGCATTCTGTTTAGTATGAGTACTTTGGTCCTGAGTATATTTCAGCACTTTCAAGTTCGATTCATGGATGGGTAGAACTGGTAATTTGGGAATAACCTTAGACATTATTTATTTTCTAATTAAGGTAGTTACTTATTTATTCTACGGATAAGCAATACCCATGCTTCCAACACCAGCTTTCAGCTTAGTCCCACCTTTTGCTCAATCCGGGCTGATCAGAAAATCATTTAAATATCTAAAGTTGTTTCTGTTTTTTTTTACTAAAATCAAGAAAGAATTGAAGTGTCAATATTTCAAGAAATCAAACTTGCAACTGTTCATCACAGTTACAAGCAGAACTCTCAATTCTGTTTCTCAGGGCAGGTCCGAAGCATTCCTTTCCTGCTATGGGCAGCTGTCTGGACAAAAACCATCACAGTGGGGCCCTGCTAAATGAAGGAGGGGATGCTCACTTGAGTCTTAGACACCTGGGTCTTTGGGAAAGCTAAATGTTCCTTTTGTTTCAAGCATTGGCTTTCCAATCCTGTGTAACCACAAGTTTAACATTCTAAAAATAACGCAATGCATTATCTCGCAGTTCCTAGAAGTCAGAAGTGTTGGCCTAGCATGACAAGGTTCTCTGTCCTGAATCCCACCTGGCTGAGGTCCAGGTGTCAGCAGTTCTTCAGTGCTCTGCCGAGTCCTGGGTTCTCTTCCAACTCACTTGTTGCTGGGAGAAAGCATTTCCTTGTGGTTGTTGGACTGAAATCTCCATCTCATCAATAGCTGTCAGCCAAGTGCCATTCTTGGCACCTAGAGAGGCTGCCATATTCGTTCCCACTCGGCCCTCTCATCTTCAGGCCAGCGGTGATGACCCGAATCTTTTTTTGCACTTTACATCTCTGACTTCTGTGATGCTGGAGGAAATGCCCTCATGTGAGTAGGCTAGGTGCATTATTAGTTAATTTGTGATGTTGGTTGCTTCTGCAAAACCCCTTCATAAGAGCACACAGATGAGTGTTTGACTTAATAACTTGGAGTAGGTGTGTGTAACCCAAGGGCCAGAAATCCTAGGAGAGGGAACATCTTAGAATTTTAACTATGATACTTGCTAAGAATACTCAAGAAAGTATCTCAGAAAGGGTATTTATTGTTTACTTCTAGTGCTGTTCTGCACACACTGCCTGAATATCCTCCAGGCATCTTGACTTTAGCATGTTTTCATTTTGTAGTTCATGGCAGAGAGAGGAAAATAATTTGGAGATGAAGACAAGGCAGGTATAGCAGAGCCACATTGGTCATAATAAAGACTGTTGACTGCCTATGTTGTACTGAGGTATCACTAAAAGTTAGGGTCAGGCATGGAATGGAATGCAAGCAGATGTGTTGAAAAGGTAAATGAATGGATGTGCAAAAATCAGTGCAAACACACCTGTAATCCCAGTACTTGGGAAGCTGCGATAGTAAAATCGCAGGCTTGAGATCAGCCTTGGAAACTTAGCAAGATCATCAGAAACTTAGTGAAACCCTGATCCAACAAAACAAAACAAAACATACATCTGGAAGTATAGCTCAGAAGTAGAACACCCCTGGGTCCAATCCCCAGTTAAAAAAAATTACTGCAGAACTGTTGCAGTACTCAAGTGAAAAGTAATGATGGCCTGAACTAAAACAGTATGTTAATGGGCCAGGAATGACGACTTCTCCTCTCTTCTTCCCTTACAGGGTACTCATTGTATCCTCCTCCTCCTCATTATCATTATTATTAATATTATTATATATAACTAGTTATATATGATGTTATATGTAAAGCATAATATATCTATAATTATATAATTAATTATTATAATGATTACTTAATAACTAGCATTATTATTATGGTAGTAGGGATTGAGCCCAGAAGCATCCAACCTCTGAGCCACACACACCCTCAGCCCTATTTGATGTTTTTCTTTTGAAACAAACTGAAGCTGGTCTCAAATCTGCAATTCTCCTGTCTCAGTCACCCAAGTGCTGGGATTGCAAGGTATACACCAACAGCCTAGCTCATTACTGTCTTAGAGTGGTTGCTTAGCTTGTATCCCTTCCCCTCTCAACTGTCTTACAGCATTGTGTTTCTGGCACAGTGCCTGACACTTAATAGATGGTAAATAAATGCTTTTGAATCAACTCATGTGTTTGTTGTGTCACAATGAGTCTCAGCTCCAGATTCAGCAGCCTTTTGTTGGATGCCTCTGCTGGCCTGCATCCTGCTCACCCTGCTTTAGTTCAGAGGTGTCTGAACCACCAGCATCTGGTATTACTGTTTCCTTCCTTCTTTACCCCCCACCCCCAAGGTCAGAGAGCTGACCTGCATCCTCTCCTTTCTGCTTATCTTGGGTTTTGGTCCATGGGCAAGACCAGATGAGCCTTAGCATGCCATCGATCAAACTGGGTATTTATTCTCTTCCCTTACCTAAAAGACTACAACCAAGCCCATGTGGGACCCACTTTTCTGATCCTCCAACTTCTCACCCAGTGTACATGCAGTCTTGGTCACACTGTCACCAGTTCATCAGATCTCGAGGACAGGAGCTTCCACTGCCCCTCAATGCACCAGGACAAAAGCTAAAATTAAGAGGGATTCACATCTTCTCTAGTCTCAGGATCCCAGAGCCAGTTCCTGTGAAGCCTCGTGAGTCTGGTTCAAAATGTCAGTGGTTTCCCCTGAACCATCTTCAGTACGACTGCTGCTCTCTGCTGGGAAAGTTCCATGAAAATTACTTTACTTGTGGATGTAATTGACTACACTCCTGTTTTGCTCTCCATCCTATTAGAGGACCAGCTGGTTGCTCTGGCGCCCCACCCTCCCCCTGCAAATGGGTGCCAAGGGAACTGTTTGTGTTTGGTTACTCAGACTGTTGTTGAACTTGAGGCTCCAGCAACAATGAGACCCTCTTGAGTCTTGGCAACCGAATCCCACGTGGCTTCACTCTGTTGGATTTTGTCCTCCCAACCCTATTCTCTTATGAGCAATTTGAAAAATTAGGAAATTAAGAAAACAGAGCCCAAAAAAGATCTGGGAAATGCTTAGTAAGGAGAATCCCTTCAGAGAGATGGAACCTCAGTGACAAATTTGCCAAGGGACTTTGAACTGCAGACGCTCACATGAGTGCTATTAATAATTAATATTTCCTCTCTTCCTTGTTTTTACAAAATATAGCATATGCATAATGAACATTAAGTAACTTCCCTAGATGATTGAGAGGGATAAACACCATTAGATTGAAAATAACAATTTATACATAAACATTTCCCATAAAAAACCGATACTCTGATGGAAGGCTGCTCCAAGATCTCTCTTACTAGAATGTCCCTTGGATTGCTGCACCCCATTCAATCCCTCCATCCTCTGGACCCATAGATTTCATATTCCCAATGCCAGAAATAGGAAAGATGTTGTCTGAATGAGGTGGCAGATTCTCCCTTTCTTGCAGGTAATGTGACCCTCTCCTCCTTGTATGAAATACCATCCTTATAAACATTTTACCAGCAGGTTTATTTGCAAAGGAGAAACCACTCTCAGGAAAAGAGATGAAGCCCTGGTTCTGATTTTCCTCATGAATGTTCTGAATCAGCCAAAAGAATACCTACACCCAATGGGCATCAAGAGTGGGAAAGAAAGGAATTTCATATAAACTTGTGTAAAGCAAAAAACAAAGATGGGCTGTATCTTCAGTGTGACCACAACTTTCACTTTAAATAAGTTTTGCTTAAATCACATCGTTTGAAATTTACACCCAGGATCTGCCAGGCATTAAGGCTCTCTGCTTTTATAGGAAGATAGTTCCCTCTTAACCAGCTCACAGGGGACAAAGGAGGCATCTGGGCATTGAGTGAAGCAGAAATACTCTCTATTGTCAGCCACACTCTGGCATGAGTCTGTACTCTGCCCCCTTGCCTGCCAGCTAAAGGAATTGTGATCATAAACGGTTCACAGTCTGTGTCCTCAGAGAGACTTTTTTTTAAGAAAAAGGAAGAGAGACTATGAGCTCTTTCAGATAGGAGATTATATCTTAATATTGTCTTTATAAATTAAAAGTATGGTACAAAGACAGAGGGGAAGCTAGACGTGGTGACCAGGCCTGTTATCCCAGTACTTGGGAGACTGAGATAGAAGGACTGCAGGTTCAAAGCCAGATTCAGCAACTTGGTAAGACCTTGTTTCAAAGAATAAAAGCGGAGTGTGGTGGCACATGCTTGTAATCCCAGCATCTGAGAGGCTGAGACAGGAGGATCAAAGTTAAAGGACAGCCTCAGCTACTTCGTGAGAACCACTGCAACTGAGTTAGAACATATTTCAAAATAAAATGTAAAAAATAGGGCTGGGGGTGTAGCTGAGTTAGAATGCCCCTGGGTTCCATCCCCAATACCGAAAAAAAAAAAATAGGGCTGAGGATGAAGTTTAGAGGTAGAATGTTCCTGGGTTCAATACCCAATGAAAAATAAAAAGAAAGGAAAATGAGAAAGAAAAAGAAAAGAAAGAAAGAAAGAGAGAGAGAGAGAGAGAGAGAGAGAGAGAGAGAGAGAGAGAGGAAGGAAGGAAGGAAGAAAGGAAAGGAAGGAAGGAAGGAAGGAAGGAAGGAAGGAAGGAAGGAAGAAGGAAGGAAGGAAGGGAGGGAGACACAGGAAAGAGAGACAGAGAAAGAAACTGAAACTGTAGAACATGCTGTAGCAGAGGACCTGAAAGTAAAAAGGTGCAAAGCCAACTTGAACTACAAAATTCCCTAAATCTCCAGCCACACAATATGCTGATTTTCTCCTTTCACCAAACTAGCAGGGCTCAGGAGGGGCTAACTCTGTTGAACCCTGGGATCCACCCTGGGATCCCTGTCACTAGACACATTCCTAGCTCTAAGAAGGCCACCAGTTCATCCTTGCCTTCCCCACACTGGAAGAGGGGCAGACCTAGCTGCAAACTTCTTAAACACAAGGCAGAAAGGAGCAGAGAGAAGTGATAATGATGCACGAAAAGGAATTGTTCATTCAGCGAGCAAGTTAGACACTTCACATGTTTTGTTAATTTTTGCAACTCTTTCTAAGAGTTGAGGCTTTTGATGACATTTTATATATCAAAGTTGCATAGCTACTCACTGTATAGAGTAGCATCATTATTCTGTATTGCAGAAAGGTCCTGAGGTACACAGAAGGACTCAGGATACCAGTTTCAGTTACTGTGCAGTATGGTCCCCTGTGATGAGCGGAGGTAGCTGGATGGAACACTATCTCATCGCGGGGTCAAGCACGAGGCTAGGGGTTATTGGGTTTCTGTTCATTTGTTTTACTCTAAATTGTTTTATTTGTCCAGCTATCTTGTCCTCACACCCAAGTATGCATAAACAGTTTAAAAATGAGAAAATGAAGACACAAAGATCTTCAATAATGTATCCTAGGTCCTAGGCAAAGCTGATAAAGCTGGGATTTGAAGTTAGGTTTATTTGCTTTTGAAGCCTATCCTATTTCTATCATACCAAGTAACTGAAATAAAGAAACAAGTGAAAATTTACTGGTTCGTGCTTTTAGATTCCCTGGGAGAGAGAAAGACAATGGTCCAGGGATGATAATGGGGAAGTCATGGAGGATAGAAAATGTTGGTGCTCCCTAACTACTGATATGGCTCAAAGTGCTCATGTGTTGATGAAGACAATGCATGCTGTGCAAACTAGTATTCTCCTGTGTAAAGTGATAGAAAAACAATATGGAAATCTAGGAGAACAACTGATTTTTTTTTGGTACTGGGGCTCAAACCCAAAGGTATTTTGCCTCTGAGCTATACATCCCATCTTTTTTATTTATTTATATTTTACTTTGCAAGAGGAGATCACTAGATTTTGAGAGATTTGCTATATTGCTGAGGCTGTCCTCAAACCTGAGATCCTCCTGTCTCAGCTTCCTAAGTACTGGGATTACAGGTGTATGTCCCAATGCCCATCAGAACTGATCTTAAATGGAAAAGGATTCTGAAATGGAAATAATTATCTCCTCCTTCCCTTTTTCCTTTCCCTTCCTTCTTTCTTTACCCCACTTCTCTGCAAACTCCATGGGTCCCCTGAAGTGTCTGAATTCTCTTTACTGCTAACATCATCCTTTGTGTGGAAAGAGAGAAGCAGAAATGGCTCCTGAAAGGTCCAGCTTTATGGCATGCCATGTTGCAATGACAAGAGTCATTTTTCTTCCAGTATCTTCTGAAATAATCTCCACAGGCTTTTTGAATCATAGGCTCACTCCATGTGCTGATCTCTACTGACAAAGTCCATGACTGGAGGTTCACTCTGGAGGCCTCATGCATATAGGGACATGTGTCCTCTTCAGAGCCATGTGGAATAGGAGAAAGGTGATTTCTTAGGGAGGGATGAATGGGAGCATGTTATCATAACAGAAGAGGTATAGTTCAATTGTAAGAACTGATATATACTTTATATCTAACGGTATTTGGATTCTCAGGTGAATGTGTCATTATTCTCTTTGATTCCCAAAGCAATTCCAAGTTAGGAATTATTTTCTAAAATCTCCAATTTTTAATATCATTTTTATAACCAATACTACAATGCTCACATGTAAACTGTTTAGCAAGACATAGAGTCCCTTGTGGTTCTGTTAATGGTAGTGGTTAAAATGATCATAGATACCATTTATTAACCTTGTGGTTATGAACTTGGACTCTGACGTCAAAGTAGCCAAACATGTAGAAGACCTACCACTTGCAAATTGTGGGAACTTAGCACTGGATTTCCATTTCCTCATTGCAATATAGAGGAAACATGTTAATAACATTACTCCGTAGCACTTTGGTAACGTCTAGTTAGGAATTGTTGAGGGCACAGTGCTCTGTCCATATTAAAGGCATCAAGAAACTGTAGCTACTATTTTAATGTCCTAGCCATTGATGTAGGCATTTTATTTTATCTTCAACAACTAAATAAAGGGGAAAGTAGTTTTTCAATTTCTTTCATGAAGAATAAAGTAGAGTCTTAAGAAGTAAATAATAAATGGAAATTGTGGCACATACCTATAATCCCAGTACTTGGGAGGCTGAGACAGGAGGATCACATGTCTGTGGCCAGCCTCAGCAACTTAGTGAGACCCTATTTCAAAATTAAAAAAAAAAAACTAAAAGAGGTCTGGGGCATAGCTCAGAAATTGAATGTTTATGGGTTCAATCCTCATTATCGCTAAAAAAAAAAAAAAAAAGAGATAGATAATGCATTTCAGTACCCATAGATCATCATCGGTAGCCTGAGATTGGAAGATGTCCCTTTAGACTTGAAGCCATAACTTTTTGGTCATCAAAAAGGCTCATTGTCGCCTTTGGAAAAAGTGTTGGGTCATAGTCTGATGACACGTGGCCACTCACAGTTCACAGTGGCCAGAGTAGACACTGGGGGTCTCAGTGGTGTCTGCTCATGGATCCACGATTTCTATTTCAGCACCCATCCTCCACTCCCATTAGAAATTCGTTTATCATCTTACAAACAACCCAACTACTGCCAGGGCACTGTTGCTCATACACTCTTGGGAAGCAATGAAGTTGCTGTCTAGTCTGATTATTTCTGCAACATACAATGAGCATTTTGCAAGATGAGTGGATTGAGACTAGGGCCTGTGCCAGAGGCCCTCACCTTCCTATCAGAGGGCGGCTTCTCAGAATTACCCAGTTGAGGATAATGGTCCTGCAGAAATTAATTTTTGGTTAGTGAGGTGCTGAGATGAGCCCCGAGGCCTCTATCTTCTTCATTTTGCCGCCCTGCTTTAAGTCCAATCCCAGGATAAGTGTTCCCATCTGTGTTATTCTATTAACTGAAAAGGAAGGAATCAGTGCATGAACTTGTCACATCTTGTGACCTGTTGCACACTGAGATGGGAAGTGGAAGCAGAACAAACAACATTCTTTTTTTTTTTTTTCTTTTCTTCAGAGCCTTTCATACTCATGGAGAAAAATCGGAAAATCCTACCTTCACATTCTGACTACATGAACCTCACTAGCACCCACCCTAAAATCAAACTGTACCTTATGGAGAAATGAGAAGAAAGAGTGGCAGAACCTCAAGGGAAACTTCCCCTCTCTGCCAAGCTGCAGATGGAAGACCTTCCCACGGAAATACTTGCTGGAGACATTAGCTGACGCCAAGCACTGCCAAGAACAAGAGAGTCTGGTGGGGCTGCCCTTGCTCTTTCTCATGGGAGAATGCAGGGCTGGCAGTGTGGCATTGCCCCCCAAAGAGTATGTTTTGGTGGAAGGGCCTGGCATGATGCATCTCAAGGTAAGTCCTGACCACTAGCTGGTGTTTGTGAGTTGTTTGTTGCATATAGTTTTTGAAAGCAAAACTCTCAATACATTGACAGTGTCTTTGGTCTGTGCTTCCTTTTGACAAGGCTTTTACAAGAATCTGAGTTTCACTAAGTGTTGGGTACTGATTTAGAGCAAAAATACACTTGGGGATGAAATGTTCGAGAACTCAGCCCCATCTCCATCTTTCCTAATGGTGCTAGTTTGTTTTGGCAGAAAATCAAGAAATAAGAGAAATACAGAAAATGAATAGAAAAAAGAAATTTTGTTCCCTGCTCCCCCAAAATGCAACTAAATTATACCCCCTACAACCGAGAGACAGAGAACAATCATAGTCTCCCTCCCAGTGATATAGGAACTTAGGATCTGTCTCACAGGCCACCTGATCAAGACTGAAAGCACACTGTGAAGACCCCTAAAAAGTTCTGCCCAGGAAAAGGGGCTCTCTGCCAAGTCCAACTGCCACCAAAAGGCTTTGTCTGCTTCCCACTTCCCATGTTCTCTCAAAAAAGAAACACTTTGCTCTGTGAAGACAAACATTGATTCCAGGATCTCACAGTTCCAGCTCATGTCATGACCTCCAGAAATAATTTCCATCAGCAAGTATCCAAAGATGCTTTTCCCCCCCTTGATTTCCTCTGTTTTGGGAAATTTTCGTCCTGTACAAGGAGATGTTATTGAGGAAGTCCCAGGCTCTGTTCTCTCCCTCACTCTCACCAATACACTGTGAATCAGTAAATCAGGGGTGAGCTAAGGGGTCCAGGAAGCATCTGACCCACATGCCTGGGATGCAGGTGGTGCAAAAGCCCCTTTGGAACACTCGGTATCCACGATTCCATTTGTCACCGAATCTACAAATAACAGCTGACTCAGCCAATCCTCTATACCTCAACCCGAACTCTTCACTGAAAGGATATACTAGATCCCAACATTAAGGATGATATGAAAAAATGGGATAGAAGAACAATCTATCCATTCTCCCATGCCCTTTCTTATGCATGAAGGTTTCAGTAATAAAAAGCTTTCCTAGTCTTTAGATAAGCAGAGACCCCAGGAGGAGACTTTCGGAGAATGGATATGATCATGGCATAGATAATGTGGATGGTTTCATGGGTGCAAACTTGTCTCTAAACTCATCAAGATGTATACATTTAATTGTGCTGATGGTTTTATGGGTGCACAGTGTTTGGGGGTTAATTGTACCTCAATATTTTTATTTTTTAATTTTTTAATTTTTAAAATTTTTTTTCGGGTTTGGGGATGGAACCCAGGGACATTTGACCTCCAAGCTACATACCCTGTCCTATTTTTTATTATTTATTTTGAAACTGGGTCTCACTAAGTTGCAGAGGGCCTCACTAAGTAGCTGAGGCTGTCTGCGAACCGTGATCCTCCGGTCTCAGCCTCCCAAACGCTAGGATTACAAGTGTGCGCCACCACGCCCCGCAACCTCAATATTTTTTAAATATTAATTCAAAGAATTTCCACCCACACACTGTCTACAAAAGACTGTGGTTGTCATTGGTAACATACCAGTGATCACAAGGTATTGTGGTTTAGTAGAAGTTAGATCCTTAATGTAAGCAGATGTTTTCAATGGAATGTACTAAAGATAATAGGTAACTACTAAGGTCTCCATATGACCCAGCCTTTAATATGTGAATACATTGGACAGTTGAATCAACTGTATGAAATAAGTACATACAACTATATGAAAGGAAACTGTCATCCATATCTGTCTGGTGAGGAGACTGGACTCCAAGAGGCTGGGTGACTTTATATTACTAACATAATAGTAAGTGATGAGTCTCTCAATCTTAAACTTGCTGTTCCAGTCCAACACATGTGTGCTTTCAATAGTCTTGTAGTTCCCTGGTGCAAATGATGAAGAAACAACAAATCTGTCTGGGACATTTTTTAAATTAATTATTTGGTTACTATATATTTATGTTCCCATTTCCAACTCTTTTTCCTGAGCCCCATGTCATCATATCCCAGTCAAGGCTGATTACTTTCTCCCTAAATTTCCCTTTTCTCTTGGACTTTCCAGTTAAACAGAATATCTTTTTCTTAAAATAGGCTATCATTTGTGGCATGATTTCCATCTAAAAATACATTGTAGGCTGGAGAGTCACAAACAGATACACCCTATCTTCTAATGACAAATAAGCTTCCTAGTTATAATTGAAATAAAATTATCACCCATGTATTTATTTATTTAAGGTCTTTTTCATCAACTAGAATATAAACTTCTTGAGGAAAAAAAGAAGTCTCATTTATCATGGTATCCATAATGCTTAGTACAATACCTTTCAACGTTTAATAATTATCATCAATCTCTGCTTTTACTCTCATTTCCTCTACATTGGTTGCCCACATAAGACTACCAGTGCTTCTTTCTTCCTCCTTCTCCTCCTCCTCCTCCTCATCATCATCATCCTCATCATCATCATCCTCATTCTCATCCTCATCCTCCTATTTCTCCTTCTTTTTTGTGGTACAAGAAATTGAACTAAGGGCATTCTATCTCCAAGCTACATTCCCAGCCCTTTTTATATGTTATTTTGAAACAGGTTCTCACTAAGTTATTGAGGGCCTAGCTAAATTTCTGAGATTAGCTTTGAAACTGTCACCCTCCTGTCTCAGCCTTTCAAGTACAGGAGTTACAGACATGTACCACCATGCCCAGCATTCTTTATGCTTAATGTGAGCCAGGTATTTTTTCTAGGTCTTATGAATGCAGAAAACTTACTAGTGTGCATGTGTGTGTGTGTGTGTGTGTGTGTGTGTGTGTGTGTGTGTGTTCTGAGGATGGAACCCATGGGCATTCTACTTCCAAGCAACACCTACAGTACTATTTTTAATTCTTTGTTTTGAAGCAGGGTCTCACTAAGTTGCAGAGAGCCTCACTAAGTAGCTGAGGCTGGCCGCGGACTTGCAATCCTCCTATCTCAGCTTCCCAAATACTGGGATTACAAACCTGGCTCTATTTTTAAATATATGTTTTATTGGTGCTTTGTCACCATAGGTCATGTTGAGGTTTAGCATGACAGAAACATTCATGCACATGGTACCTTCCTTGGATCTCACCTCACCCCCTGCTGTTTCCTGTTCTTAAAATTGAAATTGGTATCGATGGCTTCACAAACGTATACAGGATTATTTGAACTATTCATCAAGTCTACCCTTCCTCTCCCTAACACCTTTACCAAGTCCCTTTCCACTATTTTACTGGTTTATCTCATTTATCTGGTGTCTTTTTTTTTATTCTTATGAGGCTTGTAGTTAAGATTTAATTTATTTAAAATCTTAAATCAATTTTTCCTCCAGAGAAAGCTCTCCAATGGCCTTTGTATATAAAAGCAACACCTGAACTCCTACCTGTTCCAAAAAGATGCTCCCTGTTTTTGCTTGTAGCACCTTATCCCACTCTTTCTGTTACTTAATATGTGTGGGCTACATTGGTGGCCCATGTCCTTTCTCTTCCTAAGTCATGCTAAACTCCTTCTCCATTTTGGGTCTTTACTTCTCTAATTTCACCTTTCCTGATTTTCACCTGCTCGAATCCTTTGGTCATTCATTCCTCATCCTTAAAGGCAGCTCCATAAAAAAGTCCTTGTGGATGACTTAGCTGGAGTGGGCCTCTACTCTAGCTGGAGTGGGCCTCCACTCTACCTGTGTTTGTTCTTTGCAGAGTGGCCATGGCTATCTAATACATTTTCCCCTTTTTAGTTTGTCATCTGTCTCCCCTGCTAGGAGGTTAGTTGTTTCCCTGATTCTGTCGTTACAAATTGTATGCTTGTATTAAATTATCATGTACAATTATGTATGTACAATTAAAATGATAATGATTAATAAAAACGTTAAAAACAATGTAAGCTATAACAGAAGCATCATACTCTGACATGTTCTTTGTTGCATCTGTATTAGACAAGGATCAGGCACGTCATAGGTGCTTAATAAATAAGAGGGGGAAACTAAATTGTGGAATGAATAAACCTCTGCCAAAGATAGTAGATAGTATCATCTTCCCTTCTCATTCTATAGCAGTATTTGTTCATTGGTTGTTGTTGTTGTTGTTGTTGTTGTTGTTGTTGTTGTTGTTGTTTTGTGGTATCAGGATCAACTGAGAGGCAGTCTACCTCTAAGCTATATTCTCAGCTCTTTTTATTATCTTTTGTTTTAAAACATGGTCTTTCCAAGTTGCGGAGACTCTCACTAAGTTTCTGAGATTGGTCTCAAACTTGATATTCTCCTGTCTCTACCTCCCAAGTACTAGGGTTTTAGGCCTGTACCACCATGCAGGGCTGGCTCTACAGTAGGGATTTTTTATTTGTGTTCATTTTCAGGATTTTACTTGTTATGTCTCTATTCTAACTTTTATTCTGTGGTTTTATTGCCTTGTGTTCTAAGCTATTTGTTGAAACGCTATTTATATTGCTAAAAAAATTAAAGAAATGCTTTTTTATCAATAAAGACCAGACAAATAAACTGCATTAGTTCTACAGAGTAGAGAACTCTGCAGTTGTGAAAAGGCTAATATATGCCTTAATTTATTGATACAAAAAGGCTGCCATGACATATTATTGATTTTCAAACATTTTGTGAAGCATTATTAATCAGTTCACCAAAATTGTATGCACGTGTTCTGAGAGAGATGCTTAGCAGAATGTATTTCCTCTAAGTTGTGGGATTTATGTAATTTCCAGTATTATTTATGATTTTTTTCTGTAGATTAATATGTTTACAATTATTACACAATATTGCACTCGCTGAGAGAAAATCTTAGAAAGCTTTTTTTCATTCTTAAAAGAGTCAAAAAACAATTACGTGAATAGGAAACAGAGGCTAACAAAAATTTGATTTACTGTGCTTGAAACCTTTTTTTCACGACTACCTAACACTCATAAGTCTGAAATCTTTAACATGCCCTGAATACCCTCTTCACAATTCCATATTTTCTCCAGGCTTACCTTCAACCGTGTCTTTATTAGGATTCTGAATCCAAGTATAACCCTCCTTTATAGTTCTGTAAGACTGGAATGCTCGGCAAGAGCCTCATCATCTTTATTTTCATAGAGATTATTTTGCCCATAATTCCCTTCTCCATTGTGTCTATCAGAGACACACCTGTGCATCTTTTTTTTTTTTTTTTGGTGGTGGTACTGGGGATGGAACTCTTCTATATCCGAAATACACTCCCAGACCTATTTTATATTTTATTTGGGAACAGGATTTCTTAAGTCAGAGAGACTGGGTTCGAACCTGCGCGATTCTCCTGTCTCCACCTCCCAAGTGCGGGGATTACAAGCATGCAACACCACGCCCGGCCACACCTGTGCATCTTTGAGGATGCCCACTGTGACATCTTGTTTTAAATCTGTCCAATGACTATGTCAGAGCTCTACTTCTCTCTTTGTCCCCACCTCTGGGCATACACTTGTTCACATTCATGCTTTGTCTAAGAGCAGTAATTAAAATATGGCTAATGATTGATGGAAAATATCCATAGCCTTCAGTCTCCCTCACTACAACACTGCAAATGGAATCACCACTGACATTTGACACCATGGTACATTTAGTGAGTTTCTTACTCTCACTCAGCTAGTCAGTGGTAGTACCAGGAGTCAGACCCAACCAGTTTTTATCTGATTTCTATGTTTTTAGCCATTGACCTTTGATGGCTCCCACCTGTGATAGCACTAGGTTCATTTTGAGCTTTTATTTAGAAGTACAGAATTTAAGTCTATAGCCAGATATTTAAAAATGAAATAAGATAATTAAAAATACAGAACACTTTTCTCTAAAAAGACTATTTGGAGTTCCGGATACCAACTACTTGAGCTCAAGTTTCCATTTCAACACTTGCTCGTGGTGGGACCTGGGGCAAGTTGCTCTTCTTTGTATGACGCCATGACCTTATGAAATGGGGACGCTAACAGTACCTTTATCACACTGTTCTTTATAGGATGCAATCAAATAATATACATAAAACACTTCATATGGTCTGGATCACAATAAGTTTTAAAGCATCAAATAAAAAAATAGGTAAATATAGGTAATGTTATCACTATCTCCAACAGGGTGGATGAAAGCCAGGTAAGGCTCTCAAGAGAAGTCCTCCCAGTCCAAAACTATAGCGCAAGTGATAAAAACATGAATTTTCCTTACTAACCTTGTACTGCCATTTCTTACAAGACTCACAAATCCTCCACCTGCTGAAACTTGCCGGTATTTATATCCTAACGAAGTTGCAGCCTCTCTTTTTTTACTTTTTCCAGTAACACTCTTCTCTGATTTTAGCTTAGCATGGACCCAGGCCTCAAAAGATGAGGGGTAAATCAGTAAGCCAGCAAGGGAGATGAAACCTCTATGTTGTTCATACAGGACTCTTTCTACCTTTTTTTCCCAGACCATAATACCAAACAAGAGGAGATTGGCAATGTTCCACGTCTAACCGGGTCCTGGAGTGGAAGTGCAACACGCATGCATCCTGAATACTCAAACATGTCCGGGAATGCCTGCAGGGTCAGCCAGCCAGGCAGGATGTGAGCCAAGGAGCCTCATGGGTGGGATTCCTACCTATCTGATGAATCTCTCCCCTATCTGGCCCCTGGCCCTGAGAGCACAACCATACTCGTTTATTGCACGTTTTAACTTGCCTGTTGGTTCTTAACGAAATGCTCAATTCTCTGAGGTCCCCAAAGTTCTTCAAAGATGTCTTTATTGTGTAGACACTAATTAGTATAATCGTGGTGGTGTTCACCCAACACCCTGCAGAGGTCATGACCTATAGAATATAACATGATAAATATATTTAGAAAAAATGAGTGAACAAATGAATGAGTGAGAGGGTGCTGAAAGCTGACATGTGTGACCCAAGGAAAGTGGTTCTCTTTGTGAAGGAGAGGCCATTTTGAATAAAACAAGCATGGCCAGTTACTCCAATGGCAGTTTGGCCAATTCTGCCCTTAAGAACGTGTGACAATAAGAGAAAGTTTCATGTGAAAATATTATGAATCTCTGCAAGCAAGGACAGCACGTATGCCGGGAGTATAGCTCAGTGGTACAGCATGTATGAGGCCCTGAATGTGAACCTCAGGATTGCAAAAAGAAAAAGTAAGACAGTATTAAATATTCCTGGTGAAGATTTATTTTCCCAATATCATGTACCAAAAGTGTGACTACTTAAGGACTCTGAAGAACAGAAATAAAAAGAAGCTAAAACATATTCTAGAAATCATTCCAGAGGGAAACATCTCTGAAATGACCCAGCAACCCATGTTATAGACTAGAGATTGTGTAGGGGTCCACTCGGAGAGTCCCGGGAGAAGGAGGAGTTACCTACAATTAAAGAAGTTGTAACAATACTTTCTCTGCTATATACTTTCTATGTGATGTTGAGCATAAGAATCAGTTTATTTTTCAGTGGGGTACAAGTTTTATAGAGTCAACTGTGAATGTTCTTGTAAGATAAAATTACAAAATATATAAAAAAATGACCTGCCTGATTGCCAGTGTGTAATAATTATAGTAGGCATGATGGTGATGATGTTAAAGGGTTAATGTTAAATAAAAGTGAACCCAGTCTGAACCTTGTCATAAATATTCTATTCTTGAGTAGGAATCTTGAGTAGGAGAATCTTGAGTAGGGTTATCCCAATTCTGGTATGTGAGTAATAACCTAGAGAATGGTTGTTTTACAATGATTTTTAACAACGCAAGGATATTTTCAGTTATTGTGGTCAGAAGAGAAAATAGGCATTGTATTTTGAAAACACCCACATGCACTTATTCCTACTCCTTAAGGCAAAGCCAACTCATTTTCTACAATGTAAAGGTATTGGAAGAACAGATGCTGGTACAAGAAATGAGACTCACATGTTACTTCTGGTGTAGGTGATGTGAATGACTTTTTCTATAAGTTTGTGCAAGGGTTAAGCATTAGAAATATGTTCAACATAACAGGGAATTAAAAGCAGCTCCCCTTCTGGGCGTGGTGGCACACACTTGTAATCCCACGCTTGGGAGGCAGAGACAGGAGGATCCTGCAGGTTCGAAGCCAGCCTCCTTAATAGCTTAAAAGACCCCGTTTAAAAAAAATTATATGTATATATACATATATATATACACACATATACATATATATACATATATACACATAGATACACATATATACACACATATACATATATATACATATATACATATATACATATATACACATATATACATATATACATATATACATATATACACATATATACATATATACATATATACACATATATACATATATATACATATATACATATATATATACATATATATACACACACACACACACATATATATATATATATATATATTATATATATTAGGTTAGGTCTGGGAGTGTAGCCTAGAGGTAGAAGGGTTTCCAGGAACCCCAGTACCACCAAAAAAAAAGAGCAGCTCCCCTAAAGCTCTCTACGAAGGCAGATGAAACTAATACTCCCAAGAGTTTACTAGTTGTAAGGGAACCAAAAGAACTTCCAAGAGTCTCTCAAGAGCTTGGCCTTATTTATATAGAAGGACTTTAAGATATTTCTACAAAAAGTTGGACAATTGCATGTGAGAGCACTTTTAGTGTGCTGAATCCAAAATGTCACCAAAGAGGTATGCCCATATGTTAGAAGAGGAAAGAGAAATAACTTCATATCCCTATGAAAACCACATCTTCAAGAGAATGAGGTTATCCTTAGGGAGAATTCACTGTGATTCAGAGAGAAAAAAACCTGAAACACAGCTGGCTAGAGGAGCATTTATTATCTGGGAGTGGTGTACATGTTTGGTATATTCTTGTCATATTAATAAAAGCTTTACCTACCCTTATTTATTTTGGTCTAGTTGATATGTCTAATTGAGAGTCATTGGTATATAAGTATCTCAAAATTATCCTTTGAATTTTCCAAAGATTAATTTGCATATCTATTTAATTCTCTGTTATTGAGAATAGCAAAGTATATGATAGTGATTTATCCATAGTGGGATGTAACTCCAAATAAGTTAACTGTTGTCCTGTTTCTCTTTTCCAATCCAGTATTCTTTTCACTTGGATAGTCACACTGACATTTGTTATTCTTATCTGCATGGTTCTGATATACATTTTCCAGACAATTTATGTTTAAACTTTCTAAGATATCTTTATAGTTTCTTTTCTAAAAGGTGTATTTTGGCACCATAAGTGACTTTTCCTAAAATATTAAAAAGTGGTATTATAATAAATTACATTTGTACTCTTTTCTATGATCTTTATTTTTTGTTTTCTGCATTTAATGTTTTCCTATCATTTCCCCTATTTCCTGCCTTTTGCTAGATGAACTCTGCTTTGATTTCTTTAATGTCCCATAGTAATTTGGGAGGAATCATCCTGTTTTTTTATTTTTACTAAATTTTGAGAAATAACATTCTTGATCTAATATTCCTATGATTATCAAGGTCACAAAGAGACAATAGCTTTTGACTCTGTCTTATTTTTAGTTGAGAGATTTAGCACATATTATTTATTTACTGCTTCCACTTCCCAGTATTTGAGAGTGCAGTAGGTAGTTTTGCACAACCATTATTTCCTACTGCAGTTTATATTTCGTATTGTATCTATTTTAAAATATAGAACATTCTCCCTCTCATTTCTTTTAGAAACATTCTTGGCCTTGTTCTCATTAATTTCCACTTTTGACTGTTCTTATTCAATCTGCCTTGTGGGGTCCTTGTTGTGGGTTGTTTTCCAGTGTGGTGTCCTTGGGCTCTACAGGGTGTACCTTTCATCTCTTTCTTTGTACAGTTTCTTGGAGGCTCTCATGTGTATGTTCCTTTCCACTGTGCTCAGTGGAATCTCTGCCCTCCCCTCCTGGTAGGAAGATAACCAGTTGTCTACTGGATATTCTCTATTTCTTTTATATATCTTTAAATGTCTTGAAGACACACACAGAACTTCAACAGAAGTATTTACCGACATCAGACATTATTTTTCTATATCTTTAAGTCCAGGTGATATGATCTGGAAAACTAATCAATAATGACTACTGTACTGTCCCTGGCACTGGTAGATAGATCTTTGCACATCATTTCATTCAATTCCAATTTTCTGTTGTTGTTGTTGTTGTTGTTGTTGTTGTTGTTGTTGTTGTTGTTAATTCAAAACAGGGTTACACTAGGTTGCTGAGAATCTCACTAAGTTGCTGAGGCTGGTCTCAAACCTGAGATCCTCCCATTTCAGTTTCCCAAATACTGGGATTCCATGCTTGCCCCACCATGTCAGCCATGTTGTGTTATTTTTAATTGAAACATATGAAGTGAACACAATTATGGGGCACCATGTGACGTTTCAATGCATGCAGATACTTATGAAGAATCAACTGCTCATTCTGAAAGTGGGGAACTCATTTGAACTTCAGTCTGGGACCTAAAGCCCTTGAAATTTCTATTTCATCCACATGAAAACTTTGCTCTATTATGTCTTCTGGTGTATTTTACCTTTGTGATTTGATTTACTTTTCTTAACAGACAGATCTCGGTCTTCCCACTTGGTTCGTCATTCTGGGTTTCCACTTCTTCCTGAGGTTATTACATTTGAATCTGCATAAAGCAACTATGCAGGAGGAATATTTCAACTCGCATAACTCACCAGGAAACCAGCTCCACTCTGTGTCAGGGGTGAGGGCTGTCCTGTACCCTCACCTTTTCTAGGGCTAGGACCTGGATTTTTCAGATGAATGGGACCAGCCTTGGGTAGAGTATCCTTTGGGATTCTGCCTAAGATGTTCCTTGACACTCAGAGCTGTTTCAATTCCATTCCTTCCCACTTCTTCTCCGAAGGGAGGTGAAACTAGAATACTATAGAATTCTATGAAATGACTTACTGTGATGGAATGCCAAATGGACAGCTCTGGTTTGTATCAAGTTAGAGTGGATTCATCCCACTGGTTCTGTTTGTCTCCAGCCAGGTGTCTTGACTCAGACACTCCCAGACAACCTAAGAAGGCCGAGTGTTAAGTGCCCAGGCCGAGGCAGCTCTGGAGTTCTCTTGTAAAGGGAACGTGAAGAAGAATTGTTCTCCACCTATGCTCGGGGTGGTACAGTGTGCCCACATTCCTGCAGTCCTGCTTCTCAAGACCAAGGCAAACAGATTGTCCTTTGAATGTCTCAAAAGCTCTTTTTTTTCTTGTAATGCCAAATGCAATATTTTTTTGAAAAGACTACACCAGAAGTTTCCCAGCTGAGAAAACAGGCCTGTGAAAAATGGTTTCAGAAAATGTAATAAACCATGCAAAAGTTGTTCAGGGTGTGTTTGAAACGAACATCTGGATATGAGCTGCTAAATTGCCTCCATTCCCCTCCTCCTTCTTCTCACAGCTGTTTGAAAGAGTCCTGAGGGCAGGGAAACAGGTCAATGGACCAAATTACACCTTTCCCCCCTTCCAATCCCGTTTTCACCTAGGGAAGGAATCTAGCTCACATGTGTGTTTAATAAGTGGGCACAAATACAAGAAAAAAAATTATCTCAATTCCTGTTGACTCTCTGCAGTAACACCAAAGGAAAATAAACTCTGGATTTTAACATTTCTCAAACAAAACTTATGGTTCTAATAAAATGTTGCTTTAAAGTTGACTTTTTTAATATCAAGAACTGAACAAACCACTCATTTCTCTTCATTTCTTAAGGACGAAGGATTATTATGTCACACTTTCCCCAAAGTGAAGAAAAACCAGTTCCCAGGACTTGGCTTTTTAACTTATAATTGAGAAACATGAGTTCTGTACGCTTTTACTGAATTTCCCATTTTGTCTGTTTATCACCAACCCCTTTCACAGCTACTGTTATAACCCAAACATCTAAGGAAGATCTCTACTAGTTAAATTTGTCAGAAAAAAAGCTATTTGGCATTTAAGAGATCTTTGTGATATTATCAGTGTCTGTACCTAATTCAGTAAATGTGAAATAATGAGCTTATTCTCCAGGTTATAGAGGCAAGTCTTGAGGGTGACGAGATAGATGTTTTCACATAAAAGGAGAATGACCTGCCACCCTATGCTACCAGAGGCAAAACCGAGCCTGAGGAAGGAGAGGAGACCTAGTAATCAACATGGCTGGCTCTGTCATCTGTTTTATGTATTTGTCCCCTTTACTAGCTTCTCAGCCTTCCCGGGATAGGAAAGGAGTCCTATGCATGCCTGGATCCTAAAGCTTTGCCATCAACAGTACACTTGTGCATGCTTAGTTAATGGATGAAGGACTGACTGAATAACTGAATTAATTCTTAACATAGATTTCCAATACCTGAAAAAACTCCCCTATGAAAAACGGGCAGCCTCCTTGCAAGGAAAGTTGTAAAAGTGCAGGGAAGGAATTTCTTACATCAGATCAACTCCAAGTCTCTCCCATTCGTTAGGGTCAGAAATTCTAAGTTTTCCTTCTGCGTTGCTCAAGAGGACTCCTATCTGCATGCCACAATTACATCTCAGCAATTCTTCTTCCACAAACTTCCAACATTATCCTCACAGACACACCCTAGTTTTGACCAGGGAGAATGCAGAAGCAGTTTTTGACCTTGGCTACTATCTTGCAGATCCTTCCTACTAGTCTAGCCAGCTCTTTCTCAATAGTTCTGTTTTGTTTGCGTGAGCTCCTACTCTGCCATGCACCATGCACGGGCAGCCCGGGGTCCCAGGCTGCATCCGTGACCCACATGACCCACTCCATGTAGCAGAGGAGGCTCCTTTGAAGAAGCAATATTTGAGCAAACAGCAGAGAAATCAATGAAGAAATCATAAAGAAAAAGGGCATTCTAGTATGAGAGAAAGGCATGAGCAAGATTGAGTTGGAGATGCATGGGAAAATGTAGGTATCATAAAAGGCTGTGGCTAGAGACTGGACCAAAAGAGAACTGTTGGGTGAAGAGGCTGCGATGGGGAATCTGTGTACATCCTATTAGTGGGTTTGTGCTTTAAGGCAGTCCATCCCTAACGAAACTATTGATAGCTTCCTTATTGAACACACCTTCTCTCCAGAGATCTCTATACCTCTTAGATCTCTTTCATTTTCTTTCTTTCTTTCTTCCTTCCTTTCTTCCTTCCTTCCTTCCTTCCTTCCTTCCTTTCTTTCCTTCTTTCTTTCTTTCTTTTCTTTCTCTTTCTCTTTCTCTTTTTTCTTTTTTCTTTCTCCTTTCTTTCTTTCTTTCTTTCTTTCTTTCTTTCTTTCTTTCTTTCTTTCTTTCTTTCTTTCTTTCTTTCTTTCTTTCTTTCTCTAACTGGAGATTGAACCCAGAAATGCTCTACAACCAAGTTATACTCTCAGCCATTTTTAATTTTTATTTCAAAACAAGATCTCACTATGTTGCTAAGGGTCACCCTGAATTGCTGAGCCTGGCCTCAAAACTGTGATCCTCCTGTCTCAGTCTCCCAAGTACAGGGATAACAGGTATGTGCCACGGTTCGCAGTCCCTCTCACCATCTGAAACCACACCTTCCTCCACACCCGCTTTGCCCCCATTAACTAGTGCCCCATCCAGTCCCTCTTGTTGGATTATAGTGACTACATAATCAGTTTTCCAAACTGAGACAATTTGGGGAGGGAAAGGAAGGAAGCTCCATTCTTTAAATATCATTGGTATAAACTGCTCAGGCACCGGGAGCTCAAGCTGTGTGTTCATCTAACTCAGAACCAGCAATCTCGCTGACCTGGACCACACAGATTTCAGTATCTTTCAAGCCCTTTCTGCTCCCAGCCAAAGGGGAGGAAAGGCTCCTTCTGATCCAATTTATTTTAATTGTATCAGAACGTTTTAAACTCAGTGTTGCGCGCAGGTTTCCTGGAAGGCCATGTCAATAGATGGTGAAACATCTGGATCTTTGGGTATCAGGATGTTAGAATATAATGAGCAATTTTCATCCCAAATCTTTAAAGTCATGTAGATAAACTGATTGGTTTCGATTCAGGGAACTTAACTGCCAGCTTCAATTAGCTGGGCTTCTTTAATATATTCTTTTTCTAACATAGTAGGCAACTCCGATAAATTATTATTTATAGAGTACTTATTAAAATGCTACAGGGAAATCATTCCTGGAAACATCTCACTGTGTAACTGTAAATGATCAGGCCCTCACTTGCTGATTGAGTGTTGGAGGACTGAAGTCAGATCAGAGGATCGCCGCAACTCATGCAGAAAGGGGACCTCGGACAGCACCCAGGCCAAATCCCCATCCCATCCCAGACCTTCAACAGCAGCTCTGCCACGGAGATATCCAGGAAATGTCTGAAGCGGTGGTAATACAGGGCCTCACCCCTGCTTAAAGGATCTTTTCCTTTTCTGGATGGCTTTGCCAAGATACAAATTGGCTTCTGGTTTTAACTAGAAATCTGAATTCCCCAAACTGCCTCACGTGGAGTGCCATAGTCTACTACGGGCTCTATTTTCCGATATAATTATTCTCTTTCATAAGGGAAGGCCTGCATTGTCTGAGCATGTCAGAAACAAGCATGGCCCACATCATGGTAGACATTGGAGTGAAGTGGTTATCCCACAGATAGGGCCAGGGTACTCGAGGATTAAGTTCCCATGGCAGGCCAAGGCTTTAACCTCTCAGACTCGTTAACTTCTCCTCTGTACAGTATGGATGGATGTTGGTTATTGGAATCTACTTCGTGGGAAATATTCTTGAAATGTTATAGAATGCAGCGCCCATGGAGTGTTTAAAACAATGTCTGCTTGCATGTGCAAATACTACACAGCTATGATCACGTAGAATCCCAGCACATAGAATCTGGTGGTGGTCCTTCTATTTTAAGATCAGTGGTCAGTGGGCCAGGGGTTAGTCCTCAGCACTGTGTAGACCTAAAATGCAGCTTCCCCTCTGTGTGTGTGTATGTGTGTGTGTGTGTGTGTGTGTGTGTGTGTGTGTGTGTGTGTCTGTGTGTGTGTGTGTGTGTGTGTGTGTACTTTGGGACTGAACCCAAAGGCATTCTCTCTCTGAGCTACACCTCCAGCTCTATGTGTGTGTGTGTGTGTGTGTGTGTGTGTGTGTGTGTGTAGTACTGGGGTTCCTGGAAACCCTTCTACCTCCGGGCTATACTCCCAGACCTATTGTATATTTTTTTATTTGGAAACAGGGTCTCTTAAGCCAGCGAGGCTGGCTTCGAACCAGCACGATCCTAATGTCTCTGCCTCCCAATTGCGGGATTACAAGCCTGTGCCACCACGCCTGGCTCCAGTCCTATTTTATTTTTTTATTTTAAAACAGGATCTCACCGGGCATGGTGGCGCACACTTGTAATCCCCGCACTTGGGAGGCGGAGACAGGAGGATCACGCAGGTTCGAAGCCAGCCGGGCTGGCTTAAGAGACCCTGTTTCCAAATTAAAAAAAGAAAAAAGTATAAAAATAGGTCTGAGGGTGTAACCTGGAAGTAGAAGGGTTTCCAGGAACCCCAGTACCACCAAAAACAAAAAACAAAAAAAGAAAGTAAAAAACAGGATAAGTTTCTTGCTAAGTTTCTGAGACTAGCCACGAATTTGCAACCCCTCTATCTCAGCACATGCCGCCATGCCAGCTGTATTCCTAGTTATTTACTTTGACTGTTTGACTTACTTTGGGTAGGAGGTGAGTGTTTAAATTCTAGCAATTTAGTGTCAGGGCATAGGAAATTATACTCAACTCTGAATATATATTAAATTCACTGGACAGTCTTTTTTTAAAGAATAAAATAAGAATTCTTTTTTAAATTTTTTTTGGTGCTTTGTTTTCATACATCATAATAGGATAAAAAAAAAAAACTTTTGTAGACATACATGCACACATTACTCAGTTACCCCCTACCCAATCCCCAACCCATTCTCTCCCCATCCCTCCTTCCCATGCTTGGCTTAGCGGTTGACTTCGATATGTTTAAGTACATGGTGTGCAAATAAGAATTCTTGAGGGTTTAGAAAGGCCCATTTTCTGAAAACTTCTCCAGGAATTCTAATATATAGCCATGTTAAGAACAAGAGTTGTAAACCGGCTCCCTGTGGATCAGAAGCTGGGTTTCCTCCATTACCAAATGCACAGCTTTGGGCACTTTCTCTATCTTTTCAAGCCTCAGTTTCTACAACTGTAAAATGGAGACAAAAGTAGAAAGTTTCTCATTGAGCTGCTGTGACATTAAGACATAGCACTGGTAGACAAATAGTACTTGACATTAATTGTGGATACCTCAGGGGTCTTTTAGAGGGTTGGTCCTAGAGGCATTCTGCCTGTAAGCTGCACCCCCAGCACTATTTAATTTTGAAACAGGGTCTCAATGAGTTTCTGGAACTGTGCTAAGTTTATGAGGCAGACCTCGAACCTGCGATCCTCCTGTCTCAGCCTTTCAAGTCTGGGATTACAGGTGTGCCCACCACTCCCAGCCTAGACATCTCACTTTAATAGACACCTTTCATCCTCACCCCATTCCCACACCTCATTTTTTTTTTTGTGTGTGGGTCTGGAGATGAAACCCAGGGGCATTCAACCTCCGTGCTACACCCCCTGCTCTATTTTCTTATTCTTTATTTTGAAACAGGGTCTCACTAAGTTGCAGAGGGCCTCACTAAGTAGCTAAGGCTGGCTGTGAACCATGAACCTCCAGTCTCAGCCTCGCAAATGCTGGAATTACAAGAGTGCGCCACCATGCCCGGCCCCACTCCTCATTTTTGTTTTAACCAACCAATAGGTATCAGAGGGTGCTGAGCACCGCCTCTCTTCTTGGTATAGCTCTTGGTCCTGGACATTAAGACCCATCAAGAAACCTTTCCCTAGCAGGGGTAGGTTTCAGGCTGTTGGTGGTCCACTTTGTTTCTTCTGATAATTAAGATTTATTTGCATATACAGAACACAGGAACAGATTGATTTGCATTTACGTAGCAGGGGCAGAGCAATCAGGAGAGAGGAAAACAAACTTGTAGACTGGGCTTGTGGTTTATATCAGCACTGGAACCATCTGGCCTGGTCCAACCACTAAAGGGCTGTCTGCTCTAGGATTGGTGGTGCGCTCCACACACTGGATGCTCCAACCAGCAGCTCTGGCACTCCCTGCCAACTTCTCAGAACAGCAGAATCACTAGCCTTATCTCTAACTCATCCACTCAGAAAGTGAGCATTAACACGATCCCCAGGGCATCTGTCCGTACATTAAGTCTGGGAAGAACTGCACTTCATCAGTATAAAGAGAAAGTCATATCCTAAGTTTGTCAGAATTCTAAAAATGACATTCTGTCTCCCATCCACCTGTCTGGGCTGATATTTGGATACTACCCTGAAGCATCCTTTGGAGTCAAGGCCCTCTAAGTTGTCAGCTTAGCTCCATCTCTCCCTTTCTTCCACCACAGGCACAGCATTTATTCAAAAGCCTTCTGTGAGAGTCGTTTTCTGGTGTGGCTTTTCCACCTGGTTACCACTATTCCTTGTCAAAACATAGCAAGTGGCATTTGTCTTAAAGGAATGTTTTAGATGAGTCCTCTGAGTCTCAGAAAGAATACGCTGTGGACAAATCCAGCATCTCGTACTAGTAGATAGTTCTTCTTCCTGCTCTTCCATTCCAGAGGGCTCTGATCTTTGAGGGGCTAAGGAAGGTGGATCCAGAATTCCAGTAGAAATAAAGAAAGATCTGGCCTGTGCAACATATGCTCATGGTTTTGGCTGAATCAAAAAGACTCCAAAACAAAGTCAGAGAATAGTTTCCCCTAAGTATCCTTTGGCCTCATGTTGCATTACGTGTATATGATATTTTTCTTGTTTAAAATAACTGGGGAAAGGAGAAAATGCAATGAATAAAAACCTGGGGTAAGTCTTGGACCCCAAGAGCCTGCTAGCATATACACGCGCGAGCACACACACACACACACACACACACACACACACACACACACAGCATCTATTATTATGCAGGAGAATGTGATTCCAAAGGAGAATGAAAATAAGTCTGTCCCTACCTCTCCCCTCTGGTCCTTGTGTAGCTTGCACTGTGAATACAAAATAGATATGAATCCAGTGACTATAAAAACATCTGCTACATCGTGACTGTGGTGAATGTTCACAAAAGATGGGTGCAGGTGCCATGAGAGCGCATAGAAAGGGACCAATCCAGAAGCATTTTCCTGGAGAAGCAACAACTCTCAAGGGTGGGGTTATCTAGTCCAAGATGGGTGTGACAGGGCGGGATGCCCAGCTGGTGCTAAAGTCCTGTGACCACAGGCATTGGTATCCTTTTAAGGAACTGAAACAAGTCCGGAGTGAGTGGAGTCCATGGAAGGGAGGAGGGGTCAGGGGACTGAGTGGCAGGGCTGCAGGGATGATGGAAGTATTCCATGTTCGTTCTAAAAGTACTGAGACACAAGGAGAGGTTTCAAGCAGCAAGTGACAGGGTAGATTTGTGTTTCTGCAACAGTGGTCTTCCTGCCCAGGGAAACAGACATAGGGAGAGGCAAGAAAGGATGGAAGGAACAGATCCATGAGGATAGCATTGTCATCTCCCAAGATAGAGTGGATGGCGCCCAGACTGTGAAGGCAATGGGACAATAGGGAGAAATAGCCAGTCCCAAGAGAAACTTCAGTGATTAAATAATGTAGAGAATGCAGTTTAAACTGGTAAACATACATAGGAGAGGAGATGTGAAGGATGGCGAATAGTTTGCAAAACTTCCTAGACATTACTCTCTGGACTGAAGCTCTGGGCAGATACCAGATTGGAAGGTCAGGGTGAGCATGAGCTGGGTTTTAGACTTGATGAGTCGAGGCCTTTCCTGATCTTCCAGACAAAGATGCCCAGGTCTGGAGTTTGAATGAGAATTTTAAGCTAGAAGAAGATATTTTAAATGAAAATACAAGAGTGGAAAAGGTAAAAGTCAGTATTTGTTGAACTCTGTGCTTAGGCTGAGTACCTATTATCAAATTTAGTCCATTTTAGCTCAATATGCAAAGACTGGCCATTCCCGCATTACAAATGAGGAAGAGGAGGCCCAGAAAGATACTGTGGAAACCTTTACCCACTGTGTTGTACTGCCCCCTACTGAGCACCTACTAAGTGCCATGCTCTTATGAAACGATGGTGTGAAAGACATTCCAAAGAGCTCTGATTCCCATCAAACTGCTTTATAGAATTATGTGTCTCCCATGGGAAAGTGACAGTGACGGGGAAGAAACCAGGAGGCAAGGAATTTCCTCCTTCGTGAATTAACAATTTATGCTATTTGTCCGCAAGCCATGCCCCGCTGCCATCCAGGAACACAAGTATGTAGGCACACCTGTGCACAATTGTCTCACGTTTTTCTTGTCTCCACTATTTTCTTTCTGTTTTTTCTTTTTTTTTTTTTGTGGTACTGGGGATGGAGCCCAGGGGCATTCTACCCCCTAGCTACACTTCCAGCCCTATTTTCGTATTCTTTATTTTGAAACAGGGTCTCACTGTGTTGCGGAGGGCCTCACTAAGTAGCTGAGGCTGCCTGAGAACCACGATCCTCCTGTCTCCGCCTCCCGAATGCTGGGATTACAAGGGTGTACCACCACGCCTGTCTTCACTATTTTTTTTTAATCCAGGACAAGCCGTGTCTTCTTTCTGATCCCTGGTGCTAGGCTATTCAAAGGCAGATAGGTTAAACAAGAAGAATTGTACTGCGCGTCCATCAGCGAATGAGCTCCATCAGCCTTTAATTGCAGGGTCTCACACATGCCAGAGGCCTCTACTCTCCTGTGTAAGGTAAGCCAAGGCTCTTTTTGGCAGGAGGCAGCTTCCTCTATTTACGTTGTTCCGGCATCATGCATGGAATGACAAGAAGGCTAGGCAACTAGTGTGAATGAGAGATAGACAAACCTCTGTACCTAAAGACAGAAGGACATTTATATAAAGCGATCCCTTTCTCCTGTTTTCTTCGCGCTCAGACGTTGAACATAAACATGGAGAATTCCACACTGCTCATTACTCAGAAGAGCTTGAGATTTGAACGTGGAAAAGTCTCTCTAGTTTACGTGGAATGAAGCATATGGATCTGTACTAGAAACACACATTGCTCTTAAACTCCTGTTTCTTATGGTTCTAGTAAAAATAGCACCATCAAACGATTAATAAGTTATGCTTTATGTATGTGTATATGTGTGTGCACACACAAAAAAACAATTTGCAATGATCTACTTTGCATTTAACTAAATTTTTTTTTGTAGTCAAGGGTATTTCACTGTATGGAATAATATACATCCTCTAATTTTGAAACCCTGTTTCTAGGATAAGGAAGAGCGTAGACAGCAGTCAATGTTATCAGAGAGCAAGAAGTCTTAAGGAAATGAGCCTATTCTTGTACTTACTTCTGAAGCCATTCTAAAATGTGTCCCTTTAGCTGGGCGTGGTGGCTCATGCTTGTAATCCCCGCACTTGGGAGGCGGAGACAGGAGGATCGCACAGGTTCGAAGCCAACCGCGCTGGCTTAAGAGACCATGTTTCCAAATAAAATATAAAATAGGTCTGGGAGTGTAGCCCAGAGGTAGAAGTCCCCTGGGTTCCATCCCCAGTACCACAAACAAACAAACAAACAAACAAATAAATAAATAAAATGTGCCCCCCTTGTAACAGGTCACATTTGTCAAACGTTCAATTTTCCTTCAACTTCTATCGCAGAGCATAAGAGCAATAATATTTGGATTATTCAGTGTTAGACAATTCAGAATGAAGCCATCTTTGAACAAATGACCCATGCTATCCTCAAGAACTCTCTGAGGTCATTGGCTTAGCAACAAACAAGAATGCAGAAACCCCAACCCAAAGGGGAACATAACATTTTGTACAGACTTTTCCAGCAATGTTATTGTGATTTTTTTAAAGAAAGGCAGACTGCCACGTGCAGCACCTCATTTGGATGTGCCTGGAGTCTTGGAAGCTTGACTACTCTATGTTCTCCTACAAATGGACCTTGAGAGCTTGTTTGGAGGTTCTAGCAGGGCAGCGCAGCTACTCATATACCCTTGACCGAAGACCGGTCCTCCTCTATCAGTCCTCTTGACCGAGCGCGCAGCTTCGGGAGGGACGCACATGGAGCGGTGAGGGAGGAAGGGGACACCCGCCTAGCCAGCCAGATGAGCCAAATCAACCCTGGAGATCAATGGGGTGACAGATGTCGCAGCCAGAGTGCCCTCACACCCATGTTATTACGATTTATAGTAACCCAAAGTGTAAAATACACTCATTGAAAATCATTTGACTCTCATACAGAAACAAAAACCGGTCCTGGGGGAAGAAATGGAGATACGACTGGTAGCTGCTTCTCCAGCCACTGCCCCATGGCTGCATCTCAAAGCAGAGTTCAGTGTAACTCATGAGGAAAAGTCATGCAATTGTCCATATACTGGCACACATACAGTAATGGTAATGATAATGCTACCAGATTAATTAAAGGCAACTCCAAGAGCTTCCGTATTTCTCTGTGAGGCCAGTTCCTTTCTCTATATCCTCTAGATGCCATTATTTCTGAGTTTTGTAAAATATGCTTTTACTGACTCATTATAATCTCACATCGTAATTTAAAGCACATTGACAGTGTCTCACATGCACATAACACTTGATAACCTCCCTCCACCCCAACCTCTCTATGTCCTCCCTTCCCAACACAGAATACTGAGATTGGCATTGATGTTTTCACAGATGTACACATAGTCAATGGTAGTAATCCATTAATAAACTTCACTACTCCCTTAGACCACATCCCTGGCTCCACTGAGGTTTCTCCTCCAGTATCTGGAGTTCCTCTGTATCCCAATCACTCCCTGGCTTGTGTATATTAAAGAAAACACATGACGTTTCATTTCCTGTGCTCGGCTAATTTCACTTTACATAATGTTCTCCAGGTCCTTCCATTTTCTTGCAAATGACATAATTTTGTTGTTCTTGATTGCTAAATAAAATTCCATTATGTGTATTTCTCATAATTTTATAATCCATTCATCTGTTGATGGACACCTAGGTTGGTTCCATAGTTTGGCTATTGTGAATTGTACTGCAATGACATGGGTATGCAGATATTACTATAGTTTTCTGATTTCAGCCACTTTGGAAAGATACCCAAGAATGGTGTAGCTGGGTAGAAACTTCCTCAAGATCTCCAAAGCTCAGTAAATTAAAACAAGAATGAGTAAGTGGGATGATATTAAACTAAAACATTTCTGTCCATCAAAGGAAACCATCAAGAGTCTAAAAAGAAAGTCTACAGAATGGAAGAAGATCTTTGCCAGCAATCCCTCTGATAGAGGACTAATATCTAGAACATACAAAGAACTTAAAAGATTTCCACTAAAAAGACAAATAAGTCAATCAATAAATGGGCAATTGAATTGAATAGACACTTCACAAAAGAAGAGATACAAATGGCCAATAAATACATGAAAAAATGTTCAACATGATTAGCTATCGGGGAGATACAAATCAAAACTACACTGAGAGTCCATCTAACACTAATCAGAATGGCAATCATCACGAAGTCAAAAAATCAATAAATGTTGGCGAGGATGTGGAGAAATTGGAGCTCTTTTCTACCGTTGGTGGAATTGCAAATTAGTTCAGCTGCAATGGGGATCAGTATGAAGATTCCTCAGAAAACTGGAAATTAATTCTGCTTTGTCAATAACTTTGTATTCTCTACAGTGGATGCTTGCAGACATCATATGTGTAAAGGTCTCTCTTAAAAATCTTTTCTCTCCTCTCTCTCATTCTCGCTTTTGCTCTCGCTCTGTCTCTAGCTCTTTATCTCCCTGTGGTTCTGGGAATTGAACCCAGGAGTATTCTACCTCTGAGCTAAAACCCCAGCCCTATTTTTATTTTTTTTATTTTGGGTCTTTCAGAGCCTTGCTAAGTTGCTGAAGCTGACCGTGAACTTGGCAATCCTCAGCCTCCCAAGTACTGAGATTATAGGCATGTGTTACCACACTCAGGTATTTCCTTCTATTGGTAGACTTTTCTTTTAACCCTGACCACCAGGAAGCCCAAATGCATTTCTCAATTATAACAACTCTACTACTCCTAAATTTAGCATGTTCAATTCTCCAAGGATTCTGAGTTTTTATGCAGGTATTCCTTAGGCCATTTCTTATATATTTTAGCCACCTCAAGGCCACTTTATTTGAGAGCACTGTATAAAATGCCTAATAAAAGCAGGCATTTTCTAATGCTTATTTAGCAATACTTTAGAACTAAATGTTCACAATCATTTGCCAAATATAGACCAGAAACAATTTCCTAAGGGCCTCAACTCAGTCTCTGAAATCTGTTGTATGATTTTTAACCTTGGCTTTTGGAAAAGTCATCAGGTTGCTAACTGCTGTAGGGACCATAAAACAAAGTTTTCACCTAAACAGAAAAAAAAAGGCTCCAAGAAAGAGAAATGTATGCACAGAACACAGGGTGAGAAAAGGCCCCTCAGAAGCTTTGCTGGCATGAATCCCAAGCTCATGTTACCAGGAATATTTACATTAAAAATATATCTTCAACTTGACCAACATCTCTGAGGTCAAGCTCCAATCCTGCCTGGGAGTTCTTTGGTTTTATTACCATTTGTCAACTCAAGCTTTGGCTATGATTTCTCTGCCTTCTGAGGCCTGAAAACAACCAGGTCAGAGCTTGGCCTTGAAATCCCAGCTCCGATAGGATGCGGTGCGAATGAGCAGCTTTTGAGATTGCTTTCAGCAGCAAGTGTTTGGTTGTAGGTTAGGTGGCCACGAACTTTTTGCTCACACACTGATCTTTTTATGTGCAGGGAAAAGCCCATCATGGGGTGAGGAGGACTGTGCCTTGCCTTCTTTTCTGGGGCCTGTTCCTGGAAATAAACTTAAGTCATTCCCTTTCTCCATCCACCTGGAACCCTGTGGGAAACCTTGTCAGCCATAGGAATGAGTGAGGGAGAGATTTATGAAGTTCGCCTTGTAATTTTAGCCCTGGTTTTCACTAGGTTTCTGGTTTTTTCTACTCAATCTTAAATATTTTATCCTAAGTTCACCATTACAAAACACCAATCAGGGAGGTCTATAAAATATAATTCTATTATTAATAGATTTTTGTTTTAAAACACTTTGCAATGTATATTTAAAGAAAAGTTAAGTGAATAAACAATTCTGATATTGGCCTCTCTCTCTCGGCAATGCCATCAAAGCAATTCTATGAGAGATCACATGGTACAGAAGAAAGATCAGAATTGGGGCTAGGAAATTCACCACTGTTCAATGACATATAAATGAAGCTCCAGCTCTCAGCCACAGTAGTAGTCCTAGAACTGGAACATCTCGTTCCAAAGAATTTTGTATTTTAGCGAGTGCAACCCTCAGGCTTTTGAGCAGATTGCTTCTTTACCATTGCAATTTGGACTTGACATCAATCTGCAGTCATCTTATTATTTTCCTGTGCTTCATTCAATCTGTTTTCCTGTTCACAAATTCTCTCTCCAGCCATTTCTATTTTTTGTGTCTAATGTATTCACCAAGATTTTTAAAAATATTTATTTTCTTTATTCTTTTTTTTTAGAAGTACCATTTGGTCCTTTTGCAAATATGCCTACTCTGTGTTATGCCATATTCTTGTTGAATTTTCTATTATGTCATTTAATCTTTAATTATATTTAACATAAATTTATTTTACAGAAGTTCCTGATTATCTTCAGTTCTTGAAGTTATTCATTTGGTGCATGCCTATATGTTTGCATGTGCATACATGCATTGTTTGTGTGTGTGAAAGAGAGAGAGAGAATTAGTACCCTCTCATTGACTGACTCATTTACTTTCCTTTACAGATTTTTAACCTGATTTCTAATTCTACTTGTAGACAGGCCCATGAGGAGAGCTCATTCTTTCTGAGTAGCAATAAAGTGAGCAAATGAAATATATGCACAGATAAAAGATTTCCCAGATGCCTCCGATTCAAGGCTGCTCCATGGAAAGTAAGATTATCTTCTTATACTGCAATTCTCTATGGTCAATCCCATAGAAAAACTGAACATGCAACTTCAAGGTTAACAATGTACATTCTCTTGAAATAGCAGGAGAAACTTCCTAGAAGCTCTTTGGAGCATATAGCCCCCAAGTTAATTCTCATAAACAAAAGTCATACACCCTCAATCCCAGGACTTGGGATGCTGAGACAGGAGGATCCCAAGTAACCTTGAGAGACCCTGTTTCAAAACAAAATAAGTAAATAAATAAAAAGGGCTGCGGGTGTTTCTCAAAGGTAGAATGCTCCCTGGGTTTAATCCTTTTAAGACACACACACACACACACACACACACACACACACACACACACACCAGAAAACATAATTCCATCTCTTCCTTTGCAAGTAGACTTTTCCCCAGTGCATCCCCCAGGTGGCGCTCACCAGGCTGCAGGAGCTTTTCTTAGCATCCTTGTGGGAGAGGACCTTGAATCAGGAGGTGAGGTGTGTCCATTGCAATTTCTGTTAGTCAACTGCTGTGTTTGATCAAACATCAAGTGTGATCTTGATTCATTCATCCCACTCTTGGAGGCGCAGGAATAAACACGTTAGGCAGTTTTCTTCTGTTTATTTTGTCCTTGTGTCCTAGAGATTGGATAACCTATACAAACTCTCCTATTTCCAAATATAATGAAACAAAACCTTAAGTATAGTGAGATAATTCTAGGTCACCCAAGTACATAAAGGTTTTAGTTTTGGAAGCCTGCTGGTGCTGCATTGACTCTGGACTTGTCTTCTCAGCAATGAGAGGTAGAGGTGAGTCAACACCCTGGGCAGCTGATCACAAGCCTTCCCCCAAATGAGCAATTGTCGCGTCCCTACGGCTCCGATCTGCAGAGCCCCAGGAAAGAAGACACAAATGCCGAGTCTGTTGATGATGCTTCCTCTTTAATGCTTCCCCTTCAATGCACACAGCAGGAAAATATATATCAGTCTCATAACCCCTCCCTCATCACTCCACCAACCCCAAGCTTCCCACAGCTAGGGCATGCACATTTCTAACCCTCTCATAGGCGGGCTGGTGGTAGCACGAGGCGCTGCATCACTGATCATCCGTAGGGCGCCTGATAGGGCTCACTGCGCAGGCTCAGGGCACCGCCAGCCTCGTGAGCCTCGTGACTTGGCAACATGCCTAGGCGCCATCTTGAGCCACCACCCCATCCCGGTCTAGCCAAGAGGGCCTGGACAAGCAATAAATGCAAACTTTTGTCTTTTATTCTGTCTTAAAAATTCAGGTGAATTTTGTATTCTACTTTGTAATATTTTGCATCTGTTTTAAGTTGAAAGTGATACAATTTCATGTTGAATTAAATTACCTACTTCTTAGTTAAACCTCTTTCTTTGGTGGCTAGTTCTCTCCTTTTCTTGAGGTTCCGGCCAGCTGGCTACTAAAGCCCCTTGCATCTTCTTCATTATATAAAGTTGTTCCATACACAATGTCAACGTGTACTGAAATGCCATGTGTTACCTCATTAATGCCATTGATACATACAATTTTTATGTTTTTGTTTCAATTAAAATAAATGTAATTAAATGCATATTTATACATTTGCAAGAATTAGGACCTGATGTCTTTTGGGGTCACTATTGAGCATACTACACTGTCCAAAAGCTTCCAAAATGAAGCTTCAGAGCCAAAGCCAAAGATATTTAGAACAGATATTATATATTATATATAGTATCAGTATCAGTATATATTATCATATATATATATATATGTATATGTATATATATATATATACACACACACACACACACACACACACACACACATACACACACACAGATCCACACTGCATGTGTTGTGTCTATCCAATCAAGATCTAGATTTCCCAGACCCTTTGCATCCAGCAGTGGTAATATGACTATATTATACCGAATAGAATATTGGGAGAAGTGGTGCATTCCACTTCTAGGCTTGAATTGCAAATGTTCCCGCTTGCGTTTCCCCCTCTGGTTCTTCATCTCTGCTTGACACCTGCATGTAGCTGTCCAAGGCGATCTTGACAGTCATGCATTAAAGATGGCTGAGGCTCCATCAGTGAAGTCCTTCTCACAGAGCAGAGACCCCCATCCTTGCTGCTGCTGCCAATCAGTCTGTACAGGAGCAAGATGTAAATGCCTATTGCATTACAAGATCAACGTCTCATAGTTTATCTGTTACAACTACTGGCTTTACTTTACAACACCTTGTCCCCAGTCCCAGCCTCTCTTCCATCCTGACCGAACTACAAGAACTACAAGCTATGGTCCAAGGAAGAGGGTGTGTTAGCATCGCTGCTTGCATCAGTTTCCATTGCTGTTGTAACTAATCTCCATTAATTGGGTGTCTTAAAACAGCAGAAATCTATTCCTTCCCAGTTCTGAAGATTAGAAGTTCAGCCTCAGTCTCACCTGGATCATCAAGATAGCAGCTTTTGGTTGCTTTAAGTAATCATCTGTCCCTTCTCTTCAGTTTTTGGTGGCTTCTAGCCTTCCCTAGCTTGTAGTGGCACCGCCCAAATTTCTGTCTTCGTTTTCAAATGGCCTTTTGTGTGGATCAAATGTCCTCTGTCTCTCTCTTATAAAGTCACCTGTAATTACATTTAAGACACACTTGGATAATAACAGAATATTATCTCCAAATTTTAATATCATTAACTGAGTCATGCATGTAAAGACACTTTTCTCTTATAAGGCAACATTTGCAGGTTCCAAGGATTAGGAGCTAATGCCTTTGGGGGCCATGAGTGAGTGCACCACACTGTCCAAATTGGTTTGAATGATGTGCTAGTGCCAAAGACGAGGCAGGAAGAAAGAACTCTTGAAGTTGGGAAGTTGTGAAGAGTGAGTTGAGATAATAAAGTCCCTCAATGACTCTTTTGGAAAGGATGACAAACATGTATTTCACGCAAGCTCAAACAGCACATGTGCACGATGATGAGGTTCAGGAGGTCTATGTGAAGGACCTGGGGGTGACCTGGCCTGCAGGCTGTGGTCCTCTAAAGCACCTTTGCTGGGGGCAGCTGCAGGCTCGGCTCCATTGCCTTTTATTTCCTCGAGCAATAGAGATGATTCAGAACCTGCTGTTAACCAGGCACTCTTCTCGGTCACGAGATACTGCCGTGGAGCAGACCCAGGCTACGGCCCCTGTCCTTGTGAAGCCAGGATAGACAGTAAACTGTATAAACTAAAGCCTTTTTCTGTAAATAAACCATCCCATGTGCCTAGTTTCCAAACTCCTGGAATCTCTCTTATTTCCTGGATTCCCCAAACATTAAACATAGAAACCAATAAATCACATCTGGGGATTCTATCTCCACCTATTTTATATTGAGCCTCTATTTAAAGGAGCTGGCACACGCCTCTCTAATCCCAGTACTTGGGGGCTGAGGCCGAAGGAAGGTCACAGATTGGAGACCAGACTCAGCAATTTAGCAACTTAAAGAGATAGACTTTCTTTCTTTCTTTCTTTCTTTCTTTCTTTCTTTCTTTCTTTCTTTCTTTCTTTCCTTCTTTCTTTCTTTCTTTCTTTTTTTCTTTCTTTCGTTCTTTCTTTCTTCCTTTCTTTCTCCCTTCCTTCTTCCCTCCTTCCCTCCTTCTCTCCCTCCCTTCCTTCCTTCCTTCCTTCCTTCCTCCCTCCCTTTCTTTCTCTCTTCTCTCTCCTCTTCTCTTCTCTTCTCTTCTCCCTCCCTCCCTCTCTTTATGCTACCTCTGAGAAGACTGCCCCCAGTCATATATATATATATATATATATATATATATATATATATATATATATATATATTATTGGAACAGACTCTCAGCAAGTTTCTGGGAGCCTTGCTAAGTTGATGATGCTGACCTTGAACCTGCCATCCTCTTTCAGCCTCCCGAGTACTGAGATTACAGGTGTGTGCCACCATGCTCTGCTTCCGGGTCATATTTCAAAATAAAAAGGGTTGGGAGTATTTATTAGAGGCAGAGCCCCCTTTGGTTTAATCCCTAGTGCCAAAAATTTAAAAAAAATTAAAAAGGTACCTCTTCTTCTATTACTAATTTTAATTTCTTTTCATCAGGAGCATTCTTTTAACTCATAGTAGGCTGTTGCATAATTTCCCATTGATTTGTAACTTAGAACTTTCCTAGGGCAAAAATGCACATTGCAGCAGGAGTGGTAGCTGCACCGCCTTGTGTTTGAGTCTTTAAACTTTTGCTTATCTTTCACCACCACATTCCCTCTTTCCTCCCTCCCCCACACTGATTTCTCCCATTTCAGCTCACACTGGGCTGTGCAGACAACAGAGAGACAGACACACCACCTATCACCACCCACCAACACCCAGCCACTCCTGTCTGGCCCTGCTCTCAGCACGGCCCTATGAAAAGATGTCACTGCAGACAAGTGGTTAACCTCCTCACCTCTCCCCTTTGCCCTCCGCCTTCTCTGAGCAGCGGTGGGGAAGGTGAGAGTCAGAGAAGAGATTAAATCAGGTGGTCGAAAGATAATACCGTCTCCAGGCAACTCTCAAAGCGAAACAAGGAATCTAAACTGTAATATTATCCTCCAGAAAAAAAGGAGCAAAGCCTCAGAGAAGCCAGGGCCTTCCTGGGTCCACTGTTGGGGAGTCCAGGCGGGGCTGAGGACAGGGTGGGACAGCGGCCTGGCCTTCACTGGGCGCATCTGGGCGAGGAAGGCAAGATGGGGCGCACCCAGACAGCCATGTGGGAGCAATCAGAACCATCCTCCAGGCCTCCCAGGCTCCGGGGACATTCTGAAACTCCAAACAAGTGCATGGAAAGATGGGGCTTTGTTTTCTTTTTGTCCCTGCTGAGAAAATTCTGCCCATTGTGTTTCTGTGGGAGGCTTTTGTGGCTAATTTTGAAAAATGAGGTGAACAGGTAAACTAGAGCTAATGGGCTCAACCCCAGGGCAGACATCTGGGGCGATGTTGACTTTGTTGCCGGAGATCCAGCTGGCCTTTGCACCGCCCTGGGCTTCCAGCCCACCCCCGCCGGCCCCCAGGGGGGGCTTCAGCTTCTAATGAACCAACTGCAGAGTCCCTACGCTATTGCTGCTGCTGCTGCTGCTGCTGCTGCTGCTGCTGCTGCTGCTGTCCCAACTCTGGCTGAAGATCCATAAACATTTGTTTTATGAATGAGCATGCACTTGGCACACCTGGGAGATATTTCTCCTTCATCCCCAGAGGGAACAGCTTCTTAGCTGCCCTTTGCTTGCCAGGCAAGAAGAGGTACATAGTGTACATTCACAGATCCAGGGAGAGGGAGACTGGGCAGAACACGAGACAGAGGAGTCCCTATTGAGTTTCTCCGAATGACGAAGATCATGGGTGTAAAAGTCATTCCTACACGTCGGACACTATTCCTGCTAGGGGCTTAGCACATCTTGTGCTTACTATAATCACCATGGCACACAAGACTGGGTTTTTGATCAGTGCACACTCTCTGTATTTATGGAAATATATTGAATACCATTAATCTGCGTGGTTAATATGTGTTAATAAAAAACATTTTTTTTAAAAGGAAGCTGGAATCTAGTTCATGTAACAGGACTAAAATCACAAGATAGTCTAGCACTGCAGCTGCACATAAGTGATGGTCTAATGATCAGTTCAGTGCTTAGGAGTGCTGTGCAGAGTACTGTGCAGAAGGCTGACAGTCTGTATTCAGTCCCTGACTTGCTACGGAATCTCAGGGAAGTGAACTTCCTTCTCCAGACCTTATATTATTAGTTGTGTGTTAAATAACAAGGGTAATAATCCCCATCCCTTGAATCTTCATGATCACTAATGATATCATTGACTGTAGATGATTTTTAAAGTGTCCTATGCAAATAAATATTCAAAAGCTTTTGGGTCTTGATAAGACAACACCAGCCGTCTTCCCATCTAGAAACATCTGCAGTTTTTTGTTTTGTTTTGTTTTGTTTTGTTTTGCCGGTCTGGGGATGGAACCCAGGGGGCATCCCCTCCGAGCAACACACCTTGCCCTATTTTTTAATTTTTTTTTTGAAACAGGGTCTCACTAAGTTGCAAAGGGCCTCGCTAAGTACCTGAGGCTGTCCGCGAACCATGATCCTCCTGCCTCAGCCTTCTAAATGCTAGAATTACAAATGTGCGCCACCTCGCCCAGCTGCAGGTTGTTTTGAAAGAGTAGAGAGAGGCCCGGCTTCTAACAATACTGAAGAGCACTAAGGTGTGTGTGGATGTACCAAGCAGGCTGTGGCTGATCTGATGTAGGAGATCTCCACTGGGTGAGGAAAAGCAACCCTCTCCATTCAAAAACAGGGCCCGCTAGCAGCAGTGAATGTGTGTGTGTGAGGACTGCATGTTGGGGTATCTAGGGGCAAAGAAAACACAACCCAACAGCAGAGAACAGGCTTTATTTAGGAATAAAACCTGGAAGTAAGCATCTGACTGGGAGAGTGCCCACAAGTATCAGAAAGCCCGCCTCCTTACAGGCTAGGGACTTTCAATGAGGTAAGAGCAGGGGTACAAGAGTAGCCATATAAGGCACTGATTGGTGTGCCAGTGGCCAGTTCATCTCGGGGCAGGACAATGGTTGGAGGTGTTTCTCTTTTTTCTGTTCCTTTTTTTCGGCCCTCCTCCAGCCAGACTGCACAGTGCCCATGCCGGTGAGAGAAGGCCTTGCCATGCCTGGGCTAAAATGTGAGAGCTGGCCTCCCTGTGTAGCCCTAGTTATGGAAGCTTGGCCAAGACTGACAGGAGCCAGCCCCATCAGCAATCAAAGCCCACAAGGACACCCTAAAATGGGATTCCCCAGTGTTTGCCCTGCTCTCGACCTTAGTCTAGTGCTATGGAAAGAAAAAGTAAATGAAAGTCGGCAGGTCCCTTCAGCCTGCTAAATGGCCCCATCTGTGGCCACTCATTCATTCATTCATTCATTCATTCATTCATTCATTCAACACAGGTCCTCAGCATTTTCCATGTGCTGGCCATGATGCCAAGTGATACACAAGCAAACAGAGAAAAAAGTCCATGTAATCCAATGACACATGGATGTGAATTTACTGCAGGAAAGTCCCCGGCCCCTCTGTGGCCTTCACTGCTGATCAGAAGTTTGGATACCTCTGAAAAATTTGAATATACATGCAAACAAAATAAATACCACAAGCAAGAGTAGGATGCATTTTGTTTGCGTGGTTATTGCTGTCCATATATGTTACGCACATACGGCACTCCTGTGTCTGTTGTTACTCTCATACCCTTTCCCTCAGGCTCCCAAATTTCTCTATGAGCACCGCGATGGCTCTGCTTCCCCTGTATAGCCACAGCCTCCTGATTTCATGTTTGAACTTCCAGGGTCTGTCAAGCAGAGCTCAGAGTGAGCTATCATACTTTCCCAAAGGGGGATTCCGCATTTTCTGGGCCCTGAATACCCATGTGGCCACCCTGTTAATGAGAGGAAGGTTTATATATTAAGACAGATGTAACTAAATGCTAGAGGAATATCACAGTGACCAGAAAAAATAATCATGGATACCTCATATTCTACATAGTGTTATCCAGGGGCTAGGGAGAGGGTATTTAACCCAAAGTAGATTCTTAATAAATATTGATTGAACAGGTGACTCAACAAATTAAAGAGAGAGTGAATGAGTGAATGAGAAGTCGGGTGTTTCAGTAATGTATCAAGATGGCAGTGATGAAAGCCACTCTTTCCTGGAGAGAAGGAATAGGGTAAGTGTTTTGGTAAGCTTTATTCAACAGACACAATTCAATCCCCAAATCAGGTCCATCTTCTTCTCCATCTCAAACTCTTCACCTCTCCCACTTCCTTTAGTCTATGACACTACCAATTACTTGTTTCAAGAGATCCAAGCCTTGGAGTCTCACAATCTACCTCTTTGCCTCTTTACAATAAAAGGTCATTTATGAATCCCGTTAATTTTCCTCCTTTAATTAAAAAGTGATCACTGCAGGAAGTTTTGATACCTTTCTCCTTGGCAGCTACTTGGCCATGGGTGACTCCATTCTTCTGACCACTCATGAGTTCATTTGGTTATTGTTTGAAACGATGCTTGGATTCAAGGTGGATGCTGGCCTCCAGTTTCTCTCTCCTTGTTTCCATCCCCTCACGGGCTGCCAATCCCATCTCTCTAAAGTGCATTTCTGAACTTGTCACTCCCCAGAGCAACAAGCTTAAACAGCTCCCCATTGCCTGCCAAAGAACGTCCAGCTTCCCCATCATGGCTTTTCACATCCACTTAGATCTGGTCTCAACTCAGTGCACATTTATTGAGTCCTACTTAGCACCAAGTCCTGCACTGGGTGTTGTAAATATAAAACCAAACCCAGGGTGCTTCCTGCCCTGGGGGAAAGAAATAAAGATTAGCTGGTCCCCGAATCTCCGGCCAGTGTTATTCCACCAACCACCTGCCTACTGCTGAGGATAGGAAGTTGAGTTTTTGTTGTTCTCCAAAAACTTCAGCATTTTCTGAAATTTGTTCAGGAATTTCTTCAGTTCAATCTACTGCCCAACTTTTTAATTTTTTTTAAAAATATTTCTTCCTTCATGAAGCAACCACAGGCCAAGTTTTCAAAGCTCTGTCATAGTTGCCTTCACAGGGTTTTTTCATGATAAATCATACTTTTTGTGTGTGGTACTTGGGTTCCTGGAAGCCCTTCTACCTCCAGGCTACACTCCCAGAAATATTTTATACTTTTTATATTTTTGGAAACAGGGTCTCTTAAGCCAGCACGGCTGGCTTCGAACCTGCGCGATCCTCCTGTCTCCGCCTCCCAAGAGTGGAGATTACAAGTGTGCGCCACCACGCCCGGTTTAAACCATACTTTTTATATGTGACATCTTGCGTACTTCTTAGCTCCCCTCTACCATCATCCTCAAAGCTCGTGTGTAAGCGATGCTAATCTGTAGGCAAGCAAGGGGTGCATATGCCTGAAAGGAAACATCAGTGATCTCTGATAATATTGCCTTCAAAAAAATGTAATATTTTTCCCTCCTGCATACCTTCTCAGAGAATTGAACAACGACAGATTCTTCTTCAGGAATCTCCAAGAAAGTGGGAGAGTGTGTAATATTTTCAGAAACACATTAAAATAGGAGATATGTTCCTTGCAATTGTTTATGTTTCATAAGATCAATTTGCATCTCCTGAAAGTTGTACTCCACAAAAACGCAGTGTTCTGTAGTGCTACTACACCAAAGTGTCTTTGCAATCAGGCTTGTGTCTAATTATCACGACACAGAGTACGGGTGCTAATTCTGACCCATTTTGCAGATTAGTAGACAGGAGCTCAGAGCAGTTAGGAAAGTCCCCAAAGATATCACTATGAGGGTGTTAAGCCCAGCATATCTAGTGATTTTGAAGGATGCGTTTGCTTTAAAAATCTCTTTCCCCCTAAATTCACAATGGCCCATGATTCTTCAATACCATTGTGATTTGATTTCTGCAGTTTGATTTTACATCTGTGCTTTGGTGCTTTACACTGCGGAGAGTAGAAAGAGCCCTGCTACACTGCTCCAAGGCTCAGGAGACCTGAGTTTATGACCCCAAATCTGCCTTTAATTAGCCACGTGTCATTAAACAAAGAATTTCTCCCCTCTGGGGCTCAGTTTCCTCAGCTGTAAAATAAAGAGAGGTTGGACTTGTTGATATCTGAAGTCCTTTAACCTCTTTATGCCATGCTCTTCTCTTTGCCAAGTTCCTGTGATTAATAGAATTAGATGAGCCCTTTGTTGCTCATTGCGTCTGACACCAAGAGAGCTGGAATCGCTCCTCAAAGGAATCCACAACGTGGCCAATGCGCTGTGTCAACTCTGCAGCCACTTCAGTGATCCACAGTCACTACCAACATCAAGATCAGAACTCCCTCTTTACCAAAAGTGTTCTTCCTTCATAGAAAAAAAAATGTGGAACATCAAATAAATTTAAATTTTTGTTTGGATAATACAAGTATAAATGAGTAAAAATAAGCAGATGGGATACATTTTCCTTGCAGTATATATGTGATTTTAAAAAATGAGAACAAAAATGTTTGTAGCAAATATGTTTTGGATTTCCTGAACTAAAAGTTCTTGCAGAATAGCTTGAGACTTCCAAAGCACCAACACGCAGCTGCTTTGGCCATCCTTCAATGAACCATCAAACCCCCAGTTGTCTTGGAAACCTGCCTACATCCTGGGATATGTTCTCCATTGAGCAGCTAAAATGGCTTAAAGTATTCCAGGGTAACATGGTTTGACTATAGTTCACCCCTTGGGAACCTTCATAAAAACAAGATGTCTATCTCCTGACCCCAGAGCTATAAGTGGCACGGCTTAAGGAAATAGAACAATAGAGGATGATGGTAGTTTGGGGGCTTTCCTAAAGCAAAGCACAGAATTTCAGAGAGGGGAAATTTAGTCTGCAAAAAATTATTCCCAGATAATTATTGCCACCCAGAGAATGAAAAATTAAGGCTTATTCCCAAGAGACCATAAAGGTTGGAGGGGGAAGGAGAACAACCAAAAGTCAACTTGAATATTCTCTTATTAACAAAAAAATACTTTGAGACTTGGATGTTAATATGAGTTCTACATGAGTTATAATGAATCAGTGCTATTGTTCTAAATATTGTAGCTGGCCTTTATTGGGCACTTGTCATTTTCATTCTCCTTAGATGGAGCATCTTCTATAGCGAATTCATTGGTATCTGGCCTTATCCTTTCAACATACTCCAGAGACCACCTATCAACAGTTTTCAAAGACACCAAAGGTACTATGTCCCTTGACCACAGGAGGTCCTCTAGCCACTAAAGAACTCTGGCCTACCACACTGGACAGCTAGAAACTTCAGTGGGTTACACTAATAACGACAACCCCCTAACCCTCAGGAAGACAGGTTGGCAAATAAATATCCCAAATTCCCCCAACATAGGACAATTCTGGTGTGTTTCTGACAGGTCTCAGAAAGCCTCTGATGGGCTTGAGCCCAGTTTCCTCATAGAGGCAGAATACTCATCGTATACACTTTATTTCCCTCTCTGTCTCCTTTTTTGTGTTTTTTCTCATGTTTTCTGGGATCACAACACAGATAAATAACTTGTACTAAATTACTTGCCTCAGAGACTGCTTGGAGGGAGACAAAAAACTAGTACAACCATTTCATAGTAGAGGGTAGGATTAAATGGTTGGATCTCAATGCAATGAGTTTTCAAGTGAAAACGACATCTATGAGACTTTCTATCGTGAGAATCCCAGAAAGGTTGAAATCACATTCTCCTGAGTGCCACCCACACTGGAGATTCAGACAGATAGGAGCAGTCACGGCTCTGGCTTCATTGAGTCTCCATACAGCTCTATGGGACATCATGGTGTTCTTGAGCAGAGCCTCAGGGCCTTTGCAAAGGCCTACTGAGATTGGGGTGTGGCAAATGGCACATTTAAGGTCCACAAAAGGAAATCAAAACATTATTTTTAATTTTCAAGATGAAAATATTTTGTTTTCTAATTGTAAAATATGCTCATCGTATAAAATATGGAGATATCAAAAGGCATATACCCATTATTATCTCTCTACCCATAGAAATACAACTATAACCTATACATTTTTGTATCTATTTCCTTATCTATGAAATGATCCTCTTGAGGAAATATTCTCATTACGCTCTAATGGGGAAAAATGACTTAATGCTTTGATTTGGCTTAGAATAATACCTGACATTGAGTGTGCATTCAATGAACGTTAGCTATCATCATGATTTTCAAAGTATTCCAAGAATTCCTTGTGAAATTACAGGACACCTCTTTTGTCTCTCCGAAAATGAAAAAAAAAAAAAAATGATGCCTGAGAAGTGTTTACAGTTTGCCCATCTTCTAGCTGAACTGAATATGCAATGTCCAAACAAGTTGTTTTCCTTTGTCCAGCTCAGAGATGGCAAAGCCGGGATGTAAATTCATATTTGCCTTACCATTATTTGTTTCCCCGTAGCACGCCATGTGTGTAATAACTTGAAAAGATTCTTGAACCTTTGCTTCTTCTATATGTTTGTTCTCCTTGTTCTGTTTTTTCCCCATCATTTCTCTCTAGTTAATAATTAGCAAGTAAAACCACTAAAACAAAAATGGTCAGTATTCTTCTCATTCTTGACAACAGTCACAGGAGAGAGAAGATCCTGTTCTGGGTCACTTCCTTCTGTGCCGCAGGGAACTTGCTCTAACAATTATCTACTCCCTCATTTGCTTTTTCAATTTATCTTCCATGGCACCCTCCCCTCAGCCTCTAAATATAGTTGAGGCTCTCCTATTCTAAGAAGAAAATCTTCCCTTAAATGTTACAGCACAACCATTTCGTTAGCAAGGCTACCTGACTTAGTGGACAATCCCCAAATCCCAGCGGTTTTGTCCAATCGTTTGCTTCTGGCTTACTTTAGTGTGCAGTGGGGGTGTGTGGAGGGTCTGCTCAGCCATTCAGGGAACCTGGCTCATTCCACCTGTGCTTTGTCTCCTCTGGATACTTGTATCTGTTCCCATTATGCTCATTTGGGTGTCAGTGGTCCCCGCCATCGACCCAGACACCAGCTTCCTCAATGTACCTCGGTGGCTATCCTCTGAAAATATCCTTCCATGTTCACTTTTCATTCCCAAATCTATGGCTTATAGCTGCCAAGTCAGTACGTCTTCCTATTCAAAATCTCCTAGAACAGAAACACACACACACACACACACACACACACACACACACTTTTCTTTTTGCTTGAGAACTTTCCATTTTCGATCACTCCTGGCTGGGCCTACGGATATCAATTTATTGAAGGGAAACCCTGGTCATATGATTCTCCTGTTCCAAAAGCTACCTTGCCAGGCATGGTGGTACACACCTGTGATCCCAGTACTTGGGAGCTGAGACAGGAGGTTTGAAGGTGCAAAGTGACCCTCAGCAAGGATCTTAGAAACTTAGCAACACCAACACCTTGAAATAATACCATGTGCGCATGTTAACTACCAGTGCCAATCTAAAAGACAACTATGGGGAGAAAGAAGGCAGTGAAACTAGGAGTGAAATGTGTGCACGCGTAATCGCATCTCTCTGTACCTCAGTTTGCCCATCTTCCAGCTGAACTAATAAATAATTACAGTGCACCAATAATAATGATTAATAAATAAACAAAAAGGGCCGGGGTGTGGCTTAGAGGTAGATAGCCCTGGGTTCAATCCTGAAAACCCTGCCCCTCCCCAAAGAAAAGCTACAACACTTTCTCTATTCCTTCATAGAATAGCCTTTGCATTGAAAGCCAGAAGGAAGTGAGAACTTGCACCTTGTCAGCACAGTGATATTCTAGAAAAATCTCAAATAAGAAGCGCTACTATTTAGCACCATCTGAACAATAAGAAATGTCCTCAGTTACCTCCCTTCTTTTTCTTTCTTTCTTCTCGTCGTCCCTCTTTTCCTTCCTCTAGCCTTTCTTGAGTCTCATTCCCATATGAGACTGAGATTCTAAGAAAACACTATAGTTAAAGTCCTAGAACTTACTCTATGACTAAGTTCTTATAAAATGGTGTTGAGAAACTAAAGGATTGCACAATATGGTACAAAGAACCCAGACAGGCTTGGTTTAGAATTCTAATTCTATCACGTGCTGTCTGGGTGGTCTCAGGAAAGACATCAACACATTTAAAATGTTCCAGTTTAGTTTTTATCATTGTAATATTTTACGCCCATATACCTCTTTCATAGGCGAGGACCGGGATAAAGCAAATCCAGTGGGAACCGAGGATGCCAAATTTAAGGGGGCGCTTACTTGTCATAACTCTGATAATGAATTTTATTTTTTATTCTATGGGATTCATTTACCACACCTTAGTCCCGGTTTTGAGAACTGTGGTCAGGATTGAATAATTTATTACACAGAAGGGGCTTTTAATAGAAAATAATGACACATAGTACGTGTTCAATAAACATGAGAGGGGCAGAGGCAGGAGGATCGCAGGTTTGAGACCAGCCTCAGCAACTCGGAGAGACCCTTAGGAACCTATTAACATCCTGTTTCAACAACAACCACCACCAAAAATAAATAAATAAAAAACCACTGGGGATGTAGCTTAGAGGTGGAATGCCCCTGAGTTTAATTCCCAGAACCAATAAAAAAACAAACAGGGAATATTCACTAATATTATATATTGTTTATCGCTATAACTGACATTCTTTTAAAATTATTATAAAAATAAACGCTACTACCAACCACCACTAATACCAGTAACATATTGATTCTCATTTGGGATTATGATAAAATTATTTTAAATCTTTTACATGGAGTTTCTCTTTCCTACCTTTTTGAGCAAAATGGCAGTCAAACACACACACGGCCTAGAATGATAAGCTCTAAAAGAGAAAACCTGGCTCTAGAAAAACTGAAAAACAATTGCAATGGTACAACAGCAGCGAGGAGTGGATTTAACCCAGCTGAATTATGGAGAAAACTTCCTCCAAATGGAGATAACTGGAAACCCAACAAGTCCCAAAGGTAATAGTGGCGTGAAGGTCAATTGCTCAGGATTGGGCAAACCTGGATTAACTTCCTGGCTGTGTGACCGTGGGCAAGTCATTCCTTCTCTCTGAAATCGCTTTTTCTCCTTGGCAATTACAGGCTGGAGCTCAATGGGCTGTGTTAGAATAAAATATGAGAATGCCGAGGAAGAATTTAACATGAAGAATGACACTTACTCAGGGTCCCACTGAGGGGAGCCATTGTATTTCCCCCTTTCTTTCTATTACAGTCAAGGTACAGCCACGTTGATCTTCCTTCCCCTTTTATTTTTAAACTCAGTTTAAAATCAACTGTCCCTAGGCTAGTGTGACCTAGGAAACTATGACACCCAAACCTCCTGTCTTGGAAGAAATACTGTCCCTGGAAATGGGACCAAAGAGGGTGGCCTCTTTACCATCTTCATCCCAGCCAGACAGCTGGTCGGCACCCATAAATGTGAGTTGCACTTAAAAATCCAGGTTCTTCAATTAACAAAGAGAGGTTCAATAGCACTGATACTTTCTAAGTCCAACCATCAAGCCTTCTCTTTATTTTTCCTGGATTTCTAGTGACACTCTGAGGACAGCTTTTGACAGCTACCCTGTAGCTCCTGATTTAAGGATGAAGATGCCTCCCATAGGCTCCCCATGAAGGCCATGCCTCTCCACTGAACCCCTGTGAGCAGATGCTTTCTGACCCTGAGTCAGAATTAGGATATTCAAACACTTTCAGATTCGCATCGAATGAAAGGGAGGAATGCCGATTGGACCCTGCATTGGACTGGACTGAAGCTGCCTGGAATTTGCCAGGGTCAACCCTGCAAACAAGATGTATGGTTCCCTGGCCATTACCCGTGACCCCTTCCATTGGTCACTTTGGGACGTACTCTTGCTCTGTAATAGCCTATAGGTGGTCTCATTTCTTGAAAAAACATCTCAGACACTGCTGCCTGTGCTATCGATAGGAGTAGTCTTTGGTATAAGCCTAACAGAACAAAAGAAACTATCAAAAGTGGCCCGGGGACCCTCTGAGCTCTGACTATGAAGAGGTCTTGCTTCCTGACAGCCATGAAGAAGGAGGTAGGTCTAGACCAAGGCAGTGAGCACCAGGCCTCTTGGCTGAAATTTCGTGTACTCCGGGGTGTTCGTTCCCTCCCACATTGCTTAGGGAACCCACACAGAGGAACATCTGGCCAGATGCAATCTCAAAAACACACTGTGAAACATATTAGCTCCCTCAGGCCAGTGGGGGCCCACCTAGAAAATAAGCAGGGAAGGACCCCACAGCGAATTCTGGAAGCTGAGCTCCGTCTCACATGGGAGCCATCTTTCCGTAAAGAGTGAATTCCAAGCCAATAATTCATGCCAAGGTCTGACAGCATCTGGGAAGCCGTCTTAGGAGTCTGGGGACGCTCACATAAGGGATCAGTCAGGACCTGGAGCCATTGTCTTCCCATTGTCAGAGCAGAGAGGAGCAAAGAGAAGGCTGAAGCAACCCTGAGTTGTCAACAACCCGCTATCCACAAGGAGCCAGCCTTTTCTTTCATAATGACTGTGTCCTCAAGTACTGTGCTAAGTGCTTCAAAGGCAACATTCCATTTCATTTTTCAGCCACTATAAGTAAGGCCTGTCTATCCTTCCCACTTGTGTAGACCAGACATAAGAGCAAGAGATGGCACAATACCTTCCCAAGGGCTTTGGGCTGGTGAGTGTGGGGCTGAAGAGAAGCTCGAGGCTGCCTGGCTGGCCATCTTCCCTTGTAGCTACACCGAGAACCCAGCATTGGTTCTCTGCCCCTGAGTACTGTCAGGAGCATTTCTCCACAGGTTGTGGGGGAGGACCTCAGCCAAGTCTCAAGCTCCGTTTTCCAAAGCACCAGCTCCTGGGGCCCTGAGGACAAGTATTTATATTTTCTCGGGTGCCTATCCCACAGTGAGGGATAGGCATTACTGACTTCTTAGGAGAAAGGTGATCATCTGTGTACAGAAAGGGCTTTTTTCTCACCAGTCATTGCTCAGGTGCAAGGACAGAAAGGAGGAGGAGGAGGGAGGAGTGGCACCTAATTAAGTGGCTAGTTTAAAAGGTTCCAAACTTGTGATTCCAATTAACCTCTGCACTCAGTCCTGTCCCGATCTGCCTCCTCTGAACATGATGGACTCGGGCTGCAAAACTGGTTCAGGGTGTGCATCCCACCAGCTACTATAGGATCTTTGATGAGAAAGAGGACCTGCTGAATTCATGACTGGAACTGTTATTGTGCAGAATAGGCCAGTGGTTACAGATAAAAAAGATCTGGGACTCGGAGAAGCTGGTGCAGGGCCAGCACCCCGATGGCTTTCAAGCAGAAAACATCGGAGGCAAACAGATGAGTCAGACCCGGGAGCCTGAGATCAGCAAGGCTCACAAATAACCACCTGTCCCTGTGGCCTCCTCTCCCCACTCAACCACTGTGGTGTCAACGTCGTGCTTTCTGCATTTTTACTGCTTCTCATTTATACAGGAGGATGGGGGACATCTGCTCCTTGGGGTGACTCCAGCCAGCTTTTTCTCCCTAAGATTCAGGTTCCAAGCTTTGCCACACCTCTTCTCATCTGTATGATGTTGAAAAGTACTATTTAATCTCTATGGTTTGTTTATTTTTGTTTGTTTGTTTTTGTAGTACTGGGGATTGAACTCAGGGACAATTTACCTCTGAGCTACACCCATAACCCTATTTTACTTTGAAACAGGGTCTTGCTAAGTTGCTAGCCTTGTACCTGCAATCCTCCTGTCTCAGCCTTCCTTGTGCTGAGATTACAGGTGTGTGCCACCATGTCTGGCTTAAACCCTCTTTAAGCTTTAAGCCTCAGTTTCCCTACCTATGCAATGGGCATTAAAAACCTATCACGTTGGGGCTTTTAGGAACATAAAACTAAATAATGAACCTAAAACTGTCCAACATCACTGGGCATGGTGGTGCATGCCTGTAATCCCACTACTTGGGAAGCTGAGACAGGAGGATGGTAGGTTGGAATTCAGCCTCAGTAACTTAATGAGGCCCTTAACAACTTAGTGAGACCCTGTTTCAAAATAAAATAGGGATAGGGGCGCAGCTCACTGATAGGACCACAAAACAAAACATAGCATACATAGTTGGTGCATAATTTCTTCTAAATGTAGAGTGTTTTTCTTGGTATTTTTTATTACTGTTGTGTTTATTAAGAAGATAACTGCAAGCATATGTCAGTGTAGGGCTGCCATAACAAATACTACAAAATTGGTGGTTTAAGCAACAGAAGTTTATTATCTTACATTTCTAGAGACTAGAAGTCCAAGATTAAGATGTCAGCAGGGTTGGTTCCTTTGACACACTGTAAGGATGGGCTGTCCTGCTTCTCAGCTAGTCTCTGGTGGTTAGCTGGCAGTCTTTGGACTTTCGTGGCTTAGAAGGTGCATTATTCCAAACTCTGCCTTCATGTTCTCCCTTTGGTTGTGCCTGTCTCCAAATTATGCCTTTTAATAGAGATGCCATTGGATTCAGAGCCTACCTTACAGGATCCTGTCAGTATGATAGAGAATGCTTCAATGTCTAATAATTCCAGTTTTCATATTTTCTTTTTTGTGTGTGTTGTCCATCTTAATATTACACACTTAGGCACATATACAAATATACACACCTGTGTATATTTAGAATTATTTCTTTAAATTAACCTTCACAAAAACTCTTGAATATAGTTCTATTATTATTATTGCTTTTAAGGTTTGGAAACTGAGATACAGAAGTGTTGAGAGATTATCATCATATTGCCCAGCTACTAAAATCAAGAAGAAAAGAAGAGTGGAGAATACAAGTTGGGGAGAAAAAAAACAGAGAAAGAAGAAGGGGAAAAACAGGAAGGATCCATTTTTGAGTATGTGTTTGACCCCAAAACTCTATGTTGTTTATTAATCAACACTAAGACTGTGTAACCCAGGAACAAGAAAACTATATACCATAGGCCAAATATAGCCCCTGACTGTTTTTGACAAATAAAGTTTTATTGGAACACGGATGTGTACAATCATTTTGTTTCCACTACACCTGCTTTTGAGGTGTATATGACAGAGATTTTGTGGCCTGTGGAGCCAAATATATTTCCTCTTTGGCCCTTCATATAATCAGCTCATAATGTTGATCTTTCAGACCATTTTATACAAGTGCACTATCGGCTCTAGTTAAGAATTTGAATTAGACTGTCCTGAACTACTCTCATATTTCTCACCATGGTCCTCGAAACTAAAATAACTGCAATGGTTTGGATTTAGAATATCCCCCTTACCTTCATGGAAGCCAGGCAGCCATGCTGGAGGTTGGGCTTGGTTGGGTGCCAAGGAGAGTTCCTGGGGGTGTGGCCTTGGGATTGTACAAGGTCCCTCATCCCCTTCTTGCTTCCAGCTTCTGTGATGTGAGAGCAGAGCCTTTGCTTTCTGCCTTTCTCTGCTTCCCACCACTATGCTCTGAGCTCCACAGACCTGGCCTGCATGAATTTAAACACTGAAATCTCCAGAACTTGTGAGCAAATAAGTATTCCTTCTTCTAAGTTGTGTGTGGCCAGGCTTATTGGGTCATAGCAGTGAGACTGTTGACAATCCCTTGGTAAAATGATGTACCAGGATGAAATATGTAGCCAGGGGTGGAAAAAGACCAGTCACTCCACAGACACCATTCTTCCATCCTGTACCCTTTCATCCAGTGAATTACCCTTAAGGGATGCAGCCACATGACAGTAAAAGTCACATTTCAGTGACTGACACTTTTGGCATAGCTTTCACAATCAATAAGTTCCATTTAAATTTCTTTCTCCAAAGATTGCATAAATTATTACGTATATGCAAATATGACTATGACTTAATTACCAGGGTTGATTGGTGATTAATTTTTTGATTATGGTCAATCATTCCTCACAAATCATAAGAAAATACTCAGAGCAATCGGCAGGATACTAATAATGCAGGTTTTCTTGGAATCTTGTAGCAACCTCCAAAAGTAGCCTGAGTAAGCTCTTTGCTGTAGCTTTCATTTTGGAAAGAAATGATCTGAAAAAGGCAGTTCATAGAGGGGAAAAGTCAATAAAATGATGAAAAAAATTAATGTTACTCATAAATAAGGAAATACAGTATAAAGAGAGTCATGATTTAACCTATTAAAGTGCCATTTAAACATTAATAATAATGTCCAAGATGGAATCAGATTCCAAGAATTAGACATATGAGTAGATATTGATGTAATATTTTTGAAAATAATTTACCAAATTTGCCCAAATTTAAAATGTACTTATCCTCAGACCCAAGAATATCACTTCTAGGAATGTCTCCTAGAAAAAATTTTATAGTTTATTTTATAAACTATATGCAAAGAGTTTTTATAAGGTATACTTATGTAATAAAATACTGAAATATAAAAAATAAATATAGTATAACAAGCATAATACAAGGATTTATTTTAACTTTATGATACTAGAAATAATTGCAAACAATATGAGATTATTTAATGAAGTAAGGTATGTACATATAATTAACTACCAGGTAGAAAAATTAAATAATGTATCAGATATCTAGTCAATGCATGAAAAGTTAACTAAGTTCTGCTAAGTGAACAAAACAAGTTGGAAAGTTATACTTCACTATGCCTGAGGATCATGTGGATGTTTTAAAACACAGATTACTGGCTCAACTTCTGGAAATACTATTATAATAATTTGGGGTTAAGACCTAATGATTTGAATTCCTCACAAGTTCCCAGGTTGTATTGAAGCCTATGGTCTTGGGACCACACTTTGAGAACCATAAATGCAGGGCACATTACCATTGTGTGCGTACTTATATTTGTATAAGCATATTCTGAGAGAAACTGTGTTATTGACTCCAGGGTATGCAGTTGGAAGAAGGAATACAGTTTAAATTCTATTTTATAACATGTATGCCATTTGAACTTGTACTATTAACATTTATAATTTTAAGCATATTAATGACTTTTTGCTTTAAAATTAATTCCTGTCAATTCATTACCACCTTTCTTTTATGCTAAATATTTATTTCTTCTTATGAACTATAAATATCTTCTTCTTGGCTACAAAGAGAACCTATTGTTGACAAGGATTGTATTCATTTGCTACTCTTCTGTAACAAAGAACACAAAACTTATCAGTTCAACGTTTGCCAAAATAATTCATTACTCATACAGTTTCTGGGTTTGAGGAATCTTAAAACAGCCTAGCAGCTGCGTAGGTCTTTATTTTATAAGGTCTCAGTCAAGTTGTTGACTGGAACTACCATCTACCCATGCCTTGAAATGAAAAACTACTTCCAAATTTACCTAGGTAGCCATTGTCAGGGGGTTTCAGCTTCTAATTAAACAAATCAAATAGTTTCTAATTATGACCCAGCTTCCAACAAGTTGAAATTGGTACCATGGCTGGACATGGTGGCACATGCCTGTAATTCCACTACTTGGGAGGCTGAGACAGGAGGATCTCAGGTTCACAGCCAGCTTCAGCACCTTAGCAAGGCCCTCAGTACTGCTAGAGGTTTAGATCAGAGGTAGAATGCCCCTGAGCTCAATCTCTGGTACCATAAAGGAGGAGGAGGAGGAGGAGGCAGAGGAGGAAGACGAGGTGGAGGAGGAGGAGGAGGAGGAGGAGGAGGCGGAGGAGGAGGAGGTATTATGATGGCTTAATGACTTATCATTAACATAAAAGTGTTTATTATAGAACAGGGTTTTTTATTGTAAATTAATATTTATTCTTGTATCTAAAGAGAAAAGGAAGGAATAAAGAGGGCAAAAGAAGAATACGAAAAAGAGGAAGGTGAAAGAGAGCAGGGAAAAGAGGAAAGGGGTAGAAGATGCCAGCAGTTTTCTTTTCCTTCCTTTCTTCCTTCCTTTTCTCCCTAGCTTTCATATATTAGGGAGAACATCTGACTTCGTACTTTTTGTGACTGACTAATCTCCCTTATCATTATGTCCTCCAGGTCTGTCCATCTCCCTATAAATGACATAATTTTGTTCTTCTTTATGGCTGAGTAAAATTCTATTGTGTACATATCCCATGACAGAACACTTCAGAGGCCATAGCTCTGGCTTGTCTTGTGAAAATTTGTGTTGGAAGCTTGGTCCCTGATGGTGATGTAAGAGGTGGTGGAATCTGTAAGAGGTGGGACCTGTTGGGAGGGATTAGGTCATTGAGGAGCTGCCCTCAGAAAAGATTAATGCTGATCTCATGGAATAAGTGTGATAGTTTCTGTGAAATAGGTTGTTCTAGAGTAAGGCTCTCCCCCCTGCTCTGGCCTCCTGTATCACCATGTAATCTCTTCTGCAAGCACTCCGGACATGGTGAAGGTATCACCCTGAGATCTCCTCCCCAGAGCCAAGCAGAACCCAGGGCCATGTTCTTAGACTTCAAGAACTGTCAGCTAAAGAAATCTCTTGTCCTTACAAATTATCCAGCCTTGGGTATTTTGTTGTAGCAATGGAAAATGGGCTGATACAACCACTTCACACAGTAAAATAGGCAACATTGACTCACCTGTTCTGCAAATATTAAAAATCAGTCATTGGGCAGGCGTGGTGGCGCACGCTTGTAATCCCTGTGCTTGGGAGGCAGAGACAGGAGGATCGCGCAGGTTTGAAGCCAGCCACTCTGGCTTAAGAGATCCTGTTTCCAAAAATTAAAAAATAAAAAATAGGTCTGGGAGTGTAGCCTGGAGGTACAAGGGCTTCCAGGAACCCCAGTACCACCAAAAAGAATCAGTTATACTAACATAGTTGCATGGGGATAAAGATGATGAGCAGACAAATCATATTAAGAAATAGGTCTGAGATCAGATGAAATTGAACATATTCAGGGTGGTATGGTTGTAGACACCCAGAGACCTGGAGGCTCCTTGAAGAGGGCATTGGTCCGACACTGCAACACACAGGTAAAAACTTTCTCAAAAAGACCCACAAGGTACAAGAAACTAAAAGGCGAGTCAATACATGAGATTGCATTAAATTAAATAGCTTGTGTAGAGCAAAGAAAACTATCAAGAACCTCAACAGAGACCTGATAGAATGTGAGAAAATTTTTGCCACCTATTCCTCTGATAGAAGTCTAATATCTATAATATACATAGAACTCAAGAAACTCAACACTAAGAAAATAAAGTATCCAATAACAAAATGGGCATGTGAACTAAATAGACACTTCACAAAAAGAAAAAATTAAAATGGTCAATAAGTGTATGAAAAAAATGCACAATATCATTAGCAATCAGAGAGATGCAAATCAAAACTGCCCTGAGGTTTTACCTAACTCCAACTAAAATGGCAATCATTCAAAACACAAACAACATTAAATTCTGGCAAGGATGTAGAGAAGTGGGAACTCTAAAACATTGTTAGTGGGATTGCAAATTAATGCAACCACTTTGGAAAACTGTAGGGAGGATCCTCAGAAGAATGGGAATGAATTTACCGTATAATCCAGCAATACCACTTCTGGGTATCTACCCAAAAGAATGGAAAACAAACTACCAAACTAATGCATATGTATCTATGTTTATAGCTGCACAATTCACCATTGCCAAACGATGGACCTGGTTAAGATGATCATCAACAGATGAATGGATTTCAAAACTATGGGATATGTACACAATGGAATTTTACTCACCCATAAAGAAAAACAAAATTATGTCATTTATAGAAAAATAGAGGGAACTGGAGAAAATTATGCTAAGTGAGATTAGTCAGTCATAAAAAATAAGCAATCAAATGCTCTCCCTAATGTGCAAAAGCGAGGGAGAAAATGGGTCATAGGATGAACTCTAGACAAAAAAAGGAGAACAAGAGATGAGCAAATAAGTTGACCTAACTAATGGGAATGGGAGGGGGAAGAGGGAAATTCCTTAATGTACATGATGTGCATTCACAAACATATCAAACTCAATGACTAAGCCAACCATGAGAAGGAGAGGGGGTAGGGAATGGGGTGGGAATTGGGTAAGGGCTAATTGGGTGATGTGTGCATGTATGCCTCTACCATCTTGTATTCCATTAAGATGTATGACTATGCCAGGTGTGGTGGTGCAAGCTCGTAATCCCAGCATTCTGCAGGCTGAGACAGGAGGATCATGGTTCGCGGACAGCCTCAGCTACTTAGTGAGGCCCTTTGCAACCCAGTGGGACCCTGTTTCAAAAATTTAAAAAAGACTACAAAATAGGACTGAAGGTGTAACTCAGAGGTACAATGCCCCTGGGTTCCATTCCCAGTACCCCCCCCCAAAAAAAAGAACAAAATGCACAACTACAATGCACCAAAAAAATTTTTTTTAAATAAATAGGTCAAAAAATAAAATGTATAAATTTATATTACTGGTGGGGATTGTATATACCCACCTTTCTAACTGTAGTTATCTGAAATAGCATGACCGATAATCTAAGTCTTTTGACAAGATAAAAGAGTGTGATGGCTCACCACCACAAATGCAGTCACAGGGCCAAGACCTCACGAAATTCTATCTTTCACAAAAGCAGACGTATAAAAAGGACGTCTCTTCATTCATTTTTAAAATCTTAGCATTTTCACATTTTTTATAAAATGCTGGTCTCATGGAGTGTGATGGTTCCTGTGAGAGTAGGTTACAAAATCCATATTTTGTCAACACAATGCTTACAAGATTGATAAAACAATACATTTTCATGGAGTCAGTTTTGCAAACAAAATGTACAAAATGAATTAAAATTTCTAAAAGTCTATACAAAATTTATACCTCTAGTATTAGAAATGATGGGAAAATGAACTACATAGCATAGTGAATTGCAAGCACTAATCTGGATAATTTAAAACAGTGGTGGGAGGGGGCACTAAAAACAATACAGCGAAACAAAACAAACAAAAACTAAACAGTCAACATATAGAAGTATAGATTACGGGCAATCGCATGGAGATGGTCCGAAAGAGCTGACCAATTTTTTTTTAGCATAAGCTATATTTTGAAGTCTTGTATTGTGATAAATAGCTGCTTTTTTGTTTTGTTTTGTTTTTAGGGAATGGTTCTCCTTAGAGAATACATTCTTGTTTATTTTCTATGTGCAGCTATTCTTTTTTTAAGTTCTATGATTCAATATAGAACACCAGAATGAGCATTCCCCATTACATTTTCCCATCATATATGCCAGGCTTCCCTGCTGTTTGGGGTATGCAGAAATCCATTCCACATGCATTCATATATAGATCATAGATTTGGCAGACACTATACTAGTGACTGAACAGTAATCATGTTTATCAGGGCTTCTTATCCCACCACACACATAATTATTTTTAAACCAGTCAGTCCCTTTCCTGGATTCTTCGTACAAATGTGGCTTCAATTCATTAAGAACTCCTGGAATTTCACTAGCTGGAAAGATCACCAATATAGACAAATAACAATTTTTAAGTGAATTTTTTTGTCATTGCTGTATCACATGGCCAATTTGCTCCCCTGAATTCAGCTTTCTATTCCTCTTACATAGCATTCTTTATAGGAAATGAAGTTTTGGGGATTTGGATTTTCAAAATTTCATCATTTGGTTATTTTAGTCTTTTAGGAGCCAGGCATGGTGGCACATGCCTATAATCCCACTACTTGGAAGGCGGAGACAGGAGGATTGTAGGTTTGAGGACAGCCTCGCCAACTCTGTTACTTTAGAAACCTAAAAAGACCCTATTTCAAAACAAAAAAAATAAAAAGAACTGGGGCTGTAGCTCTGAGGTAGGATGCCTCGAGTTCAACCGCCAATATATGTGCCATGATGTATATATTATACATCTATATACATCTATACGTATACATTTGTGTGTGGGGGGTTGAGGATGTTAGCCCAGATATCTTGATCTTTTGACATTTGACACTTAAGATTGTGTCTTTAGAGATTATTATTGGTAAAATCTAGGGCTCTTCCCTCATCTGCTCATGAAGCCCGGCCTATTAGCCAAAAGAGCAAAGGAGAATAGCTGGTACTTATTTAGCACTTCCAACCCATGTTATATATTCTTCTTGCATGACACCATTTACTTTTCACAATAACTCTGAAAAGAATAGTCCTTTATTATCCCCACTTCATTGATAAGGAAACTGATGTACAACTAGAAATTACAAATTGAATTAAACCCAGGACCATTAAGAACCTGCGCTCTGAGTCACGACATTAGACTGAAGTTCAGGTAGTTACCGCGGAGCTTTGAGATGACCCCTCAGAGGGAGGGTTAAAGGACATGGGAATTAAAGGAGAGCATGTTCACTTTAAGGCATAAAAGTCAGACCTCCGGCATTGGAATTGGATATCTATGGATGGCTTGAGGCTGACCGTGGGAAAAGGGGTGATGGGAAAAGGGGTGATGGAGGTCTCAGCCAGAAGGAAAAATGTCCTAAAGAGAACCACAGAAAAACATACATGCAACTGTAGAATTCCTGTCAGGGAATACTATACAGCGAAGATCAACGGAAGTGGCCTGATGGGAAATTTAGGCCAACCTATGAAGAAAAAGATTTGGGCTTGGTATCATGGGAATTGGAAATAAGGAAGTTCTTAAAGCAGAATGAGTAATAATCCCCGCTCATATTGTGGAAGGTTCTCTATAGACCAACTTAAGGTACAATCCCAGAAAAAGAAATTTCTGGTGGAGAACAAGCTGGAGGAGTTGTCAGTCTTATAGGAAAAAGTAGTGAAAGCAAAATTGGACAGTCATTTCTATTTTTTTTTTTTTTTGCGGGGGTAGGGCTGCTGGGAATTGAACCCAGGGACATTTTACCTCCGAGCTACATCCCCACGCCTATTTTATTTTTATTTTACAACAGCATCTCTCTAGGTTGCGGAGAGTCTCACTGCTTGGTGAAGCTGTCCTTGAACCTGCGATCCTCCTATCTCAGCCTCCCAGGTCCTGAGATTACAGCATGCACCACCACCCCCGGCTCCTTTCACTATACTTATTGTTTCCTTTACCGCGGGGAAGCTTTTCAGTCTGGTGTAGCCCCTCTTGTCCCTGTTTTTATTTGTTACTTGTTCTTTTTGTATAATATCCACGAAAGCATTGCTTGGACCAGTGTAATGAAACTTTTCCCCCTTCTTTTCGTTTTATATTATCACTGAAAGAAGACAAACAAATAGCCAACAAATATATAAACAATTGAAATAGCCAACAGATATATAAATAGATGCTTGGGGGCACTGACAAGGGAGTGTAAATTCATATGGCAATGAGATACCACATCACACTGGCTAGAACAGCTGTTACCACAATAATAACAAACTCTAGGTGCAGGCCTAGCGCCGCAGCCCACACCTGTAATCCCAGTCCTGGGGAGGCTGAGAAAGGAAGATGACAGGTTCAAGTTTAACCTCAGCAGCTAAACAAGACCCTTAGCAACTTAGTGAGGCCCTATTTTAAAATTAAAAATAAAATAGGGCTGGGGATATATCTCAGAGGCAAAATGTCCCTGGGTTTAAGACCCATTACCACACATGTGCACACAAAATCAGCAAGGATATGGAGAAATTGGAACTTTTGTGCTCGTGGGTAGGTAAAATAGTGCAGCCACGGTGGAAAACAATATTTTTCAAAGAACTCAAATTAGAATAGCCCTATGATCTGCAATCTCACTTACAAGTACTTTTCCTTATTTTATTTTATTATTTAATTTAATTTAATTTTTGGCATTGGGGATTGAGCTCAGGGGTGTTCTACCTCTGAGCTACAGCCCCAGCCCTTTGTTATTATTATTTTTTTTAATTTTGAAATAGGGTCTTGCTAAGTTGCTGAGTGTCTTATTAAGTTGTTGAGGCTGGCCTCAAACCTGAAATCATCCTGTCTTGGCCTCCCAAGTATTAGGATTCTATGTGTTGCCACCAAACCCACTTCTGAGTATTTATACACAGGAATTAAAATTATGACTCCAGTTATACATTGGCATTCCCATGTTCACTGCAGCATTACTCACCGTCGCCAAGATGTGGACAAAATACAAATTTTGTCCATCCACAGATGAGCAAAAAAAATATGGCGCATATATATCCATGTACCCAAAAAACAATGTTTCAGTCAATGGCAGTCTCCATAAAGGAAACCCTATAGATTTATCACAGAGCCCAAAAATTCCTTGCACCTAGTGACATCGTAGTTATCAAAACATCTGCAGCACAGCACATTACACAGGTGTTCAGGGTGATGCCGGTAGAAACAAATCTACAGCACTGCCGATCAGATCAAAATACAGTACAGCTGCTCATGGTGGCGCATGCTCATAATCCCAGTACTTGGGAGACTGAGACGGGAGGATCTCAGGTTTGAGGACAGTATCAGCAACTTAGCAAGAGTCTTAGCAATCTGGCAAGACTTGTTTATAAATAAATAAATAAATAAATAAATAAATAAATAAATAGGATTGGGCATTTAGCTTGAAGGTAGAATGTCCCTGAATTCAATCCCCCGTAACCCTCCACACAAAAGTATAGCATATATAATCATGTACAGTGCATAATACTTAATGAGAAACAACTGCATTACTGGCTTATGTATTTACTATAATTTCAGCATTAGTTTAGAATACACTCTTTCTTATTAAAAAGAAATTTACTCTAAACCAGTATTTCTTGTTATACCAGCAGCGGCCTCAGGCATCATGTGTTTACCATATCTCTTAATTATGTCAGAAGAAGCCATGGATTGATTGACTTGTTCCATATAGTAAGTACAAACCTAAGTACAATCTGTGCTGTGTGTGCAGTGAAGAAACGGGCTAAGGACAAATCTCTCAGAACATAGCCTTGTCGCTATGTGAAAACACGTCTGTGCTTAGCATAGAATATTGCTCAACACAGAGAAAGAAGGTATTCCATGGTCTGAGACAACATGGACCAACCTAAGGACATTATGCTAACAGAAATAAGCCCGACACAGAAGGACAAAAACTGCATACTTAATAAAAGGTATCTAAGATGTCAAATTCATAGAATCAAAGTGTAGAATAGTTTACCAAGGGCTTCTGCATAGGACAAACAGGGATTTGCTTATCATTATTATTCAACGAAGCTCCAGAACTCTGTATATGACATTCCGCCTATAGATAACAATACTGAATTGAATACTTAAAAGTCTCTTAAGAAAACAAATCACACATCAAGTGCTCTAATCAAAATAAAATAAATAAGCCAGGCATGGTGGTGCACTCCTGCATTCACAGTACGTGGGAGGCTGAGACAGGAGAATCACAGGTTAGAGACCAGCTTCAGCCAGCCTCAGCAATTCGGCAACATAGTGAGACCCTCTTTCAAAATAAAGAATAAAATAAGGCTGCAGGTGTAGCTCATAGATAGAATGGCCCTGGGTTCAACCCCTAGTGTCACACACGCACGTGTGTATATACATATATCTATAATAAAATGAATATTCTGAGCACTTACAATGAAGCAGACACTGTGCAGATTACTCTGCAAGTACCATCTCATTTTTTATCCTAAGAACAGGATACATACTAATTTCATCAGAATCTCCACAGTGAGGCCATCGAGGCACAGAGAGGTGCTTTAACTTGCTTTTCCAATACGCTGCTCACGAATACTAGCGCCAAGTTTCCATTCCAGGCTTTTAAATCTCAATTGTTATTTCACACTTGTTTTAACGAAGACCTTCTTGGAAAAGGGGGATGTTGCGAGGCACATTGTTGGGATGGCGAAGGGTCTTCAGCCTCCTTCGAAGTATCAAAAAGGCATTAAGTTCCCCATGATGTGCTTTAAGAACAGAAGATGAGGCTGATGTTTAGCAGTGGTGGATTCAGAATGTCTCACTCTTACAGAGTTGTCTTCCCCTCTCCTTCCAGTACAACAGTGGAGACATATTTGCTCTGAGCCATTAACCCTATCTGGTTGGGTTACCCTGGTGACCAATGGCATGTGTGAGGCAGCTGGATAAGGTCATGGGTCAGGCCCTGGCTATAGACATCCCGCCCTGGGCCTTTACCTCTTCAATAACCAAGCTGGTCTTGCCAGCTGAGAGGGCTAATTGGCCCTGTCCCTTTGAAATGAGGACTCAGCATCTCTGGAAGTTAATAATACAGATCTAGGAGGACACAGGCCAGTGGTTTCCAAACCCAGCTCACATCAAAATCGCTTGGGAGGAGGAGGGACATACAGACTCCTGCGACTCCAGGCGGGCATCTTGAGTCACGATCTATATATGGAGATTCCAGGAATCTGGACTGTTTCCTAAGTTTCCCAGGTTATTTTTATGCACAGCTAGATCTGAGAACCACTGAAAATAGCCTCCCCTCTTGTGTGTCTCTGAGAACAATCAGATGGGATGGGTCTTGACGTGGCAAGAAATGGGAAGAGAGCCCCGTGTGGTGGTGCATGCCTGTGATCCCAGTACTTGAGAGGATGAGACAGGAGGATAACAGATTCAAAATCAGCCTCGGCAACTTAGCAAGGCTCTCAGAAACTTAGTGAGACCTTGTTTGCAAATAAGAAATAAAATAGGGCTGGGAGTATGGCTTGGAGGTAGAAGGCCAGTTCAATACCTAGTACCAAAAAAAGAAAAAGAAAAGAAAAGAAAAAGACTTGAAGTACTGTGACTAGAAGAAAAGGTGACAGAAATGAGGATCAAGCAACAGGCATGAAAAGGTGAATTAACATTCCCACTTTGGTAGGAAGGAAGGAACCATTGCTTCTAGACTACCATCAAAACTTATTGCTGATGCTAAGTCTAGGAAATACAGCAATATCTACACACACAAGAGATGCAATACCATGCCTCAGATTCCTGAAGAAGGCGTCCATTTAATTGAAGCAGAGGCATCTCTAGTTCTCTATAAATACCTAGGAGCCCCATGGTGCAGCCGAGGAAGACAGCAGGTTATGGTTTGACTCTGTTCAGTGATGGTACCATCCTTGACTCTTGGATACTCTGTTTCCCAAGCTGTAAGGAGCCATCTGGAGGAGGAAGCAACTATCATGAAATCCTGGTATCAATTTAAAGTCCTTACCCTGAGTTATTTTACCAGGCAGTCAAGATAAAGTCCAGGCCTCCATTTCCCAGTAGGCCTTAGTTTCCCTTCTTGTTTATAGATATCAAAAACCACACTCCTGAAATGGTCCCTTTTTAAACTTGAGTCACACAGGGGCTGCAGGCTGGCCCCATTGTGGGTCCTGGATATGCCTGATAAATCTATCTTCTATTGAGAGATGACTTCCGGCTCATCTGTGTGTTATTGGTTCTTTTTTCAGTGGGCATTAGCTGGGAAGACCAGCTTTTATTTATAGCATGCCTTCCTTCTGAAGAGGGTCTATGGCAGCTATGGCCTATTAGAATGCAGTATATATGCACCGAGCTTGGCTCAGGCTGTAAGGGACCAGCAGCTTCTACCTCCTGTTTCTGGAAATACTCATTCTTGGGACCCTGAAAAATCAAAGAAAATATCTAATACCTGCTAGAGAGACTCTGAGAACACAGGAAAGGGAGCCACAATTAAGTACAGGCTTCCCAGGGAACCCATCCTCCCCAAGGTACCAGACACCTGAGCAAAGCCATCCTGGAACTGAAGAGGATGACAGCAGCCCTCTGAACCCCTCCCGAGATCACAGTTTATGGTTTTTATGGTTTTTAATATTAGAGATTAACACCCCCCCTTTTTTTTTGCAGTACTAGGGATTAAACCCAGGGGAATTCTACTATCGAGCTACACCCCCAGCCCTATTTTTTATTCTTTATTTTGAAACAGCATCTCACTAAATTGTAGAGGGCCTCACAATTAGCTGAGGCTGGCTACAAACATGTGATCCTCCTGTCTCAGCCTCCTAAATACTGGGATTACATGCACCACCATGCCATGTTTCTCAAGCAGAAAGGCAACCTCTGCTTGACTTTCTGGCCACATAGTCAGGAGCCACGACATTTGGGGGAATATTTCACTATGCAGCTCTGGAACAGACCATGGGAGCAGGACCCAAGATGGCCTGGGAGAGACTCCCCTGAGATGGCCGGTGGTTGTTTTCCAAGTAAAATCCATCCAAGAGCTACAGTATCAGCCCCAATTTCACAGGTGAGAGATCCAGAACCTTCTAGAAGTGATGAAAAGAATAGCATGTACACACAGGAGGCCAGAGGTATCACCCTATTCCAGTAAACTCCCCCCTTTAGCACAGGCTCACGTTTCCTGCCTTGCCTTCTGGGGAAGTGGGTGTGAGCACTTAAGGAAAAGCTATCAACTAGCCCACTTAGAGCAGTGACTCCAGCTTCAAAGGTGTTCATTGAAATAAGGTCAAATTAAAGAAGAGCCCCTGGAAGTCCAAGAAGGGTAATTTGGCAGGGCTTGTGATATTTCAGCTGACTATATTCTTCCTCTAATAGTATAGATAATATATAATAGTATATATTATCTATAGTATATAATATGTATAGTATATATAATATATATAGTATAATATATAGTATATATAATAGACTTGAGAAAAGAATCGACTTAAGAAAAGGATCAACTCAAGGAAGCAGCCACAGGTGGAGGACTTCAATCAGAACCATCACTGGGACACCATTTCCAACACCAGCAGTTCCAGAGAGAAAGTGGGAGGGTTTTCTTTTTATCTAAAACATATATACAGAGCCTAGAGTGGTGGTACATGCCTCTAATCCCAGTCCTTGAGAGGCTAAGATAGGAAGGATAGGAAGATTGCAGGTTCGAGGCCATCCTCAGTAACTTAGTGAGACCCTATTTCAAAAATTAAAAAAAGGTCCAGGGTGTAGCCCATTTTACATCACTAAAACAAGCAAACAACTTGAAAACATATAGAACTGTCCTCTCTCTTCTTTCTTTTCCCCCAACTGCCATTTCTCATTGTTCTGTAGTCCTCTTGTTCTATGAAACCAGGAGCAACGATATCCCCTAAAACCTCAGACCCAAAAAGACAAAGGTAACCTCTGCCCTCCCCAGTTGTTATGTCCAGCAAAAACCAGATCCGTACATGTGAAGAGGAAGTACCCAGGCAAGGGCTCTGCTAAGATTACGGGCTGTTAATAAGGAAAGACAGAAGCCAGAAGTTTTGATGTACATCTCGACAAGCAGAGGTTAAGGGGAGAGCTGGGGCAGGCTCATTTGCAAACTTGGTCCTGTTTCATTAAGTGAGAGCAGAGACAGCCTGTCTCAGTCCAGCAGAGAAGGAACTCATTATCCACGTAGGGAGCAAGAGATAAGAATCTTTTAATAATTGCTGGGAATTTTTTTATTACGATGTGGAATGCCAATTTAGGCCTCCCCTTGCAGGCTGGATACAAACAGCCTCCTTGGGAGTAAAAGCCGCTCCCCCCTGGCTGTGGTCATTAAGGACAAAGAGCAGAGAGACTGATGTTTGCTCTGAGAAAGGCGCATAGCTCAGGGGCCCTGCTGGTTACAGGAGCCAGGTCTCCAACAGGCGACCCTGGGACTGCCTTTCCTGCCTCCAGAGACTTCCCTGAGCCCTCAGACCCCAGCTGCCCAGCCTTGCCCTCCAAAGCCTGGGCTTGCCTTCCTCCGGCTGGCCCTGCCTCTCCTGCAGGCCTTTGGAATATCTACCAGAGCCTACTGGCTCTTTCCCTTCACTTTTGAAAACTTCATGTCCAGGATTAAAACAGAAACTTATTATCATTCTTTGAGAGAGATAAAGGATACTTCCTGCTCTGTGGAGCTACCTGTGAAAAGAAAGAGCACAGCAAAAACCAGAGTTTTATTCTGTCTCACCTTATCTAGCAGAGAGGTGGCTCTTTGTGTAAAGGTAGCTTAACCAAAGGATAAGTGGTATGGATGCTAGAACTACTTATAGATTTGCTTTGATGTGATCTGAAAGAGAATTGAAAAGAAAACAACTTTTTGTTTTTGTCTTTGTTTTCTTGGTGTGGTACTTGCCATGTGATTTGGAAAATAATCCAGACGTATGACACTCCCATGTATGGACCTCTTGTAGGAAGACTGTGTAGACTCCAAACCAGAGACCCGTGTCCCAAACCAAGCACTTCCTTGGAGACTGAAGTCCACCCTCAGGAGCTTAGGAGAAGGAAGATCCAGGCCTATCATGGCCTATGGGCTACCCACTCTTTGGCCCTGCACTGAGCCTGTGGGAGGGTCCCCTTTATCCTACCCACCTGGGTCTTTATCCTCCATACTCAAATTGATTCTCACAAGAGGGTCCTTGAGTTGTTTCAAAACCTTCCTCCTGTCTCCCACGCTGGCCCTGTGCCCCCTCCCCTCTCCCTGCATCAGCCCAGCAGGGTAGATACTGAGTGACAGTGATGGTGGGTTTTAAGTCCGAGGTGTCAGAAGCAATGAGGCATCTTTGAGTCAGACAGGCCTCGTTGTTTCCATCTCCAGAAGCGAGGGCACCGTGCCCAGGGCCAGAGGCTCCGGGAGCTGTCTGAGTGTCAGCTCAGCGCCTGCTCCTTGGCTGGATTTCAGAGGGGCCCGAGGAAGTGCGGGGTGTTGCTCACGCCCTGGTGGAATCTGTGCTGACAGCTCTGGGGCTGCGGAGGCTTCCTAGTGCACACGACCAGCCACTGCTCACAGGCCATGTGGCCGGGGGAGCTGTCCAGGGCCCTTGCTCACATGCTTGCCACTGCACCTCCAGGGTTCTCCCAGTAGCAGTGACTCTGTTACTCATAACACTTAATTACCATCATGTAATAGTGCTACTAGACATTAGAGGCAGGCGATGGAATATTGTCTTTAGGAGCAGGATGGCCCTGGGCTTGAGTAACACATTGTCAGAGTGTGCCACTGAAGGAACTGTTGAACACCTCTGAGCCTCAGCTTGCCCTTCTGCAGAGAGTGTGGGGTTCACCTGTGCCGGGATTCAGAGAGACAGGCAAGGAGGACTGTGGACCCAGACACATGTCTGTCCGGGAAGGCACGTCAGGGTAGCTTAGGAAAGAACGCAGCGGTGCTGATCCCATGCACACAGGCGCGGTGAGTCCAAATTCTGCTTCCTCAAATTCTCAGTGAATTCCCCTGAGTGTCAGTCTCCTAATCTAATAAATGGAGATATTTATAGCCTCCCAAAGCTGTTGAGAGAATTGGGATAATAACTGTGGAATCTTTCATGGAGAGAATGGAGAGCAAGTCCAGTTAGCCCCAAGGAAAGATGGGGAAGAACTAAAGTTTGGAAAGAATGTGCTGGGATTGGCTTTTGAAGGTCTCTATTGCTGGTCTCCCAACTTCACTCCCTTGGTTACCTGCTCTAACCTGGCACATTTCCTCAGGAGCATAAACACGCTCATGCACACTCACAAAACCACCTCGCTAGCTGGGCATGGTGGGCACGCTTGTAATCCCAGTGCTTAGAAGGCTGAGACAGGAGGATCACATGGATTCGAAGCCAGCCTCAGCTACTTAGTGAGGCTCTCAGCAACTTAGTGAGACCCTGTTTCCAAATAAAATATAAAATAGGTCTGGGAGTGTAACCTGGAGGTAGAAAAGCCCCTGGGTTCCACCCCCAGTACCACACACACACAAAAAAATCCCCACCCTGTGTCTTCTATCTGGAATATGCCTCTTTCTCCTGTCCTCAACAGACATAAATCCTTATCACCTCCTCCAAAGAGACATCTCTGACTGATTTTGAACCCTATGAAGAATTTCAGAGCCAGGCATGGTGGCGCACGCTTGTAATCCCAGCATTTGGGAGGCTGACATGGAAGGATCGAGGTTCTCGGACAGCATCAGCTATTTAGTGAGGCCCTCTGCAACTCAGTGAGACCCGGTTTCAAAATAAAAGGAATTAAAAAAAAATAGGGCAGGGGGTGTAGCTTGGAGGTTGAATGCCCCTGGGTTCCATCCCCAGACCCTCAAAACAAAAAATAGAATTTCATATTCTTTTTCATGTGAAATAACTTGTGTCTCTTACCAAGTTGATAAAAAAAAAAGGTGGTCCTGAATCTGGGGGAGCTGTTTCTGGCCTCCTGTCCACTGAGGGCTTGAGTCAGGATTCCTGCTTATTGTAGGATGCCTTCAGACTTAACATCCATATTCTTTTGTTTCTCAGGTGAGTTTGAGCCAAGAATTTCTGCGATGACATTTTCCCAATTACTGTGAGCACCAAGGATAAACAAAATGTTGTGAAAGGAGGAGGCTTTTTTTTTTCTGTAGTTAGAGATGGTGGAGAAGAGGGGAGGCTTCTCTCCCGCATAACTCACCATGCCTGCATCGTAATATTGAAAATTAAACTTCAGAGTGAGCATCGCTGCCTTCCTGACCTGTCACATACAAACAAGCCCTTTGACTCCAAAGCTGCCCACCTCGTTTTTTTATTCCTGTGTCTGGAGCTTCTTTCCCACCATTTTCATCCTCGTTTCCTCTCCTTCTTCAGACTTCCACTTGAGTGACACCTCCTCCAAGAAGGATCCCCTTTGCTGAGTGCAGTGGTGTGCACCTGTAATCCCAGTATTTGAGAGGCTGAGATAGAGGAATGCAGGTTTGAGGCCAGCCTCAGAAACTTAATGAGACCCTGTCTCAAAGTAAAAAATAAAAAGGACTGGGGGTGTAAGTCAGAGGTAGAATGCCTTGAGCTTAACCACCTAATCATCATCACCATTGGCGGCAGCAGGATCAAGCTCTCCTGTCTATACTGTCTAAAGTCAAACAACACCCATGACTTTCTTTCTCAGCCCCCTATACAATATTCTTTTATAATATTCATTGCAATGCAAAATATTTCAGATTATTTATAATTACATAATTGGCTATATTTTTTCTCTTCCTGTATAATATGAGTTTCATGATTTTAAAAGCCACTTTTTTGTTTACCAGTAAGTGCTAGGATCTAGAATAGATTCTGGTAAACTGGTCATGGTGGCATATGCTTGTAATCCCAGTACTTAGGAGGCTGGGACAGAAGGAAACAAGTTTCAGGACAGCTTCAGAAACTTGGTGAGGCCCTATTTTCAAATAAAAATAAGTTAGAACTGGGAGTATAGCTCAGAGGTAGAATGCCTGTGGATTCAATCCTCAACACATCTCTCTCTCTCCCTCTCCTTCTCCCTCTCCCTCTCCCTCTCCCTCTCCCTCTCTCTCTCACACAAACACACACACACACACAAACACACACACACACACACACATAAATACACACACACTATTCTGGCATATAGGTGTAATTGCATGTTTGTTGGGTGAAAGGAAGCTCTGGGTGGACTATAAAATAAGACCTGTGCCTTGAAGAACATCTTGAGGAAATATAATCCATGCGCTGCTCAGGGATCCTTAGTGACGCCACTCTCTTTGCTTCTTTGTCCCCAACCCCAATTCTTTCATTTGGAAATAACCACCCCTGAATCAAAGGCAGGGCAAAATTAAGGTCTTATGATGACTGTTGATTAAGATTCCTATTGTGTCTGAAAACTCTACAGGGATTAAAGGATGGATTTGGCTAGGATGGTGAGGTTGCTAAATATGATTTAGAATTATAAGCAAAGTACTAGGTTGAGTCATATACATCTTCTTGGTTTTATGCTTTAAACTGTAGACATTCCAAAGAAGCAAATCTATAAACCCTTTTGGAGGCAGACACTCTAGACTCTACTCCAACCACTTGTCCTGCTTAATTCCTTGGTACATTGCAAGTCCAACCACAGAGCTCATCATGCCCAAAGCAATTGGTCAACATCTTCCATTATGAAAGAGAGCATTTCTACAGTGGCTAACAGCTCCCGTGTTGAAGGTGGGTGGGCTGGGCCCCTACATCACACATTACTGCTAAGACCTCAGGCAGTCCAATTAACCTCTCCCAGTAAGCCTCAGTTTTGTATCTGCAAAATGGACTAAAAATACCTCTTTCATGGGATTTGTGTGAAGAGCAAGTGAATATATGTCTGCAATACACATTGCACATAGGAATTGTTAAGAAACAATCTGCTGATGAGCTAATAATGTATTTGGTTAATTTTTTCTACCACAGGGACAGCTCACTGCACTGCCAAGCTTTCTGCTCATCTGATTTGCCTAAATCTTTTTAGTATGCTCCGCAACCAGCGTTGTCAAATGGCCAGCGCACAGGGATTTAAAGCAGCTACAGCTCTCCAAGAGAGGATGCACCGGTGCGGGGGAGAGCCAGGCACACAGATAAAAGGAAAAGAATTTGGAAAGCCTGAAGCGTAGGTAAGGAAATGGTATGATGCACACAGCAGAGTGAGCAATCTCACTTCCTGGACCAGTCAAGGAAAGCTTGATGGCAAAAGTGACTTTTGAGTTGGATGCTGGTCATGAAGATGACAGAAAGAGGGCATTCGTAATGGCACAGAAATGGACGTGGGGACGGCATCCTTCCAGGAGCTGAGGATCCAGGCTGCACTGTATGGACAACGACTAAGGGTGGAGTGTGACAGGTGCAAAGCAGGTTACACGGGCTTGGTGGTACTTTGTGCTGAGGACCTTGGAGAATTAAAAACATCAGGGCAGAGGGAGGGGAGGCATCTGCTCGGGCTGGGATAGGGAAGGGGGCAAAGGGGCAGCTGGTGGGACATTCATTTTTGGAACTGTGGGGGAAGATGGACAAAGGATGGAGGAATATTTAGAAGGCTCAGTGACAGGACTTAGTGAGTGGCTGCATCTCAGACTCCAAGTGATGCAGGCCTCTTGGAACAACAGTCAGTCTTGGTGAGACCCATTAGAATGGTTTTTCACTTCTGATTCTGCCTGCTGCCCATCAGCATTGAGAGAAGTTGAGGAAGCAGATGAGCCTGTGTCTTTGCAGTAAAGACTTGGAAGATGGGGTTAGTTCTGTTTGGAGTCTGAGCACCAAGGTCCTCAGTGGGCCAGACAACAGGAACAGCCCAGAGTCTGCCTGTCAGTGTCATCTTTGCAGTTCACCTGTTTCTACCTTTCCCTTTGGCTGTGGCTTCGCCTTCAAGAATGACTCATGAGGCCTCAGAAGCCAACAGTTAAAGGAACTGATGAGCGGGGTGCAATTGCACATGCTTGCAATCCCAGTATGTGGGAGGCCAACACAGGAGGATGGGGTTGACTGCTAGCCTCAGTAACTTAGTGAGACTCTGTTTCTAAAACAAAACAAAACACAACAAAACAAAAACTAGGCCTGGGGGTGTAGATCAAAGGAAGAACATTCTTGGGTTCAATCCTCAGTACTACAACACAATGTGTATATAACCTATTTATATGTTTTATTTATATATGATTCATCTATTTATATTTTATTCATTTATTTATGACATAATTCATTATAACATATATGTGACATATATAACATATATATAAATAAATCAAGGAACTGACATCCTTTGGGAATGACCTCCTCTTCCTGCTGACCCCTCCTGGAATTCCTTAGCCTATTTTTTTTTTTCTTTTTCTTTGTGGCACCTGTCACTGGACCTGTCACATGTTCTATCTAATGAGGACTGTCTGCCTCGCCACTAGAACAAAAGCCCCGGGACAGCAGGGATTTGCCATTATTGCTGTCCTTGTCAGCTGTGTTTTCAGGGTTAAAAATGTGTCTGGCTCCTAGAGGGTGCCCAATAAATACTCACTGGACCTACGAGTGAGCAGAGAAGTTATTGTGGGCCAGGATAAGCGCCTCAGGCCATTCAGCCCCTCCATCCACCCAGTGAGAAATGTCCTGTTGTTACTCCCACCTTACCGATGCACATGAGCTTCCAGAGGCTGAATATCTTGCCAAGGTGGTATGGCCATAGACAGCAGAGTTTGGAACCCAAGTAACCTCTGGTCCATGAGGTGAGGTGATCTATTAAAAAACACCCGAGGAAAATGAAACATAATGGTCTCCCACCTCTCGAATGACCCAGGCAAAGAATAATTCAATGCAAGGTGTGGTGGTGAATGCCTGTAATACTAGTACTTGGGGGCTGAGATTATGGAAACATCCCAGGTTCAAGACCAGTCTCAGCAATGTAATGAAACTGTTAGCAACCTATCAAGACCCTGTTTCAAAACAAAACAAATAAATAAAATAAAAAGGCCTGGGGGTGCAGCTCAGAGGTGGAATGCTCCTGGGTTCAATTCACACATACAGAAGAACAAGAATAGTTTTATGTCCAGGCATTTGCAATCTATTCCCTTTGGGGAGAATCAAGATGATATTTCTTCCTGATAACCCAGAGAAGGCAGAGGCTTACAGGGACTGCTCTTGGAGAAGAGAGGCCATAGTTTTCCTGTATAAACTAAACCCTGCAGAATTTTTGCAGAACCCTAACTCATCCTGAACTCAGCCCCACAGGCAACACCAGAATGAGACAAAGGACTTCATGACCTAGTTGTCGTCTAGTAATCGTCTCTGACGTCACTTCTGCCTTGCAACTATGCCAGCCATTGCATGGTGAGATCCTCACCTTGGGCTCTTCTCAGAATCCACAGCTTTCCACAGATCCAGCCCAGCCCAACACATTTTGCACACAGCCTTCCTCCTGCTGTTTGCTTCCAGACTTTCTCTATACCAACTTGCTACCTGCCCCCCTCTCATGCCATCTCCTTGGACCTTCCAAGATGCCCTGTGCCCCTCCTTTAGCTCAGTCCCTGTGACCCCCTTTTTTATGTCTTTCACAATTCCAACTCTGGACTCCAACCAACACACAGATCCTGACGCTACCTCAGTCTCACGTTTGATGTCTTAATAGAACTTCAAAAAACAGTACTGGAAATTTGGTGCCATTAATGGAAAATGCAAAGCCCATGATAGTAAGGGGGGCCATACTAAGAAGGGGCTAATTTAAATTTTAAATTATTTGCACACTTTGAGCCTGCACATATATCTCAGTATTGATCGTAGCTCTTTGGAAGCTATTTATGTTTCCAGCACACCTATAAGGCGGAGATTTATATTGCATTTGGTGTTTAACTAGCCTCTTAATGCACCCTGTTCAGCTCTAGTATTGGTGAGTGTATTGTAAATTTCAGCCTTGGTGCCTGAATTGATTTGCTTAGTGAAGTTGAATTTAGGCCATTAAAATAAATAAATAAAATGAATAAGAGGGACTTTCAGGCCCTTGTGTCATATTAAAATCAACCCAAGGCACAGAGACACAACCTCCAGAGCGGTGATTGTGTTTGAACTGCCAGAATTAGGGCACGGAGGATTTCTTTTAATACAGTCCCATAAAGTAAACACCAGCAATGTGGAAGCAAGAGAGAGGCCAGGGATCAGGACATGTGTGTGCTGAGCCACAGAGAAGAAGGCCTGGATTCAAATCCTGACTTGATCTACCATGCTTAGATTTTCTTGTTCCTGGTTTCCAAGTGAGTGGTCCTGCCCAGTGATGAGAGAGAGAGAAAGAGAGAGAGAGAGAGGGAGGGAGGGAGGGAGGGAGGGACAGAGAGAGAGAGAGAGAGAGAGAGAGAGAGAGAGAGAGAGAGAGAGAGAGAGAGAGTTCTATTCTTCTTCTAGAAATCTCGTTTCATTTGAGTTAACTTTCCTAAGTTCAGTGGTATTCTGAGATACGTCCAGCCCTTATGTTGGAACCAAAGAACAGCCTTCAGTTCTCATCTGAAGTTGAGGCTTGAAGGTTTCTCTTGCTTTAGTGACTGCTCAGAATTTAAAGGGCGTCAGTTAATTCACTCTTCCTGGGAACCCAACAATTAATGGCCTTGGTGAGCCTCTGACTACCAGTGCCCATTCCAGTAAGAATAGAAACCAGCTCTTTTGCAAAATATGGACTGTAGATGAAAGACTTACTGTGTTTCCTGGATAATAAAAAGTGGTTCTGAAATCGGCAGGCACTTTATAGTCTATTGCCACCTCTGGGTTCTCCAAATGTCATCAGTTCCCTTTATGGTCAGTGGAATGATGCTGCTCAGTTGAGCTGGCTGTTTTATTGGGATTCAGAGCACAATGGTCAGCAGTCATTGTCAAGAGTAGGTCACAAGCAGGCATGGTGGTGCACACCTGTAGTTCCAGTACTTGGGAGACGGAGACAAAAGATCCTAGGTTCAAGGCCAGCCTCAGCAACTTAATGAGATTCTCAGTAGCCTGCCTAGACCCTGTTTTATAACAAAAAATAGAAAAAGAAATGAATTTTTTTTGAAGGTGGATACCCTTGGGTTCAATGTTCAATTCACAATCCAAAAAAAAAAAAAAAAAGAGTAGGCCACCATCAAACGTTTTCTCTGGAGGAGTGTCAGATCCATGGAGTCTGGGGAGACCAGGGTCCTCAGCTAGGAGGTCAGACAACATCTTCAATGCACATGTTTGGCTTGGGTCTCTTGACTGGCCATCTTAAAGAGAAATAGTGGGCACAGACCAGTTCTGATGAGGCGCTGAAGTGAAGGGTAGGTTGGTTTATCCACCCTTTCAATGGGCCTTCCTTTGACCTTGACTTATGCGTACATGACCCCCATCTTACTATCCCTGAAAATGTTAGAGCCATGGGAAAGGAAAGGGTAGAAAAGGAGAGAATGTGGACAGATGTATTTGTGTACCTCCTTCCGAGTGTCTTTATTTAGTTAGTTAGTTAGTTTCAGGAGATAAATATATCCTGGGCATTCTCTCAAAAGGATGAGGCACTCTTTGGCAGATATTTCCAAAAGAGAGATAAGGTGTTATAGGACCCTGCTGATTTCTCTAGCTGAAATGCAGGGTGCTAGAGGTGCCATAGGTAGAGGCTACTCAAAAGGGGCCTAGAAATGCCAGATGACGAGACTGCAACATTAATCCCCATGACAGTAGCATATATTATAAAGGCGTTTGAGTAAAAGAGTGGCGTTATTTAACATGCGTATTAGAAAGACTTGGCTTATGGCGATGTGAAGTGTAGATTGAATCTGAATGAGCCTAGAAGCACAGAGACCAGGTGAAGGATAGTTGCGGTAGACACGACAGGTTGGGTCCCTCGCCGCAGGGACTGGACCTTAGAAAAGGAGGAGACTTTGCTGGGTGATATTGCGAGGCAGGCGATGTTGCTAGAGGGGCAGATGATGCGAGAGGGGCAGCGTTCCTATGCGCAGCCCCACCCACAAGACGTAAACCTTAAGAGGAAGGGCATTTCCTCTCCAGCTGCGGAGGGGTTCGGAGGTCTCAAGGAGCAGTCCAGCCCCTATTCTGAGGTCTGTCTCTCTCGCCTTTTTATGTGCCAAACCTAACAGACAAAAGGTGATGAGACCCTAAAATCATAAATAAATTGTAATGTCACTTGCAAATGACAATACCTAAGTGGCCACTCCCTAAAGTTTAAAATTACTCCATTTACTGTACATGCCACGCACATGTGCATGTGTACACATGCATACACAGGCACACACATGCACCATAATATTCCTGTACAATAATGCTTATTCACTTTTGAACTATCATAAATTATTTTCAAAGGGGTACTGGGGATTGAATCTAGGAACATTCTACCTCTAAGTTACATTCCCAGATCTATTTTTGTTTATTATTATTTTTTGAAATTTTGAAGTAAGTTTTCACTAAATTACATAGAGCCTCCCTAAGTTTCTGAGGCTGGCCATGAACCTGTGGGTCTCATGATTTAGCTTCCTAAGCACTGGAATTACAAGCATGTGGCACCATGCCCAGCTATAAATTATTTTTAGAACACATTTCAAAATAATATTGCTCTTTAATTTCTCTTAGAGTATGACCTCTTCAAAACCCTAGACACACATAAGGACTTGGGAAAATAATCAATATTGTTGACCCCACAGTTTCCTTTCAGCTTCCCTAGCTCTGGTTCAGTGCAAACATCCAGCTGCCTCCGGGAGGAAGTTGCCAGGATCTCCTGGGCAGAATGTGTGGTTCCTTCCCAAAGAAGTGATGCTAGTGCAACAGAAAGGGTCCCCAAGAGCTCACCCTGCACAACAATCCACTGAAACAGCTCCTGGTTTATGCACCATAGCCAGAGCAAGGTGGGAAGAAAATTGAGTTAAATAAGTCCTAATGTATCAATGCCATAGGGAACATCCCATGTGAAATGGGAAGTTTAAAAATAGGATGGATGGTCAGATTGGGACAGGCTGACTATGACTGGCTTCTGAGAAGGTGCACAAGGTTTCCAGAAAGGTAGACTGAGACTGACCTTCACAGCCTATGGGGTGATCAGTCCAGATAGCAATTGCCCCACATCTCACCCACCATGGAGTCAGGGGACTCTGGGGCCAGATGGAACCCTTAGAGTAGTCTATTCCCTTGGAGACTTTATACACTTCTCATGGGCCAACACAGGGGGCGCTAATACTGTGAGAGTATTGAGCATCTTGTGTGTGCCTGGTACTGTGTGACTAAGTTACATGCTGATTTCAGACTTCTTAAGAGGGATGAAACAAGGGTTAATGCCATCTCACTCCCAGCACACATTTCCCACCAGGGCCTCTGAGCCTATCTTCAGCTCCACAGTTACTCAAAAATACCAGCTATTTCTAGGACAGAGAGTGACTTTGCCCACGGGCTTTACAGATGCCCTTCCCTCTGCTCTTTCCTGCACCACTCAAGTATCTCCAACTCCTCTTCCGATCTCTCTCGAGGGTCTCCCTCTCTGTACCTCTCTTGGGAAGAATGGCATCTTTCCTTCTCTGCTCACTCTAATTTTCATTCTTTAATTTATTGGTTTGTTGCTTTAATCAACACATTTATTGAAGCATTCAGCTACATTTCAGATGTAGTATTAAGTGCTAGAGGAGAGCAGGGAGCCTCCGAGGGCTTCCATTCTAGGGAGGAGGAGAAATAAAAGAAGTGTAATGTAACAGGTGGCTATGAGTAGGAGCAAACAAAGGTATAGGGGACTTAGCCTGAGACCGTGGGTGTTATTGAAATATGGTGGTCAGAGGAGATGTGGATGACAAAGTGACACTGGAGCAGAGACCTGCAGAAAGCTGGGGAGCAAGCTTTGCAGGGATCAGGAGAGGTTAAGGGAGAGGGATGAAAAATGCAAAAGCCTGAAGCCTGATCATGAGTGCAGTGTTCCAGAAGGACGCCGCTAGTATCTCTAATTTCCATCATACAGACATAACACATCACCTTGTTGTAGTTGTTTATCATCTTTTCCCCAGGCTGGGGACCCCTGGAGATCGGGGGCTCTGGTGTATTCATATCAGCAACCCCAGGGCCTTCCACTGCTTCTCAAACATAACCATTGCTTAACAAGTACTTGGTGAATGAAAGAATAAGTATCTCAATAATTGTCTTAATAATCCCATGAAAGAGTATAAGTTTTCTTTGACAAGAAAACTGAGCCACAGAGAAGTTAAGTAATGTTGGTGCAGCTAAATGAAAGCACTATTGGTGAGGTTCTAGCCTATGGCTACAAAGCCCAGAGCAAAGCTATTTTCCCACCGTCTTCCCTGGGGAGTCACAGGAGGTCCTTTTGCAAACTCAGAGTCAGGTGGCTATAAGATGCGATTTGTGTGGAATCAATGGGCTTTCCTGAACAGAGCTCACTCTGCTGGCAGACGGGCCCACCTCTCTGGCAACCTTCCCCTGCATCCTTGGGAGGGACCGATGCTGATTCTGTGATCATCAGTCTGCCCTGCCGTGCATCAGAGTGGGTGGCATGCAGCTGGGGTCGGGCTCAGCTCCACAGCTGAGTGACAGATGGAGGAAGGGACACCATGAGATACTGGTGAGTGCTGCAGTGGAGCAGAGCAGAGGGCACAAAGAATAGAGGAAGGCAACGGAACGACGTGAGGGAGGATGGAGGGCTTTTCTGTCCCAGTCTCTACAGTGCAGCCAGCCATACTCCCACCAGCAGGGTTTTCCGTGGGGAAAACCATTTCTCTTTTTCCATGATGAAAAAGCAATGAGGCTCCCCCTCCCCTGGGCTGGACAGGGAGCAAGGCTGCAGAGACTTCTGGGAGCAGGGCAAGAGGAAGGGATGCGGTGCCTGTTTATTGCAGCGGGCACAGGCAGCCACGGGGTGCCATGCATTCTGGTGGGAGGCTGAAGTCTCTGCCTCTGCTTGGCTTACCATGAGCCTGAACGTTTGCCTTGGCAGCCCCGGAGCATCAGCCTTGGCTTCTGAGTGACTCCCCAGTGGCCAGGCAGCCGGGCCAGCACACCTGAAAGTCATTAGCTTGGGGTCCCATTTTGTTCTCACATTTCCAAGCAGTGACCCGCAGCCCTGGGTGACGGGGTAGGCACTCTATCATTTGGCTTTCCCCAGCCCACCCCACCCTTTCTATTTCCCCTCCCACCAGGCCCCGCCCAAGGCTACCACTCTCTCAAAACCCAAAGTGCAAAGCAGACAAGAACCCTTATCTTTCCTCTTTAGAAAATATGTCAAGAATTTGACTATTATTTTCACAATCTACTTGAGTTAGCCTGCATTATTTTTCATTAGTAAAGACTCTAAGGCTCCGAGTGGTTAAGTGACCAACCTAGGGTCACACAGCCAGTAAGACACAGGGTCTAAGCAGAAGTTGAGGCTGGTCTCATCTCAACAGGCTGTCGAAGTGTGGGCGTCATGCAACCACCCACCCCAAGCTTTCTGGCTGTTCTGTCCTGCTGTTCTGCAACCTGTGTTTAGCCCACTTCTTTATCTAACTGAGTCCAGTGCTGAGTTTGACCAAGCATCAGTTACTAAAAACTCATTCCTATTTTTAGTAAATTTGTGATCACTTATGCATTTTATTTTATTGTACTATATTATCTTCTTTTTTTTTTTTTTTTTTTTTGGTGGTACTGGGGTTCCTAGAAGCCCTTCTACCACCCAGCTACACTCCCAGACCTATTTTATATTTTTTTATTTGGAAACAGGGTCTCTTAATCCAGTGAGGCTGGCTTCGAACCTGTGCGATCCTCCTGTCTCCGCCTCCCAAGCCCGGGGATTACAAGCATGTGCCACAATGCCCAGCTACTATCTTCTTTTAAACAAGTGATTCTAAGTGTATTTCTCTACCATGAGTTATTTTTCTAGCCCACGTTTTTATTTTTCGGAAACGTCAGGAACTTTTTGCCCCCCAGTGGCATTTGGTGATATCTGCAGTGTGCTGGCTGGTCACAACTGGGGCAAGAGGGCAGTTCCTGGTGTCTCCTAGGCAGAGGTCAGGGAAATTGTGGAACATTCTATAATGGACAAGGTAGCCTCCAGACAATAATAATGAAAAACAGTGTACCCAAAGGATCAATACTCCCCACAGTTGAGAAAGTCTGCTCCACGCCTTTAATAAACATATGTAAAATATGCTTCTTCAGACTAGTTCCAGAAATGAATACCACTGGTGGTGAGACATCTGGATCATTGTGTGGTATGTTCCAGCTCATTGGACCAGTGTGAATCTCCTCCAAAGTCCACTTGCAATGGCAATGTAGGTAGCTTGAAAATGATCCAGGTGGGAATATTAATACCATAGAAATTGGTAGATGCTGTATATTAGAGTTTTTATTTTTTTTGGAGAACCAGCATAATTATCAGTATAGCATTAAGAACTTAATCGAGTATGATGACGCACACCTTTAATCCTAGTACTGAGAGACTGAGACCAGAGGATAGCAGGTTTGAGGCCAGCCTCAGGAACTTAGCAAGGCCCTCAGAAACGTAGAGAGACCATTGATTCCAAATAATAAAGAACAAAATAGGGCTGGAGGTGTAGCTCAGAGGTAGAATATCCCTGGATTCGATCCCTAACAACACACGCGTACAAAAACAAACAGCAAACAAAAACTTTCTTGTGAAAAGAATTGTGTATTGTTTTATTTAGTCTTCACAACAAGGCCCCAAGGTAACCAATATTGTTGAAACTGAGGAAATACTGTTGGGAAAACAGAGACACAAAACATTACAGCAACTTTTGTACAGAATATTGTTATTAAGTGCAAGAGATAGGACTTGAAACCAAAGAGGCATAGTTCTGAACCTACTCCTGTAAGCGCTACACTTTGAGGACAAATATAAATTAGAAATTAAAGTGGTGCACTGCCTATTCGTGAGTTCACCCTCTTTGAGACTGAACAGTGGATATTTACATTAAATGCATCGCATCCATTTTCCTTTTACAAACTTGATATATTGATAAGTGATAACCTTGGCATAGAGTACTCCATTTTAGGCAAATGTAGACTTTTTTTGATACTAGAGGTTTTGATACTAGATTTTTTTGGCGAATGCTCCTGAGCTCTCTATTTTTTTTTATTATTATTTTGAAACAGAATCTTGCTAAGTTGCTGAGGCTGGCCTGGAATCTGCTATTCTCCTGTCTCAGCCTCCCAAGCAGTGAGATTACCAGCTTGTGTCACCACACCCAGCTGAATGTAGACAAGTTAAATAAACAATGATTAAACAAAACTGCTGCAGAGTTTTTCAAATTCTAAATCAAAGTATTTCTCCAAACATCTGCTTAGATCTTTCTTAATATTATAAAATTGCAAGTCCTTCAACTTCCCAGAGGTGAGCCTTAATCCTCACCCCTTTTTCTATTTTCTCTATGACACAAACTCCTTAAAGCTGAGTTTTACCTTGTTTTTATTATTTCAATAGACCCAACAGCCAGAGCGCTATGTGTCACATAGTCTCAAATGCAGATTTGTAAAATGAATAAATAAATGACAGAATCTTCCCCCATAGAAAACAATCCCATCCCTTGTGAGAGGGTCTGTGCTCAATGCATATGTATGAAAACTGTCAAGCATATATTCATAGACAAGCTTGTTACATATATCCCTAATAACTAACATAAAAAAACTGTACACCTAAAATAGTGAATTAAAGTTGGTCTTCTGAAATAGAGGGAGCTGCTCTCTTGAATCATTCCAGAGCACTGAGCATTTCCCACCATTACTTTTGGGGTAAACTTAGGGCCCAACCAGCAGCTAGCCATGGGTACTAAATAAATGCATCTAAGATTAGGCTTGTCAATGCTAAGCCTTGCAGAAGACCATGTTTATTAAGGAGGAACCTCTTCAAACTCCCTTTCGCCAGGACTGGCTCACAGAAGCAGAAGTTCAAAACATCCTCTTAGAAAGAAATGCAGTCTTGGCCAGTGGTTCTTCCAACCCGGTATTAGATGACAGTAGGGAACAGAGCTGCCAGATAAAGTAATCAAATATCACAGGTTGTCCAGTGAAATTTGAATTGCAGATAAGTAACAAATTTTTTTTCGGGATAAATATATGCATATAGATTGTTTATCTGCAATTCAAATTTCACTGGGTGTTCTGTGTTTTATCAGGCAACCCCATTCAGGAGCTCAGGCCAGAGCCCCGAATTGCCTGGTTACTGTCAGGGACTCTGCCATAGAGTGCTGAGGAGGCGAGGGAGAGGACATAGACAGGATGTAGTCTCACGGACACGGTCAGTCAACAGCTCTGGGCACAGGCAGTCCCTCCTTCTGCTTCAGGAGAGCTCAGTATTTGATCACTAGCCCATTCCTGGCATTCACCTAAAACTCCTGCTCTGCTTTTGCAGTTTCGCCTGTGTTCAGTGATTTCTCTCACACTTCTGTTTTGACAATGGTGAAACTGGTTATCAAGCATGGCTGACTCCCAAAATACAAGGGGTGCTCTTAAAGTTGCAAATGGCCAGCTGGGCATGGTGATGCATGCCTGTAACCCCATTACTTGGGAGGCTGAGACAGGAGGATCGCAGGTCCAAGGACAGCCTTAAAAATTTAGCAGGGCTCTCAGCAACTTGTGAGCTCTGCTTTAAAATAAATAAAAATAGGCTGGATGTGTAGCTCAAGGGTAGAATCCCCCTGGTTCAAACCCCAGTAACACACACACACACACACACACACACACACACACACACACACACACGGTCCCATTTAACAATTAGGATTGAACCTAGGAATCTCTCTTTGAGGAATTCCAATAATTATCTAAGTGGGGGAACCACTTCAGAGAAAAAGCAGTTGGCACGAGGGAGGCAGTGGCCTGGGTTGGGCACAGCACAAAGTCAAGTGACCAAAAAAAAAAAAAAAAAAATTAAAAAATAATTATCTCTAAGGTTCAGTTTTCTTACTATAAATTGAAGTTCATTATTTTTCTTATTCATTTCTTCCTTATGAGTGCTCGTGAGCCAATCATCTACCGGAATATTAGAAATTTAATAACGAATAAAACATTTAAAACTCCTACCATCGCAGCTTATAGGCTAGCAGGGAAGGCAGACAAAAAACAAGTAAAAGGAACAAGTTATCGCCAAGCATGGTGGCGCACGCTTGTAATCCCGGCGCTTGGGAGGCTAGACAGGAGGATCGCACAGGTTCGAAGCCAGCCTCAGCTACTGAGTGAGGCTCTCGGCAACTTAGTGAGACCCTATTTCCAAATAAAGTATAAAAAAATAGGTCTGGGAGTATAGCTCAGAGGTAGAAAAGCCCCTGGGTTCCACCTTCAGTCTCACAAAAAAGGGAACAAATTATCAGTATAAAACAGTAAAACTAATTATTTCTGGTTAATAATTTAAAGGCAGAAGATTGTTATATTAGAGCATATTTTTAATAAAGTAAGTGTGTGGGGGGGAGGGGAAGAGAGAGAGAGAGAGAGAGAGAGAGAGAGAGAGAGAGAGAGAAGAGAGAGAGAGAGAATATGAAGGACAAGGGGTAGAAACTCAGTAGAAGGTACAGACAATTTTCTGGCTGCAGTATCATTCACACTGTAGGCAGGAAAGTAAAATACGTGCCAGGTACTTCAAAAGAGGGAATTGAATGTAGGGAATTAGTTCCAAGATAGAGGCAGAGCTGAAAGTACAAAGGGGAGATGAGGTAATCCAGAGATTAGCGACCAGAGCAAGTGACTACTTCGTCTAGGACTGAAGAAATAAAGAAAAGAAATATTTTCCAGGAACACAGGAGCCCCAGGAAAGCTGGAACCCTGGCAGTCGTGCTGGGATCAGTGGTAGACCAGCTATCTAGTGAGAGGTGGCGCCACAAGAGAAAAACCTTTGCCCTGGAGCTGCTGTCCCCAGGAGAGAGAGGGAGAAAATCAATCTTAGATTTTGCCTTTCCTTCTACCTTCTGCCAAATCCTGCAGTTGGCCATTTATGGCCCAAAACCAACAGTCAAGTGAGACTGGAATACAGTAGAAGATGGAGAGAATGGTATAGAGTGTTTCTGAGTATAAATAGACAAATGATCTATGTGGGAGGTAAGAGATTGGAAAGGTGAAACAAGTTGGAAAGTTGATGGCACTGGTCTCATTAGGTTGTTACTCTGGATGAAGGGATCGTGTGTGTGAATTGCTTAGCATAGTGGTAATATAAATTCAGTGTGTAGAACACACATAATTTATAGTAGTTTAATGAGCTAATATTGGCTTCCAGAAGACCTGACAACTGAAATCATGCATGGGGCTAGGATATCAGGCCAGGAAGGATGTGTATCCAGAGAAAGACATGTACAAGAGCAAGACAAGGACGTAGACCTCAGCAACTTAGTGCCCAATGGACAGAACAGAGGCTATAAAAGGGACTTAGCAGGTGCTAAATCCCAGGGACAGATTGTGCCTGACATTAGAGCTGAGGCCTGGCTCTCAGAGCAAAATATGAGCAATGTTTAGCCAAACAGCCAAGGTGAGATGATGGTATGTTCACCTGGGCAGCTGAGTCTTCATGTGAGAGTTATAAAAGGCTCTGTTGTAGGCAAGATAATTGTGTCATTCTCACTTATAGATAGCACTGGGCAGAGATAATAATGTGGATGTGGGGGCTGAGCATAAGAATATCATATAGAAATGTAGTTCCTATTATGAGCATTTAGGTTACTGGGATCAAGGCAGCTGGCATTTCACTAGATATATGCACTTGGTATAATATGTAGGTATTGGTTTCATACAAGGCATATTCAAATGGTTTTAGCTGGAAGGTATTTAATGAAGGAACTATTTTCAGAGTTGTGAACCGAGGGCTAGTGAGTCAGCCAGGGAGCAGCAGCTCTAGGAGAAGCCAAGGGGAGGGAGGGAGCTATCATTGGTCCATTGAAAAGCATGGGAGATGGCCACCTAAGATGAGCCATCTACAGGTAATGTCAGAGCTGCGTGAGTCAAGGAGAGGATTGGTGTACACACACACACACACACACACACACACACACACACACACACAACTTCCTATTCCTTTTTTGCTTTTATATAACTTTCCAGTGGCTCCCTTTGCCTGAACTCAACCAGAAGCAGAAGGTCAAAGGACCCCAAGCAATGTAATTTGCAGTAGTCAGCTTCTAGAGACACTGGGTAGAAAAGTCAGAGAATCTTTTTCATCATCACACAATTAGCATAGGATTAGATCTGACACCTTGGAATAGTAATAAACCGGAGAGGGGCCAAGAGGACAAGAAGTGGCAAGAACGAGGGTTAGGCAGCATCTGGGACCCTGTTGTACAACTTGCTGAATTACAGAGGCTTTTAAAAGTGGGAGGGCTTTCATTCATCTGTACCCCTGCCCCTTTATGGAAAGGCTGTACTGGAAGCTGGCAAGACTGAGAGTTAGACGGGCCTGGGTTTGGATTTCTTAGTGACTGATATTGGAAAAAGTCTCTTCTTGTTTTCTGACCCACAGTTGGAGATCATAATGTCTATCTCATAGAGGGTGGAAAAGACAGACTGATGTATATAAAAACAGATTAAATCATTTATTTGCTTACTGACTCATATAGCAAATACCCTCACACTATATTCAAGGGACACACAGAAGAAACCTAAGAGAGCCCTGCCCCATGGGGATCACAATTTGACAGGAAAACAGTAGATTAAAACAATTTGGACTTTAACTACATCGTTCACTCTTTGTTGATGAGCCTGCTGAATGAATGTGTGTATGTTAATCAAGCTAAACTCAGCAAGATCAGGAATCATTTGAGTACTGGACAGCATCCATGTTTTCTTTCTCATTCTACCTTTCCCTCCTACGAAAGACAATATCAGGGCTTGCTCATATTTCTTGGGCCTTTTTCCTTCATTTTGCTCAGAATATGCACCAGTGCCCGTAAGTCTTTGCTTGTATCTTTTTTCCAACCAAAGGTAGACAGGAAGCTATTTGCACCCGCCATGTGAAATAATTCTGTGGCATTCCTTGTCTGCCAGAGTGTCCTCAAAAGAATCCAACTCCAGGTATTCATGCCTTACTGGGCTTTTTATCACTTCCCCATTTCCCCCACAAGTGTCTTCTGCACCTCCCAAACCCATTATTGGCAACCAATTGAAATGGTGAGAGCCCAAAACCAAGAGAATTCAACTCTTGATTTTATCTATATCTTCCTACATTGGAAAAAAATGTGACCCAAACAGCAAGAACATACTTCTAGGAATAGATTTATCACACAATGTATGATCTCAACCAAGGCAACCTGAAAGATAAAAGGACATCATTCAAAACATACTTAGAAGCCGGGCCTGGTGGCTCACGCTTGTAATCCCAGTACTTGGTAGGCTGAGAAAGGAGGATCACAGGTTCAAGGCCAACTTCAATACCTCAGAGAAACCCTCAGCATGTTAGTGAGTCCCTGTCTCAAAATTAAAAAAATAAAGATGGCCTAAGGGCAGAGATAGAATGCTCTTGAGTTCAATCCCCAGTACTGGAAAAAATGTGTATATCAGAGCCGGAGTGCTGATGGATGACTGAGCACTCTTCATACGAAAGTAGTTCATCCATCAGAAGCTAGGGCTCTCTGTCTCAGAGCCAGGGAACAGCAGCTCCACCATGCACAGGGAGGAGACAGAAGTGTTGATTTACCCAGATCCCTCACACAAGCTCACAGTTTCTAGGAGAAAACAACACAGATTTGTTAAGGTCTGTCATCTCCTCTGGGCAGCTGCAGCTTCTTAAGAGCCAGCGGGTCCCCAGAGAATGCCCAGCTCGTACCAGGGCATGCAAAGTGATTGACTCTGAAAGCTTCGCAAAATGACTGCTAATGTGGAGTCCCAAGCAGCTCACTGCACTTCCTGAGCTGCTCTCAGTGTCCTGGGGGCAGGCAGGGGGGATTCCCAAAAAAGGAAGTTTCTATGCAAACCCAGCAGCCAGCAGAGATCGGGTTTCAGCTTCTCTTTGCTAATTTCCCTTGCATTTTTCTTTCCCCCTAAACATTTAAACTTAAATAGCTATAGAAGTTCAAATGTTCTTTTATAGGGTGAAATAAACAGCTTTTATAGCCTGAAAACAGCAAGCTTAGAGATGAACGGCTCACCACTGGAGCGGGTATGTTTAAGCTAAAGAAATAGATGGCATTCTCCTCCTTATTGTTAGCTATATTTTTTCCCCAAACTAATAGGAAGTAGTGTGTAAATTAGCTGTCATCTGAGTTGTCAGGGAAAGGAGTTAATGCAGCCTCCGGGCATTTTGCTACAAGGCTGCCCCCCTCTGGTTCCCACCACAACCCACAAGAGAACAAGTATGTTTAAGAAAGAGTAGCTGAGAGTTGGTGGGGGGCAAGGCAAAGTCCCAGTCCCGGGTCACTATTTCTCCTTCTTCTGTTTACCATTTCTGGCTTCTCAGACCATCATACTTACACTTTCTTCAAGGTTTTTTTTTTTTTTAAATATACTTTTATTGGTGCATTGTAATCATACGTCAAAATAAGGTTCCGAGTGGTAGGAACACACGTGCACACAGCACTTGTTTCCCTCCAGACCCCCCTCCTCCCTTCCCTTTTTCATACATGTTATTGAGAATGAGATGGATAGCTTCATATATGCACATAGTATTCTTTGAACTGTAGCCTTCATCAAGACTCCTTCCCTAGGCCTCCTCCCACTGGAATCTCTCTCCCTTTATCCAAAGTACCTTTTTGGTACCCAATTTCTCTCTAGTCTCCAAAAATGAGAGAAAGCACCCAACCATGTGTTTTCTGAGATTGGCTAAGCTCACTTAGCATAATATTCTCTATGTCATCCATTTTCCCGCAGATGGCATAATTCTGTTCCCTATAACTGAATAAAACCCCACCGTGTGTCTATACCACAGTTTTGTAATCCATTTATAAGTTTCAAACTACATCATTTGGTTTGAAGTGAAGTTTGGCGATCCATGGTTCCTGACATAACACCTGCTGTGCCAGATAGATTTAGCAGCCAGGAAGCGAGGGGGAGAGAAACTCAAGGGACATGTGTGCTCCTTTGCTGAACTTCTCATTCCAGAGGAAGCTACAATGACCTGCCTTAGGGCTCTTCCTTCATCTGGGGACCAGGAAGCAAGTGGTACATTCAAATTTGCAACATCCTGCATGATAGACGCTAGGTGCTGGTATCTCTATTTTTCTTTTTGCCAATTCTCTTAATAAAATGCTGCACCCTCAAAAATTTTGGGGTGTGTGTGTGTGTGTTTGTGTGTGTACACAGGAAACTGACTATTGAGCCTAGGGGGCATTCTACCTCTGAGCTACACCCCCAGACTTTTTAAAATTTTTTTGTTTTATGAGACAGTATTTCACTAGGTTGCTGAGAATCTCACTAAGTTGCTTACGCTGTCCTCCAACCCAAGATCCTTTGGTTTCAGTCTCCAAAGTGCTGGGATTATAGGCATGCACCATCATGCTCAGCTGAGTTTGCCTTTTATAATTAATTTTCCTGGTCTTTCTCTATAGCCACACTCTGTATCACCTTCTAAAATACACTTCAGCAATTGAGGCATCTTGTCTTATTCCCAAAGTTTCATTTTCTTTAAGCAACAAAGCCAGTCCTCTGACCACTCAGCTTGACGGACTGTCCCTTCTCTTAATCTTTGGGACTGGACTAAAAATGTCTGCCTAATGAATTACCACAAAGTGTTTATGGCTTAAACCACAGAAACCTCAAAGCAAAGGTGTCTGTCGCAGGACCTCTTTCTTCTGAAAGTTGAGGAAGAACCTGTCCTACACCTCTCTCTGGCTTCTGCTTTTGTGCTGGTTATCTCTGTCACCCCTTGGCCTGTAGATGCACCATCACCCTCCCTGTCTTTAGTGTCTCTGCCTCCAAGTTTCCACTTTTTATATAGCTATCTGTCATGTTGCATTGGGACCCTACCGGCGTAGACCTCAGCTTAACTAAGAGCATCTATAGTGACCCTGTTTCCAAGTAACATCATATTCTGAGATGCTGGAGATTAGAATCCCAACTTTGAATTTCTTTTTTTTTTTTTCTTTGGGGGTAGGTAGGGGAGACACAATTCAAATTTTAATAGCATCCTTTCCAGGGGCCAATGCAGTGGAGTCCTGGGCCCTCCCTCTTGTCTTCCTGGATACACATTGAATTTTGTACAATGTCAATGGTATACGTAGCAATGATCCTATTCAGCTCCAACTGTTTGCTCAATGCTATTATGTGCGGGTCTGAAATGGTAGAAGATTGCCACCCATTGATTCCCTTCAGATGTTCAGTAATTGTTTCTTGAATAAATAGTAGTTCTCTCTGAATATCCCCACCCTTTCTTTTGCTGTGGGCTAGAAAGAAAACAGAAAGATAAAAAGAACCTGTAAAACTCCTGTAGGTGCCTCCTTTTATGAAGAGGTTGTAAGGGAGAAAAGGTGTGTTCCGGGGCTCCAAGACCCACCTTTCCCTAGGCTTCCCTCTCCTTTAAAGTCCTTATTCTTCCACCCATTTGTTCCTATTCTTTCTGTTTGTCTTTTGTCTGTTTACTTGTTTTTTGTTTGTTTTTGTATATAGTATTGAGGAGTAAAACCAGTGGTGTTCCACCTCTAAACTACATCTCTAGGCCTTTGTTTTATTTATTTATTTATTTATTTATTTATTTATTTATTTATTATTATTTATAGTACTGAGGATAGAACCCAGGGACATTGTGCCTCCAAGCTACACCCCTTGCCCTATGCAGTTCTGGGGATGGAACCCAGAGGCATTTGACCTCTGACCTACACCCCCTGCCCTAATTTTTATTCTTTATTTTGAAACAGGGTCTCACTGAGTTGCAAAGGGCCTAACTAAGTAGCCGAGGCTGTCCTCAAACACCTATCTTCCTGTCTCAGCCTCCTGAATGCTGGAATTACAGGTCTGCACCACCACGCCTGGCTTGTATTTTCTATTTCTGAAACAGGGTCTCACTAGGATGCTGAGAGCCTCACTGAGTTACTGAGGCTGTCCTGGAATCTGCGATCTTCCTGTCTCAGCCTTCCAAGGCCTGATATTACAGGCATGTGTCATGTGGCTTTGTTTTTCTTTGTCTTTATGGCCATCCTTCTTTACTTTTAACTGCCACAAAGATACTTGCTACACATGCCTCAGGTATGTGTTCAACCTAAGCAGCTATTGTCCTGAGGTTGAGAAGAGTAAAGAAAGCTGGGAGTTTACCAACATAGTCTTTATACAATGTACAGATTGCCCACTGTTGGTCAAGCCTTTGTTTTAATTCTAGGATTTATATTTATTCTATCCTGATGATTTGCTATGACATATAATTGCTTTTGAGAGTTTGGAATTGCTTTTGTAGAAATGCAGGGCTCAAGTCATGAATCCTAATGCCAACAGGCTTTTGTCATTCCAAGGGGGATACTTCGTGTCTCTTCTTATTCAGAAGAGAAAGCTTCACACCCTAGCAAGTTAATAAAAATGGAGAGAGCCATGGTCTTGATCTCGCAGCACGCTCTTAGCTGGCACTACATGTACTGGACATGACACGTGTGTGAAATGCCCGCCAGCTCCATAACCCTTTGGAAATGAGTCTCCCAAACCATCGTGAAGAAGTGGGCTACGGCAATCATTCCTCTCTGGTGAATCTGCCTCTGGGCTCTCCTTGGTGCCCAACACAGTGCAGCCTGTCAGCTTCATTCCTGAGGATATAAATTAAACCTCAAAATATATGCTGGGAGATTGAGATGGACTCTGGACCAATGTCCTCTAAGGTTGCAGCTGCTGTTACTACCACAGACCACAAGCCAAACCAAGACATAGGAAGGCAGAAACTCCCAGTCTTAGGATGGAGTGGGCCACAAAGAGGAAAGTGTAGGTAGTACTTAGGCAGGAAAAGTGAAATTTCATTAAAGCAGAGCCACATTATCAGACCTCTATCTTTCAGGTTGCCTAACCACACATCTCCTTACTATTATAGGCCACTGGGAAGTCTATTTTTGTGGCCACATGCTTTACAATGAAGATCTTTTTCTGTGGAAGCTCCAAGCAAAGAGATGCTACATAGGACTATTGGAATTTAGAGTTCAAAATTAATGTAACCAAGCCAGGCATAGTAGTCCATGCCCATAATCCCATTACTTGGGAGGCTGAAACTGGAAGTTTGCAGGCTCAAAGCCAGCCTCAGTAACTTAGTAAGGCCTTCAGCAACTTAGTGAGGCCCTGTTTCAAAATTAAATATAAATAAAGCTGGAGATGTAGCTCAGAGATAGAATGCCTCTGGGTTCAATTTCCAAATAAAAAAAATTAAAATAAAAAAGCCCTCCATAGTCCATATAGTGCATACCTATAAACCCATTAATCCCAGTATTTGGGAGGCTGAGATAGAAGGATCACAGTTCCAAGATGAGGCCAGCCTCAGCAATGCAGGAAGACTCTCAGCAACCTAGTGATATTCTGTTTTAAAACAAACAAATAAAAAGTGCTGGGGTATAGCTTAGAGGTAGAATTCCCTTTGGCTTAATCCCCAGTACCACAGAAATAAATAAGTAAATAAATAACAAATAAATTTTAAAAGATAACTTCAGTATCACACAGTGGCCATGAACCAGGAATCCAGGAGCAGCTTCTGTGGGTGGTTTCAGGCTCCTGAAGAAGTAACTGGACTCTTGACCAGGCATTCTTTGCCTTTGCTTTGTTTGATGGTAGGGATCAAACCAAGAGGGGCTCTCTGCCTCCAAGCTAAGAGACACCCCCAACCTTGTTTTACTTGGAACAGGGTCATGCTAAGTGGCAGAGAACCTCGCATAGTTGTTAAGGCTGGCTTGCAACCTGCAATCCTCCTGCCTCAGCCTCTTGAGGAATGGGATTACAGGCTCTAAGCACCCCAGCCAGCTCAGGTGTGCTTTTATGAGCACTTGATTGGTCCTCACAAGTGTCTCACCTACCTGGCAGGCCAGTGTTGGTTGCCAGAAGGAGCCTCAACTCCTCCCCTCTGGGCTGTTCCCTGGGGTAGCTTGGACATCCTCACAGTATGGCGGCTAGCTTCCCCAGCACTAGTAAGCATGAGAACAGCATGGAGACATGTCTACCATCCTAGCCTCAGAAGTCACACCTGAAGGTTTTTACAATATCCTACTGGTTACTAGATCAGCCCAAATCAGTGAGAGAGGAAAATGCACAAGGAAAAGAAAACTGGGTGGAGAAGATCACAGGAGGTCACCTTGGAGTTTGAATATCACAGATTATGACCCAGAATGACCCTAAACTATTTTTGTAAGAGAAGAAGTCAAGGGGGTAACTTGAAACTCCTTTCTCTAGCCTGTTCTCAGATGTTACCCATGTATAAACGCACTCACCAGACACACCTTGTCTCCCGTCCCACGCTCAAATCCTTTCTGTCTTTCCTATACTTTCTTTCCACTCTTCCTTCTATCCCACGCACACTCCTTCTCCCAGCCCTAACAGTGGACCACGTCTTTCTTGCTGAGCGCTCCCTGGTCTACCAGCAACAGCAGAATGGACCCTGCTCTGGCTCTACGGGACTTCATGCATAGTTCTCTGGCCACTTCTATTCCATATCATGAAACAGAAACGGTGCTTTATGCTGAAGAGAGGAAACAAGGCAGGAATGAGTTACTCAGGTATGGAAAAACTAAAAAGCCAACAAGCATAGTCTGATCTATCTAAGGTCTGAACTGGAATGAGAATCCTTGGGGTCCAGTCTCAGGCTCCGAGTCAATCTTTAAACTTCTCTAAAACCAACTAGCCCCACTCAGGATGGCACTAGCCATGGGATGCTGAAGTGAGCAACGCTCAGTAATTCCAAACCAGCCCTGGGAACATCTTAGATTATGTGTTCTTTCCCAGGCTTTCAAAGCACAAAGTTGCTTCCATCTGTCACTTCATGGTGAGAGGTCTCCTCTGACTTTCCTCTCAGCTTCCTAGAGGGGGAAATGGAACAGTATGATCTTCTCTGGGAGGGGTGTGTGGGTGTGTGTGCATGTATGTGTGTTTGTGTACATGTATGTGTGTGGTGTTACTAAGCATTCTACCTCTATGCTATACTCCCAGCCCTTTTTATTTTTCATTTTGAAACAGGATCTAATTAAGTTACTAAGAGCCTTGCTAAATTGCTGAGGCTGGCCTGGAACTTGCCATCCTTCTGTCTCAGTCTCCCAAGAACTGGGATTACAGGTGTGAAACACCATGGCTTGTTCAATTACCCATGTTTTGACCTGATGCCACGCAGCCCTGGGGCCTCACACCCTTGTCCCTGGGCCTCTAGTAACAGCTTTTGTCCAGCCCTCTTCTTCTCCCACTTTCCTCCTTTCCTCTCTCTCCCTGCACATGTGTCTCGTCTCCTCCCCTGGGTCTGGTAACTAATAATGCCCACTCTGGAATCGCATGGTGAAGGAATGCCAGTGCTGGCCAGGTCCGAGGCATGCTAGTGTCAGTGGCCACAGGCCTCTCTGTTGTCCCCATTGGCCCAGGATGAAAGACATCTGTCAGTCCCAGACACACCCCATCCTTGGGGGCCCACACCTTTGATCCTTCGCAGCCTCTGACCATAACCACATCCCAGCTGGAAACTGCTGCGTCTGCCCTCTTCAGAGGAGGCTGATGGCACTTTGTGTTTCTCTTCCTTCCACTGAGCAGCGGAGGGCATCACACATGCTGGTGGAGACATCTGAGTCCTTATTCTCTAGACCTCTTCCCGGCCAGTCACTTCTCACACTTTCAGTCTCATCTAACAAGCCATTGAAACTGACAGATCCTCCATGAGCACCTTTTTAAGGAAGTACTAAGCACATGGATATTACAAGTTAAAATATATTTACTTCTACTGCTTGATTTCTGTGGGGAATATAAGGTCCATAAGGTCAGTTACCACGTCTGACTTTGGATCACTTCTCCCCGCTCTGCCTAGTGCTGGCTGGATTCAGTGTTGCTGAGATATGAGCATGTGTCCTCTTGTACCAGGCTTTATCTCCCAGGGCTCTGGCTTCTAGAAATAGCTATTCCATCCTTTACTTTTGTCTTGTGCTGGGAAACCATTCGACTTGTCATGTCTTCTCACCTGACACCTTCTTAAAGTCCATGGGTTCTCTACCGCAGATGACAGTAACTCATGCTTTCAAGAGGTTGTTGTATCACCCTGAGATGAATTGCTGGTTGTTATGACTGATGGGGTGAAAGTGAGATTAGGGAAATTTCATTTTGTTGAGAATAAGTTCTGCCAGAAATTGGGCAAGGACCATTATATACTTCAAAGTAATAAAAAATACATAGAAAATTGCTTTGAAAACCTTGGTCTCTGAAAAGTTATTTAGAAATGTCTCCATGGTTTGGAGATGGTTGCCTTTAGTCCTTGTAGCATTCATTTACTGTTTCTTGTCGCTGTGCTTTACCTTTGGTTTATGATAAGCCAGGCTGTCCTATGTCTCATTGTAATTTAAGTGATTTTTATGGTTACAATGAAGAAAAATGACAACTCTAAACTGAGTGTGGTATGTACCTAGAGTTCCGTTGCTCAGGAAGCTGAAGCAGAAGGATCGAGGATTGCTTGAGGTCAGAAGCTCTAGTTCAGCTTGAGTAACATAGTAAAACTACCATCAAGAAAGAATGAAAAATAGAAAAGAAAGAAAGAAAGAAAGAAAGAAAGAAAGAAAGAAAGAAAGAAAGAAGAGAGAGTAAAGATGGAAGGAAGGAAGGAAGAAAGGAAGGAAGGAAGGAAAGAAGGAAGGAAAGAAGGAAAAACTTAGTCAAACTTGCTTAAATGATGAGCAGATTGCAATGGGTCATGTACATAAAGCCCAGAGAATTCACTTCCAGTGAAGTGTGACCCAGGATTTAAATGTATGACAAGGACTAGGTTTCTGTCTAATGTTTCTTGGTTCTTTTATTTACTGTGAGCAAGCAACATGTTTTGAGGAATTCTTCTCTAGGTCTGATGACACTACTAACAGCTTCTTAGCACTATATCCTTCCTCCTTCATACACATTGTGTGTAGGGTAGGGGGTGAGATGCAAGGGGTTGACTTCATTCACTGAATAGACAGGCTGTTCTATGCTTGTGACCCCCCCCCCCAAGAAAAACATCCCCTCAGGCCAAGGATATTGGTGGTTTTAAGTCGTAAGTCATAAAATCTTCACTGTGGCCAGGTGAAATGGACTGGTTGTCTTAATTCAATCAAAATCTCTGGGCTGCCTATCAGTTTCACCTCAAACGCACAGTGAGGTGCAGGGGTAGAATGAATCCCCTTACTGACAATTAACACACTATTGAGGTCAGTAATGAGTGCTAAAAAGAAAACCAAGAAATGCCCCTACTAAAGCCTACCTATAGAGTCATAGGAGTTTGCCAGTCAATTGTTAACTTATTCACCAAAAGAACTTAATTCTAGGACTTGCCAGGTACCAAAGGAGCTGAGGATAGAGAGATAAATAGAGTAGGATAACTGGTACGGGAGATCTTGCAGTCCACTGTTAATTACTGTACACTGGAACAAGTTTTTCATAGAAATAGATTGTTGTGATAACCCCAAAGCACCCTATATAAAATACGTGGTAGAGGTGACACTGTCTTGACCCCTAAAAGACATCTGCTGTCTTTTAAGTTATGTGAGGGTGAAGAGCAAAAGGAGGTCACTACAGGATGAAACTGTGCAATAGCACAAAGCCCAAGCCAAAGGGAGGATTGTGGCAGCAGAGAGAAGGAAAATGTGGGCCACATACAATAGGGCAGAGGCAATGCTCTTTAAAGAGCAGGAATGTTTTATACCAGTAGATTTTAAACACAGAACAGAGAGAAGCAGCCAAACAAATAGAAAAAGTCAGTTTCTCATCTCCCACCATAAAAAAACATAAATTAATATGTTTATGTCTTCAAAAGATAAAAACATAAAAAAATTCTTCCTAGTCTAATAAAGATAATGTTAAGTATTTTACAAGACATGGAAAGCATAATGACTAGACTTGAAGCATAAATATTTAAACTTTTAAAGCTAAAAAATAAATGTATAAGATTAAAAATATCTAATGGAGAAGATATTATGTACAGATGTATGTAAATTTATTTGATATCTTCAATATTAAGAGAGATAATATAAGTCAATAAAAATCTACAAAGAAATGAACAAAAACCCTAAGAAATAATAAACAATAAGATCAAAAATATTTTTTGTAATAAAATGAATGAACACAAATTAAAGTACAGAATTTCTCAATCTAGTCAACAAGAATTTTTTATTTTTAATTATTTTAATTAGCTTAGTACAATTATAAATAATAGTGGGATTAATATTGTACATACTCTTATATTTATTTTGTTTGTTTTGTATGATACTTACCAGTGTCGGCATGTCATAAGTACATCAAATAGTAGTTTTTTTAAAGGACAGCGTTGCAAAGGTTATCAAAGGTGTTCATAGCAGTCCTACAATATCGCCAATTAGAATTTACCTGAAATACGTATTCAAGGATGTGAACACAAATATACATACAAGTAAACTCAGGAATAGTGCAATTACCTGATGCAGACTCTGGCTATTGGAGTCTGCCTCTTCTAAGAGGCAGACTTTTGAACAGCTTTTGAACATGGGCATTCTGACCCCTGAATTGATGTCTTCACCCTTTTACTCCTCATCCCCCATCCAGTCCCAAATGCAAAGGGACTCATGGATGAAAGAAGAAAATCTTGGGACTGAGTAGGGGGAAAGAGGATAAACATCATACAAGTATCACCCTGAGAGGATGAGAGGCAATGCTAAGGAGGCATTCGGAAGGGAGAGCCATCAGGCAGGTGTGGTGGTGCACGCCAGTAACCCCAATGCCTTAGAGGCTGAGACAGAAGGATCCCAGGTTTGAGACAGTCCTAGCAACTTAGTGAGGCCCTCAGCAACTTAGTGAGATCCTACTTCAAAATAAAATATAAAAAGGGCTGGGAATAACTTCAAGGTAAAAAGCCCCTTAATTCATCCCTCAGTGCCACAAAAAAAAGGAAGGAGGAAGGAAGGAAGGAAGGAAGGAAGGAAGGAAGGAAGGAAGGAAGGAAGGAAAAAAATTACCACTTTTTCTAAGTCCTCAAGCATTCACTGAACCCCTTCTCTTCAAGGACCAGGGCCATGGGGCTTTAGGCAGAGAAACAGACTCTTGGTAACTCTCTTACCAAGGAAGTAAAAAGGAGAAGAACTCACTGGCAGCCAAATGTGCTCTGATAATCAGGGAAGATTCAGTCTAAAGAGTATTTTCTTTGTCATAAATTCACAAATGATTCTGCCTGCCTAACACTGAAATGTGGAGCCTGACCTTGCCAGGGGGAAGAGGTGCCCTCAAACAGCCCAAGGCCTCCCTGAAGGCAGGGCCTGACTTTCCCGAGGAAGCCTTCCTCCAGAGAAACTGCAGTCCTGGAGCCTGAGGTCTGAGCATCTCAGCCCAGACAGCTCCTCTTGGTCCTCTTTCCCCCTGCAGGTGTAGTGCTTTTTTGGGGGCTTAAGAATTCTGTGTTCCCTGAACCTACCCACAGTTCAGGCCATCCTGCCCCAGGATGGAGGAAAGCTGACCCCCAGGCTAGAATACGAATGGTGCAGCCTGCTTTAGAAAATGCTAAGAAAGCTGAGCATGGTGGCACACGCTTGTAATCCCAGCATTTGGGAGGCTGAGATGGGAGGATCACGGTTTAAGAACAGCTTCAGCTACTACTTAATGAGACACTTAGCAACTCAGTGAGACCCTGTTTCAAAATAAAGAATTAAAAATAGGGCTGGGGGTGTAGCTCAGAGCTAGAATGTCCCTGGGTTCCATCCGCAGTAACACACACACACACACACACACACACACACACACACACACAAAGAGCCACGAAAACCTTGCTGTCTTATGTGCTAAACTAAATAAAAGCTGGCCTGTGATTCAGAGTCTCCATCCTCAAAAGAGAGGGATGCTATATTCACACACACACACACACACACACACACACACACACACACACACACACATTCATCTTGGTGTCCTGGTAAATGCCTATAATCCCAGTATTTGGGAGACTAAGACAGGAAGATTGCTGAGACCAGCCTCAGCAACTTAGACAGACTATTAGCAACCTAGAGAGATCCTGTTTCAAAACAAAAAATGAAAAAAGGGCTGGGAGGTATAGCTTAGAAGTAGAATTTCTCTGGGTTCAATTCTTGGTCACACACACACACACACACACACACACACACACACACACACTTCATATAGCCCCAAACTGGAAGCATCCCAAAGCTCCATCAATAGAATAGATAAAAATTTTGTGGTATGTCACACCATCTAATCCCAGTACATGAACAGCATAGAGAAATGTCACAGACTTGCTGAGCAAAAGGAGTCAGACAGAGAGATCACACTGAGTGCGTTCATTTATGTGAAGTTTGGGGACAGGAAATACTAATTATAGGACCAGATCTCAGCGCCCCTCATCCAAAAGCTATAGATTAGGAAGGAGCAGGTGTTAGCCTTCTGGATTGCTAGATTCATCCCCTATTGTAGTGTGAATGGTCTGCACTAGTTTAAACTAGTGCTTTCATGGCTTTTGTGGCTTTCATGAGTTTGTGGGCTTTATATAAATTATGTCTAAAACCCTCCTATGATACCTGACTAGAAAGGTTTCTAATGTCTTGTTTAGTGTGTTGTTGAAATATGTATGTAGAATTCAAATGCATAGAAGTTGAATAATTGATTTCCATTTCATAAAAGTGATTCAATTCCCTCACACCAAAACTGATTATAGAACTACAAATAATATTAATATATTTCCAATATTTCTTGCATATTCACCTCTGAACACAGCATTAAGCCCAAAGAAGAGTATCTGATTAAAGGTAATGACAAGAAGTAATGTTTCCATAATGCTTACTGTGCACTGGGCATGGTCTAAGCCCTTCAGGTCCTTGATTTAGTTACACAACAAAGCTGTGAGATATCACTACCATTGGAATAATTCCTATGTTATACATGGGGGAAGGAAGCACAGAAACATGTTAAGCAATTGTCCAAGTTCACATAGCCAATAATGAGCAACATTTGGGCCCAAATTCAGGCATTCTGACCCTAAAATCCATGTGCTTAATCCTGCCTCCTTGTACTTCTTCTGTTTAAATAATCCTCCCTTTGCAAATATAACAATTGCTATCTTTGTTTTTCTTTTTGTTTGTTTTTTGTAGTGCTGGGTATGAAAATTGAGGCTCCACACGTGCTAGGTAAACACACTACCACTGAGTTAACCCCCAGTTCCATAGTGATGACCATTTTTATCTCAATTGCATTCTATTTATCAAACATACATCTTCCCAGCACTGACATTAGCAATTTAACTTGTCTGGATCCTATTTAATTTGAAATAAATTTATGTACAAACTGCAATAAAAGGGTATTTTTTCAACTATTTCTTAGTAGCAGAATTGCATCTTTTGGGTGAAATTTTACCTGAATACCAAGATAAATAAAAAGCTGAGCTCTTCCAACTGAAATGGGTTAATAGGTTGGGGAGTCACAAAAGAAGGTAGATTTGGGAGAGAGAGAAATATGCAGATTTGGGCAGCTGTTCCCTCCTCCTTGACTAGACCTACATTTTCTCTTAGGGAAATTTAAGTAATAGGATCCCATTGGCAAGAAGAAGAAGGAAAAGAAAAAGGAGGAAGAGGAAGAGGAGGAGGAGGAGAAAAAGGAGAAGGAAGAGTTGGAGAAAGGGGGAACAAAAGTGAAGAAGAGAAAGAAGAGGAAAGAAAAAAAGAAAAAACAAGAAAAATAATAGGTCAGGTCCCTCCCTCTCCTCTCCTCTCCTCTCCTCTCCTCTCCTCGGACAGAAGGCAGAACCCAGAAAGCCAGAGGCTGAGACTTTGCAAGACTCCAGAGGTCACAAGACTCCAGAGATGGCGAGATTCCAGGCATTGCAAGACTCCAGACATTGCAGAGCAGACTCCAGATCCTGGAGACTCCAGATATCACGAGAGTATATGCATTCTTTCATACCACTAGCCCACCCCAAGACCCTGGCTACATAAATACGCTCACTTCCTCTCTGCAGCGTGACTCTGCCAACCACGACTCTTCTGGCCAATCATCAGTCCTTTCCCCCACAGTTGACAGACCTCACTCAAAGGTGCCAATTAAAGAGATTTGACCTCACACAATAACTTGGCTGGTTTTTGTCTCCTTTGCACTCCCCCCCGCCCCAACTAAATTTCAGTGTTATATCTGGTGCCAAATCCCGGGAGGAATTTTTATTATTTTTTACCCTTCCCTGAGTCCCTGTGACTCCCTTGGAAGCCCTCTTCTTTACTCCCAAGAACCTGAACTCTCCGACCTTTAATTGGACCAATCACTTCTGCTTTCAAGCAGGGTAAGTTCCTTCCCTTCCTCTGGTCAGCAGGTCCTCCAGCTTCTTGCCTCTAGCTTCTCTGTGTGTCCAAACGTGTGGCCACATCAAAATTGCCTCCGGATGGCCAGGTTGTCCTCTGGCCTTGGGAAGGGAATGGAGAAATACCTCCCATCCTCTTGGTTCCTCCAACCTTGAGAAGGGAGTGGAGATGTCCTTCCTCTCCTTAGCCCCCATTCCCGGATGTAGATCAGGATAATTGGGGATGCCTGTTTCCCATTCTTCATTCTCACCCGCAGACCAGACATGGGAAGCCAAAATTCCAAAATAATGGATCATGGTGGCCTGAAAACGAAACTTTGGATTTTAGTATCTTGACCAACCTCAGCAACTTTTGTAAGCGGTCTGATAAATGGTCGGAAGTCCTTTATGTCCAAGCTCTCTTTTCCTTGTGCTCCTGCCTCTCTGACCCCTCTCCTCCATCAGCTGCCATTTTCCCATCAGCCGCCATCTTCCATCAGCCACCATTTTCCAACTCTGCTAGGTCACAGTCGCCCTTGTGACATCACAAAGTTGCCATCTTTTTCATCCCATTGTGGCGGTGCGTAGTCGCCATCTTGTGACCGTGCCAGGTTACAGGCCCCGTCGCTATCTTGTGACCTTACTGCATTACAGGCACCATTTTTTTATTTCACCCCTGATCCCCAAGATCTCTTCTCACCATCCTGACCACCACCCTACCCTTTGACGGCATCTCACCCTAACCTGCTCCTTCCCCTCACCCTGCCATCCTCCCTTAAGGATACCTCAGACTCCTATCTGAGATTTGGTGAACATAGCATTTAAAGTCTTTAATTCTTGAGAGGAACAAGCTGAAATAGAGTATACAATCCAACTCTGCCAAAAAGCAGATTTGCAAGACTGTGCCTTAGTCAGCCCTGCAGCGGGCAGTGGCAGTTCAGCCCTCTGGACAATGAGCACTGCCTAGGGGTGGAGAACAGCAATGACAACTACCTCCAGGAGGTTGCTTCAAGTACAGCAAGGTCATGCCCACCATCCAGACCATGCCCAGGATTTCACCAGGATAGCCACTGAAACAGTGCCCTTTGGAAAAGCAGTGAGCCCCAGGTGCGTCAACACAGAGGGATCACCCTTCCAGACAAGACCCTGCCACTGGTCCTATTAGGCCTGGCCAAAGACTGATGACTCCCAGACTTCTCAACCTCAATCAACCTTGCCGAACCCGGGTTAACTCTTAAGGTTACTGGTTAGCCAATTTCCTGTTTAGTTGCCTACTCAGTCCTTGCATTCTTTTTGGGTCCCAGTTTTCCTTCTTCCATCAAGACAGCCAGTGTGGTGGCCAATGTTCTGTGCTCAGGCATCATCCTTCAGTTTGGACTCCCCAATTCCTTACAATCTGATAATGTACCAGCTAATATTTCTAAGGTTACTCAACAGGTGACACAGGCCCTTGGCATTTCTTGGAAGCTCCACATCCCATATTGACTGCAGTCAGCAAGAAAGCAGGGCCACCTGTTTATGTCTGGAAATTCACTGTGCAAGAGACCTATTTGCCCCCTTCCACAAAATGCTGAACCACCATAAGATGGGGTCAGCGCACTGCTCTCCCTCTCTGGATGCCAGACAAAGTATTAAACTTTCTCGAAAATCTGTTACTGATGCTCCTGACCCAATAGCATGTTTTCCATTTAACCAGACTGGCCCATGTTACCTAAACCAAGCAGAGGCGACTTCAAGTGGCTCTTGAATCTACAACCTCCTCTTTGGCCTCCCTTCAGCAACAAATTACCTCCCTTGCTAGGGAAGCCCTCCAAAATAGATGGGCTTTCCATTTACTCACTGCTAAAAAGGGTGGTGTGTGTCTCTTTTTCATGGAAAAATGCTATTACATTAATAAATCTGGTCTAATGAAGGAAAATGTCTAAGCTCTGACCAGGTTAAGCGAGAATCTAAAAACACGATATTGACAGTCTACCTCATATCTGGAAGGACTCCAAGGGCCAGTACCTGCTGGGCTCCTTCTACTCTGGGGACTTGATCTCATGATTTGCCTTTTCTTTTTAATAGCCCCTTGTCTGCTAAAGTTCATTCAAATGTGCATTACCAAACTGTCCAGGGTAACCTCTAATCAACCCCTGCTGCAGCCATACTCCCACCTGCCCATTTCCAAATGACCCGACCTCTCCTGTCCAAGGGGCCCCTATAATGATGCCCCCTTTCCCAACAGGAAGTAGATAGTGACTTGGTCATCACCGAATATCAACAAAAGGCCGGCATCATAGGTCTGGTCCCTTCCCCTCCCCTCACGGGACAGAAGGCAAAACCCTGGAAGCCAGAAGCAGAGACTTAGTGAGACTCCAGAAGTTGCGACAGTCCAGACATCTCGAGACTCCAGACATCACAAACAGACTCCTGATGCCGCGAGACTTCGGATATTGCGAGAGGAGCGGCATTCTTCTATGCCATTAGCCCCAACCCAAGACTCTGGCTACATCAATACATTCACTTCCTCCCTACGGTGTAACTCTGCTGACCAGGACTCTGCTGCCTGATCATCAGCCCCTTCCCCAATGGTCAGCAGACCTCACCCAAAGGTTCCAATTAAAGAGGCCAGGTTCCAATTAAAGAGGCCTGGTCTCACACAATAACTTGGCTGGCTTTTGCCTCCTTTGCAACCCCTGACTCAATTTTAATGTTACAAAAAAAAAACACAAAAAGAAAAGAAAAGAAAAAAGAACAGTGATTGAACCCACTAAAACATAACTTGACTAGCAGGCAATACTGTATTGTGTGAGTTTGACATTAGCTTTTATCAGCTGATGCAGTGGTCTGAATGTCATCTAGTAACAGTGTGGTACCATTATAAGGTGCCATCTATTACTAGATGGAAGGGCAAATTGATACTTAACCCTGGGACCAGATGCCCTTGATTTTTTTCCCCAGCCCTCAAGTCCTCAACGGAAACACACTGGCTTTCTTCAAGAAATGTTCTCTAGACTGGGGTGTTATTTGCTTTCCAAAGTGTAGACATTCCTTGATCTTCCTGTGGTCTAGTTTTAAAAATGTCTTTCCTTTCAAACTTTACCTGTTGGCAACACTGACCTAACTTTTACATTTCAATGTTGCTTTTAGCTTTTAATTTCTCTCACTTAAAAAAAATGCTGGTGTATGATAAAAATAAAAATAAATAAATAAAAAGCCAAGCTTCAAATTTCACTAATAGGTATCTTAAAAGTAAATTTCCTTCTTATGTCAGAATATTAGACATAACCATTATAATAGTTTCCACTTTATGTTTCTTGAATTTTCACTGCAATGTTGGCTTGTATGTGTATAGCCTTTGTGTTTTGTTTTTGAATCACATGCCATTGTTATTTTCATTTGTTTGTCTTTTAAATGTGCCTTTAAAAGTTTAAAAAAAGAGTTGGGTGTGGTGGCATTTGCTTGTAATCCCAGTATGGGGGAGATGGAGACAGAAGGATTCGAAGGTTCAAGGTCAGTCTCAGAAACTTTTGAGAGGCGCTTGGCAACTTAGTGAGAATCTGTGTCAAAATAAAACATAAAATAGGGATGGGGGTGTAGCTCAGAGGTAGATGCTTCTGGGTTTAATCCCTAGTACCGCATGCACACACAAAAAAGGTTTGTAAAAATGTTTGCCTCACTCTCTAGAGAGACTGAGTATTTTCCTACATATTGATGGCACAAATTATTCAATGAGTTCCCACTTATAGATACTTTGGTTGTATCTGATATGTTCTCATTGTAAGCAAAGCTATAATGAACCTCCTCCTGTATGTGTTACAACACTCAGATTTAAGATAAATTCCTGGAATTCTAATTGCTGGAGTAAAGAGTATATCTGCATTTCAAAAGTTGATAGTTTGGCAAAGTGCCTGCTCTTGTCTCTCCAGAAAGCTAGGATGGAGCTTCCCTCTGCTCTCCTAAGCACTTGTATTATCAGTTTCAAATGCCTGCACTTCAGCTAAAAGGGGGGGGGGGCTTTCAGAATGGGTTGGGGGTGGGAATGGCTGGCCATACGTTCAATTTCTGTAGAGACACCGTAGTTATTTGCAAAACAGTGATTATTTTGGTAAACAATCCGAGTTACAGATCATCTTGAAGAGTTCTCTAGTGTTCTGAGAGGCAAAAACTGAACTGGAGTAAATTGTGTTTTTATTTTGATTGCCCTACCCAGTGTCTGGCAGAAATTTGCAGCCTACACCTGGGATTAATGCCATGGTAGTGTAGCTAGTGAACCTCTGAATATTTGAGGAAATGTTGGAGAAAATCAACCATGATAGCCTGTCTCTCTGTAAGGTTCTAAGGTGGATCAGGCCAGTGAGATGGAAATTGGAGTGATCAAATTCATAACTGGTACACACTGACCGTGAAGTCTGGAACCAAGCTGGGGTGATCTTATGCACCTGTGGGCAGCCTGTTCCTCAGGGAAATAAGGAAGCCACACATGTGAAATCAAGGCAGACAAGCCTCCGGGGAGCCTTGGCTTAGACAGTCCAGGTGGCTGGCCCTAAAGATCACTTTAAAGTCTTAACACAAAGCCTTCGGGTCACTGGACCAAATTAAGTGTGGCTAAATGATTAAGGAAAGGCCACTCTCTCTGGTTCTTACCTCAAATTCTACTTTTGTGGAGATGTAATTAATTCAATTTTATATGCAGAACTCACAGAACAGATAAATCAGTAGAGATTTATGGTATAGTTGAGAATCCACCCAGGGCTTAATATGAGAAGCTTCCTATGTACCTCCATTTAGAATAAGATTTCATTTTCCGGGGCAGGGAAGAAGGCAGGTCTCGATTTCCTGGCAGGGTTGCCATTTACAGTCTGAGAGATCTGGGAGTAATAAGACCTCCCTCACAGGTGTTAATGTGAGTGGTGAAGCAGGTGATAGATGACAGGTCTGGGAAAACCAGCATGCAGTAACACACATGTGAGCTGGACTTCCCAGGCTACGCTGTCCTCGGAAGAAAAGCAGGTCACACACATGTGTGGCCAGTTCTGCTGCAGGAGAGCATCAAAGCCCAACCTACTTTCATGCCTTCTCACGTATTTTGGGGTAGCCCCACAAGGTGTTTCGGATTCTTGTAAATATGGACTTCTCTGTCACTCCACAGCCCCTTTTTTTAGGTTTTTGTTTTCAAACAGAGTCTCAATAGAGTCTAAGTTTCTGAAAGTCTCACTAAGTTGCTAAGGCTGGTCCCAAACCTTCGATCCTCCTATTTCAGCTTCCTAAGTATTGGGATTACAGGCAAGTGCCACTATACCAGGCTCATAGCAGTCTTCATGTTTTTTTTCCTTCTTTTCTTCCAGCTGCTGGAACCCTTGGGGCCTTCAAGTCATGAAGACTGTATGGCTATACTCCCGGCATATGGGGACACTGCCAAGGCTATCTCCCCATGTATTCCTTAGACAATGACACCTTTTTTCCTCTGCTCATGGAACTTGCTGGTCAATGAGGTGTGTCTCTCCCCCAGGCAAATTGGATCTCTTCAAAAGAAAATAAAAGACTATTTAAATTACTTATTTACCTATTAATATAAGTACATTTTATTTGAGACTTTGGGCCAAAAATAGATATAAGTAAAATAAACAGTAAATAGACATAAATTTACAAAAACCCCTTTCCTCTGGCCATCCATGGCCGCATAACAAGTTACCCCTCAAGTTATGTTGCTTCTTCAGTGGTGAATTTTTTGTTGTTATTGTACACAAGTCTACAGTTTGAGCACGGATCAGTAAAAAGGTCATCTCATCATTTAAGTTGCAACTGATGTCAAAGCCAGGAGACAAGTCGGGCATGATGGCACACATCTGGAATCCCAGTGTTCAAGAGGCTGAGACATGAGGATCGACTAGCTTCGGCAATGTGGAAAGACCCAGTTTCAAAACTAAAAAATAAAAAGAGCTAGGGGTGTAGCTTGGAGATGGAACGTTCCTGTTCCTGGGCTCAATCCCCAGGACCAAAAAAAAAAAAAAAGGGAAACACAGAAATCATATGGAAACTCGTTCACTCGATGCTGATTTATATCTGAAGCCTTAGCTGAGGCTGGGATGGGAATACCTCTATGTAGCCCTTAGTTTCATGTACTGGGCAGAGTATCTGAGCTTCATGGCTCTTTGTGACTGTATAAGAGAGAAAACCATATTACCTTTTACACCCGAACCTCAGAAGTCACACAGAGTCCTTGTGCCATTTAATATTTGTTAGAAAATGCCACTTCTAACTTCTGAGGCTGGCATACAATCAAGGGGAAGGGAATTAGACTCCACCTCTTGGTGGTAGAAGTGTTGAGAATTTACAGACATATTTTAAAACCACCACATCCTTACACCCAACCCCATAAGTATTACATTCTGCAACATGGGCTAAAAAACCTGCCTTGCCTGGCATTAGCAGGTTCCGAGTCTGTATTTTGATTTATTAATGAAACACCTCTAGCCATTTTGCTTGCAGTCCTTTTGCCCCGGAACGCAGACATGTGTCCCCTGGTGCTCAGTTGGAAAGATGACAACTTTCTGAATTCAGAATCACACTTTAACTCTGCAACAAAGGCTTTTGTTGGTGGACTGAATTGTTAATGACTGTTGTATAACAAACCATCCCCAAATTCCCAAGTCTACAGATGGCTGGGGTTCAGATGACCTCTGTTCTCCCTCACAATCTCCTCCTGGGACCACAGCTAGCCACAACCTGTGATGCTCACACTGATGGAGACAGAGCAAAGCAAGTGAAAACAGGTGAGGACTCCTGAGGCCTCAGCCCTGAATCAGCCCACTCTGGTCTCTACTCAATCACAAGCCCCTGGATAAAGCAAAGCAAGGGGTCGAGTTCAAAGTCCAGGGTCAAGAAATTCTCTTCACCTGTGAGACCAGAGCAAGTAATGCAGGCTCACGACTCATATATCAATCTCTGTATGTGAATATGGGGTGGGGTTAGGGTTAGGGTACTAGGCATTCTATCTCCAAGTTACACCCCCAACCCTTTTTATTTGCTATTTTGAGACAGGGTCTCTTTAGGGTGCTGACAGTCTCACTAAGTTGCTGAGGCTGCTTTTGAGCCTACAATCCTCCTGTCTCCATCTCCCAAGTAATAGAATAACAGGTGTATACCACCAAGCCCAGCTCTAAATCAACCTTTCATATGTGGATTTCTATTATCCTTAAGGCAAAGATCGCAAATATCCCCATCTCCAACTCTTGCCTCCAAGATGGCTTTGGTGGACACAGCCCTGCACTCCTATGGATGACTTTGACCTGAGAACTTTCTACATGTAGTGTTTCACAGGTTCCCTATAAATTAGTTCGATCTGGCACATGAAATAAACCACAGTTAGAGCCAATTCCATTCTGAGAGGTTTCTGGTCCTTAGTTCAAAATCCTAAAGCCAACCCTGCTAAACTCTCTAGGTTGATAAAAATGAGATCCAAAGGCTTTTGATAAAATGGTGTGTAGAAATTCACATTTGAAATATACACATTATGTTCGTCTGTCTTCTGGAATAGGGAGGCCTGTTATTATCTTGCACAAAAACCATAAACTAAGCCAGGCTTGGGTGTATGCTCCCGTAATACCAGTACTTGGAAAGCAAAGATAGGAGGATCTCTGGTTCAAGGCCAGCCTTATCAACTTAGTGAGACCTTATTTAAAACAAAACAACAAACCCTTTTTTATTAAAACCATGAACTAAAGAGATATTGTTCTAAGCATAGTGATAGTCTATTCTCCAAGAAGCCTTTTCTGAATAACTTTTCCTTATGTATGAAAGAGGTCAGGCTTGGGTTAAGATGGAAACATGTAATCTCTTACATACTGAGAGTTAGTCTGTGGTCAAATGCATGTGCACGTACACACACACACACACACACACACACACACACACACATTCAGACACAGGTTCACATGGAGAAGCATCTAAAATCAGGCACCCAAAGGTAATTAATGTTGCAAGAGTCACACATTCCTATAAAAAATGCTAGTGGCAAGGACTGCAGGACACAATCCCTTGATTCTTTTTTCAAAATTTTATTGCCATTCAGAGAGTGTTTTATACTAAAAAAATAACATACTTGTTCTTACAATAGCAAAAAAATTGAGAAATATGTTTCTTGTTGTTAGCCTTCAGAAGTAAACAATTTCCTTTGAATGCACAAATTGTTGCTCAAAAGTAAATACTAAGCCAAAGATTTTCCTGCTAGCTCCCTGGTCTTCAGCACTCCCCCTTCTCCTCACCTACAGGGCAGAGGGGGCAGGGACCAGCAAAGGTCAGAGGAAGAGCTGATGGGAGGAGAAGGGGGAGGTTGGAGGGCTACAAGTTGCAGCAGGCAGTTAAGAAAAAGAAAATAAACTCAGCCGGGCGTGGTGGCACACGATTGTAATTCCCACGCTTGGGAGGCTGAGACAGGAGGATTGCATAGGTTCGAAGCCAGCCTCAGCTACTTAGTGAGGCTCTTAGCAACTTAGTGAGACCCTGTTTCCAAATAAAATATAAAATAGGTCTGAGAGTATAGCCTGGAGGTAGAAAGCCTCTGGGTTCCACCCCCAGTACCACCAAAAAAGAATAAAAAATAAATAAACTCTGTCTCAAAGGCGACAACGACCCACGTGGATTAATGTGTTCACCAGGGGCTACTGACCTTCCCAGGCTTCTATAACCAGCTTGGTTTGCCTTGGCTTCTCTTCTCTTGGCTTGCTCCTACTGGCTCATCTGCCTGGGAGCATGATGATCATCCCTCAGGAGATAACTGTCACCTTCTAAAAGAAGGGAAAATTTTTAGCATCGAAAGGTCCCTTAGAAAATTAACAATATGCCTGGGGCTAAGGCAGCCCTTTCTAGGACCCATCTAGAAGGTGGAAGTCCTAGGAGGGCGCACCAGGCTGGTTCTGATTGCAAAATATTCAATGAGAGAGTCTTTAAGACACATCAGCCCATCCAGCCCAAGTGCTAATTGGTTTGCAATTCCCCTAATTAGCGTGTCATCTACCTGGACAGCTTAGCGGCTGGCTGGAAGCCCAGACCCTACCCAGCCAAATTCACAGCTCCCAGAATTTGGAAGTGTAACAGCGGTGACAATTCTGCACCTCGTCCACATGTGGGCAAGCCCACCCACACATACACACCTTCCTGCTTAGACGCCAAGCTCGCAGGTTCTCACAATGTTGCTAACAATCTCATTATGCTGTTTAGTGCGAAGGGGAAGCTTGAACAGCTCTAACTTTGCTGTAACACTTTGTGAACACACTCTGGAGTTTCTCAGGCCGGCTTCCTTGTTAAGCGAAGGCTGTACTTGTGGGTGAAAAAATATAATGTCAAGGAGGTTCAAGGCCCCAAATATCTCTCCTCCATCACAGATACGAGACGCTGTATGAAAGCTACTAAATACTGCCTCCCTTCCGCTTTCAAATATTCTCTAAATAGCTGACAGGTGTCTTAGACTCCAGGCTTTTAAAATTGGTCAACATAAGGGCCTTCCTTCATGAAGGAAAATAGTTACATGTATGTCCAGTGTTGATATGAATTACTTCTTTCATAATACAACCTCAATGTATATAAGCATAGAGCTCCATATTCACTGTTTATTTTCATGGTTCATATGCACAACTATACTACCAAACACACATGCAACTTGAATAGAAACAAACCATTAATCGCCACTCCATTGGAATTACCAACATTAATTCCATGTGGAGTCCTGTGTTGTCTTCCTAAAACTAAATGATCATTCGGAATCAAACATGACACTGATTGGGTGTGTGTGTGTGTGTGTGTGTGTGTGTGTGTGTGTGTGTGTGTGTGTTGTGCTGGAAATTGAACCCAGGGATGCTCTATTTCCAAGATATACCTGATAGGTCAGGTCCCTCCCTTCACCCACTGGACCCCACAGCAGGGACAGGAGGCAGAACCCTGGAAGCCAGAAGCAGAGATGTCATGAGATTCCAGTTGTCCCAAGACTCCAGACATTATGAGACAGATGCCAGGTGCCAGGAGACTCCAGAGACTCTAGATGTCACAAGAGATTTGGCATTCCCATGCTGCTAGCTCCACCCCAAGACCCCCACTATAAATATCCTTACTTTCTCTCTGACCACATGACTCTGCCGACCAACTGTGACTGCTGACCACGTGGCTCTGCTGCTCGGTCCTCAGTGCCTTCCCTCACAGCCGCAGACCTCACCCGAAGGTCCCTGTTGATTAAAGAGGCCTTTAATAACTTGGCTGGTGTTTGCAACCTTTGCAACCCCCACCTCAATTTCAACGTTACAATACCCCCAATCCTATTTTATTTTAATTTTCTTTTTAAAAAAGGGTCTCTTTGCCGGACGTGGTGGCGCACACTTGTAATCCTCGTGCTTGGGAGGCGGAGACAGGAGGATCGCGCAGGTTCGAAGCCAGCCGTGCTGGCGTAAGAGACCCTGTATCAAAAATATAAAATAGGTCTGGGAGTGTATCCTGGAGGTAGAAGGGCTTCCAGGAACCCCAGTACCTCTAAAAAAAAAAAAAAAAAAGGGTCTTGCAGGGCATGATGGCACACCCTTGAAATTCCCACGCTTGGGAGGCGGAGACAGGAGATTCAAAGGCAGCCTCACTGGCTTAAGAGACCCTGTTTTCAAATAAAAAAAATAATATAAAATAGGTCTGGGAGTGTAGCCCGGAGATAGAGGGGTTCTATCCCCAGTACCACCAAAATAAATAAATAAATAAATAAATAAATAAATAAATAATAAATACATAAATAATAAATAAATAAATAAATAAATAAATAAATAAATAAATAACAGGGTCTCACTGCATTGCTGAGGACCTCACAATGTTGCTGAGGCTGGCCTCAAACCTGCAATTCTTCTATCTCAGTCTCCTAGGTCCAAGGATTACTGACATGTGCCACCACACCTGCATGGTCTACATCATCTTTTCTGATACGCTAAGACTCTAAATTGCTGTGTGATAGTTCTGTCTCCATCCCTGATTTGAAGGCTTCACTCATGCAAATGGATGGAAGACATGACTTGACCTTTACTTGAAATGAATACCTCATTTATCCAGTAAGACTTCTCTCTTTTTTTCTTTCTTCCTTTAAATAAAAAAATTGCAACAAAAATACAAAGGAAATAAAAGTAAAACTGAGAGTGGGGATTTTATGATCCATAATATGTTTGTATTTCTGCTTTTTCTATTATATCAAAACAATAAAGATGCTGTTGACCAAATAACCTTCACTTTTTCATTGTTGGAAATTGTACACTTCTCTTCTCTTTCCCAGGATTTTCCTTCACTTTGTGTGTAAGCTGGTCCCCAGTGGTCTTGTAGGTGTCCCTCAATATTAGGGTGACTGCAGCTGATACTAATGCTATAATTCCTGTACATTTGTGCAACTTCTGTCATTCAAGATTCTTATTTTATACCAAAGCTTTTCAAAGCCCTTTACTTATTCTTATGGTACTGGGGATGAAACCCAGGGGCATTATACCTCTGAGCTACACCTCCCAGCCCAGAGCTGGAGGAAATCAACTGAGGAGCTCAGTCATAAAGTGTAAAAAATTGTTAAAAATAAACTCAATAATCAGTGTTAAATAACAATTTAATGCACTATTGTAGAAATTTAAAAATCCCAACAAACAAAAAAAAATCCCAACAAACAAAATTTTAAATAAAATCCACTTATATACTGAATTATATTGTGCTTGGGGCAAAAGGAAAACATATATGACCCATACATACTTCTTTATGTATTTTACTAGTGTGTTTTTTTTTGTTTGTTTGTTTGTTTTTTGTTTTTTTTTATACTTTTTTTTTCCCCTTGGCAGAGCATTAAAATAGCTGGGAAATATTTTAAAAGTGAAATGTCAATGAATTCAAATGGACGTTATTTTCACCTTAAGCATCTAGTCATATCAAAATAAAATTATGATCCCTTTACTTTAGCTGAAGCTAATTAATAGCTATTTAAAACTGTCACCAGGTGAAGAGACATTGCCCACTTGACAGCTGGAACAAGGTAAGCAAAGAAGTCTGATTTGAAGATGCTGTGGATGTGTGTGCTCCCATTCAAGTTAGAATGCCCGTGTTTCCTTCTGCCCCAGGCTCCATCAAGGCTCAGTGTGGCAGCAACCTGGTCAAGAGGGAGGGAGACTGGAAGAGTAATTAGTGCTTGGAACAAAATAAACATTGGGTAAATATTAGTTGTCACCATTGCTATTACTCTTTCTTCTTACACACCCAGTGCAGATTCAGGACTTCTGAAATGCTGTTTCAGATCCAGAGGAAACTTGGGGGAGCAACTGGGACAAAGACAAAGTGTTTTCAAAGGACTTCAAGTGATGTCCCTGGTCCATGGTGTAGGGTTTCACTCAGCAAAATCTCCATAGTAACCTCTGGAGTAATGTGCCTCCCTCCTCCCTTCTCCCTAGAGTCTTTTGCTCCCTCATTCCTCTAAAATTTAAATTCTATGCCAAGCACAGCAATACATGTCTATAATCCTACTACTTGGGAGGTTGAAACAGGAGGATGTCAGGTTAGAGGCCAGCCACAGCAACTTAGTGAGATCCTGTAAGAGAGAGGGTGAGATGGAGTTAACTTGGTGTTGTCAAAGGATTGAAATTAGAGTCCTGACAGTTCCCAAACTTAACAAATTCTATGCTCATTCTTGTAAAAATGGAGATGTTAAAATGGACTTCTTCGTGATGTTTTGGGAATTAAATGTTCTGATTTTTATAGAGTGGCTGTAGCAGTACCCGGCACATACTATGCCAAGAATAAGCATTTATTAATGGAAAAAGCAGGAAGGAAGGAATGTTTATTTGTTTTCTATTGCTGCATAACACATTACCACAAGTTTTAATGGCCTAAAACAAGACCCATTTGATTGCACAGTTCTGTACGTTTGGAATTCCATGTGGCCTTCACGGATTTCTCTGCTCAGCTTTTTTCAAGACTTAGGTCAAGGGGAGAGCTTATCTGAAAGATCTGAGAAAGAGTGACTTCCAAGCTCATTCAGGTTGTTGGAAGAACCCAGTATTCTTTGACTGTAGAAATAAGGTCCCCGTTTCCTCTCTGGCTGTCAGATGGGGACCACTTAGTTTCTTGTTTCCCATTGTATCTTCAAAGCCAGAATCAAACTCTGATGGTGAAAATCTCTCTGACATCTTCTGCAATCTTTTGTTGTTGTTGCTACCAGCTGGAGAAAATTCTGTTTTAAAAAGTGGCTCATAAATCGGGCATGATGGCACACGATTGTAATCCCCGTGCTTGGGAGGCAGAGACAGGAGGATCACGCAGGTTCAAAGCCAGCCATGCTGGCTTAAGAGACCCAGTTTCCAAATAAAAATATAAAATAGGTTTGGGAGTGTAGCAGGAGGTAGAAGGGCTTCCAGGAACCCCAGGTTTTTTTGTTTTTTTTTTTTTTTTTTTGGTGGGTTCCAGGAACCCACCAAAAAACAAAGTAACTCATATAATTAAGTTAGGCCCACCCAGATAATCTATCTTAAAAGCGACTGTGCCATCTAACATAACATAATATAACATAATATAACCTAGAATGATATCTCATAGATTCTAGATATTAAGATGTAAAAATCTGGTGTCTATTATTAGAAGTCTGTCTACTACAAAATGGAAAAACCAAGGGAAGAAAGAATAAAAGAGTACATGTTTCAAAGGGCCAAGCTTGTTCGTGACAAGATCTTTTCTCTTTCACTCAATCTTCATTCTATGTTACATGTTAAAAAATACTGCCATCTTACAAATGAGGAAACTTCACCCACTGAATCACTCCCATGAAATCTTAATGTTTGTAAGTCTAATCCAGGACTCCATGTTTTTGTCTAAAAGTAAGAGAACATATACATTGAATTGGAAATTGATAGTAATTAGAAACTTGACTTCATCAAAAATTATGTGGCCATTTTCAAGCTTACCCAAGAAAACTCTCTACCATATTATCCTTGCTACTGTATTTCTATGTATCTCAACCTTTGGGTGATCTTTGGTCTTGGGAGTTTATACACAATAAACTATAATATTCCCTGAGTCCTTCTAACAATATAGAAAGAAACATACTGACTAGAAAATAGGTTCTTTGCCCTGGCTGGTTGTCGATCTGTGTGGTTTAACAAATATAAGTTTCTAATGATAATTCAAGTTGTCCACTTGAATTTGGTTTTATCTTTCAGTTCTTCAGTTTGAAAGCTATTGTTCTGGTGCCTAAATATTGGTAATTCATTCAGAGATTTACCAAACTTTGGGAGAAGAGTTCTGAGAACATTCAAGTACATGGTCACTATATCATCTACTCCGTTTCAGACTTGGTGTGATTCCTACAAGATTTGTCTATGAACATCAGAGGTATAGTTTTGTCCTTTCTTTTCTTTTCTTTCCTTTCCTTTTCTTTCTTTCTTTTTTTTTTTTAGTTGGTAGTCCTATAAGATTGTGGGATTATTCTTTCCTATATGATGAGACCAAAAACCACTTAAAACTCAAAAGTAAAATAAAATAAAATAAAAAGCATTATCTCACCAAAAAATTCTCTAAAAGATAAAATTGATAGATAATGAGTGCTCAGAGCTATTGAGTCCTAGCATGCTTACTTAGGCCATTAAATATAACATATGCTCAGAATTAAATCTGGTATAAAACTTGGGGTTTCTTTCAACTATTTTTTAACCTTTTGGTTTTTATTTTATGTTTATTCCTTGGTGTAAGTTCTTTTTTGAGAAGTTAGAACTTCTTGTGGAGAACCCAAAGGAAGATGGATATTTTTTCCCTATTAATTTAGGATAGACAGGGAAGCAATGTGACCCTAGATCATTAAGCTGGGAGTTCTGGCTGTCCTTGGGAGAGGGCCAGCAGCCCAGGAGAGAAGCCAGATGGGGTCAGAGACCTCAGGCTGACAGATGTGGCAGTGGAGGATTCCAGGAAGAAAGATCAGAGGCTGGCCAGAAACGAGAACCACTTGCCCAGATGTGGTTCTCTCACCCCGGTGGAGTGAAGGTAAAGACTTGGGCAGAGTTTTGGCTGAGTCATGGGAGAAACTGATCAGCAGCTAGGGTCAAGTTCAGGACAAAGAAACCCTGCCCAGGGTGCTTGAGAACAGAGAGGGAGGACAAGAAGTGAGATGTCTGCAGGACACTGAGGACTTGTATAACCCAGATTATGGTTGCATTGAGTCCCTCTTCCTCTGGTATTCGTCTGCATGTCCAACTGTGGCAATATGTCTATCTCCCAAGAGTCACGGGACGAGAGAGGCAATAAACAGATCAGCTCCACTGTGTCTGTGTTACAGGGGAACAAAGTGCAAGTAGTTAAAAACAGAGAGAACAAATAGGAACCGTCGATGAGACTTGCTTGCCCTTCCTTGACTGTGCCAACACCATGGTAAGTTTCATGGGCACAATCTGCTGACCCAAGAGCAAAGGGCAGTGCCAGATGTGAGTCAGTCCCCTGCTGCCTGGAGAACTAACGCTACCCACTGGAGATGGGGGAGAGGATGGAAGGCTTCATGCTGAAGTTTTTACTCAGTTTATGAAAGGAATTTCCGGAGCACTGTTTATTTATTCTGAAGACCTGTGCAAAATGCCTTTGCCTATGTTAATTTTTTAAAGACCCATTTAAATTACAAGCCACTCAAAGTTTATTGAACAATCACATTCTAGTATGTCTGAGTATTTTCTTCTTCAAATCAATGTCCTTGCTTCTACTGTTTTAATGATAACAGAAAGTAACTAAGTAAAACAAATCACCCCCCAAATAATGTCTTCTTTGGACCAGATAGACCAAGGCGATGAGGACACAGATGGGAAAGATGTGTCAGAGTTCCAGCTAATAAAAAAGAAGAAAAGATGGAGTTAGAAAATAGCCCCTTGGCAACCACGAGAATAATAATTGTTTCAGGCAAGGCTCCTTCCATGAATGCTAAAATCAGTGGGTGAAAGTTCTATGGGAAACAAGATATTTGTACGGTCTCAGAGTACCTCCCTACTAGATACTAATTAATTATAGAAGTAAAAATAGTTACTTCAGAGTGGAGAAGCCTGGCAGACACCACATTGGTACAGCAATTAAAGTTCACATCAGAAAAGAATGGCACAAATCAACATCATGTGCCTCATGATATGATGCACTCAGAAGGACACAGCATCGTTTCAGTGGTTTTCCTGCCAAAATTGCACAGTCTGCATATAATTATGAGAAAACCTCAGACAAACCCAAATTAAGGGACATTTGATTAAATAACTGATCTCTATCCTTCAAATGTGTCAAGATTATGAAAGACAAAGCAGGCTGAGAACTGCTCCAGATTTGAGAACATGGCAGATTAAAGAGATGTAACAACTAAATGCAATGTGCAATCCTCGTTTTAGATCCTAGACCTGTATCTTGATTTAGGGTGACAACTAGAGAACTTTGAATAAGGTTAGATGATAGTATTGAACACTACTACTCTGATATTGATCCATATTAATGTCTGGATACTGATTCTTGATATCTGATTATGTAAGAAAATGGGTGAAAGGCTATTATGTGCATATCCTCAACCTTCAATTCAAACATCTTAGAATAAAGTGTATGTGTGTGTGTGTGTGTGTGTGTGTGTGTGTGTGTGTTTATAGATAGATAGATGATACATACATACATACACACATACATACACCAAAACATAAATTTTTAGCATTTGTAGAGAATATAGGTAAAGGTCATATAGAAATTCTTTGTTTCCTTTTTTAATTTTCTATAAGCACTGAGTTATTTCAAATATTTAAAAACTGAAAGATAACAATAAGAAGTTTCTAAAAGAAGACATGGATTCTGAAACAAGACACAACCTCAGGAGGACAGAAGGGCAAGCCATCCCAAGGACAATTAGTTCTGCAAGCAACAGGTGTTATAAGGGCCCAGGAGATGGGATATAAATTCTAGGAGTAAAAGAGATTAAACTTTTTCCAAAAAAAGACATGAAGTGAATTAAGCAAACTCATTGATTTTTTTGGTTTTTAAGGAAAATAGTTAAGCTCACTAGTCTGAAGTTAAATCAGTTGTTCTGTGCAGATATGACAAAGACTTTAGCTAGGAGGTCACTCTAGCCAACCATTTATACATTCATCCACCCAATAATATGGCTGTGATATATGATATAATAAGAAAGAAAGAAAGAAAGAAAGAAAGAAAGAAAGAAAGAAAGAAAGAAAGAAAGAAAATAGTTGTTCTATGTCCCCAGCTCCTAAAACCTTTATTATTTTCTTGGGTGATAGAAGTGATAGGACCATCTTTATATTTTCTAACATTTGGTCTTTGATTCTAGTTACTGATGCAGAGTTTCTAAAGCCTTTGCATCTCTAGGACAATGGAGCATCTTCTGTTCTAATGAGGAAATTCTTGGTGGTTTCCTGGGTGGGGCCTGATCACCAGAAAGACAAAGCCATGATTATGAGCTTGGAATTACCAGCCACATCCCCATCCTAGGAGAGAGCAGGATGGCCTAGATAGAGTTAAATGTCAATCATGCCCAAGTGATGAAGTTTCCATAAGGATTCCCTATCTACTGAGCTCTGAGTCAGGATAGAAGTGAGAGATGAAATGAAGCCTTCACTAGAGTTTGCATTAATAGATACAGTTAGCTTCTACAATTTTACAAGGGAAATGTTTGAAATGCTTTTTTTGTATATAAAGTAAAAGACATTTTCATCAATGTGGAAAAAAGACCAAGGGAAGATTTGTAAGGTGTTTCCCAGGTCTTAGATGCTATGATAAAACTCACCAAGTCACCATGTGGCTTAACACTGGACTCGCTGTTCTGAAGGAAGAACTGTTTCCCTTAAAGACACTTCAGATGTTTAGACACTCAGCCTCTCTCCTTTCCCAAATGTGACAAGATGTTGAGTTATTGCTTCATGAAGGAACTGGAAAACATCCTGAGATGCTGTTTACTTCTTAACTGATTTTGCTGTAAGCTGCTGTTTTAAATCCTAAACAGCTTAATAAAACTTTCCAACAATTTCAGCATTTTTCTCAATTTGAGAGGCCATCTTTATGGCTTTTGGAAGAAAGTCCGAGAGTATTGTCACTAAGCAATTTCAGGCAAAAAAAAAAAACAAAACACAAAAAACCAAAAACTAATTTTAACAGATGAAATAACAAGCAGAGTGATGTCGTTTAAAATCCCCTAACAGCTCAGTGTGCATGTGACTAATACCCCATGACCTCACCAGCTGACTCAGAGAGAGAAGCATGTGTTTCACAGGAAGGCTCGTATGAATATCTGCCTCAGCTACTTTGTGTTTGGTCAATGGAGGGAGACTCTGACCAGGTCAGCTAATGCACTGAATATAAGACTATGGGCTTGCAGGGACCCAGAATTTTGGTCCAGGAAAGTGGGGGAGGAAGAATAAGAGGATCCCAGAGATAGTTCTCATCTGTACCTTTGTATTCCTTAAAATAGGTATTTGCCAAAGAGACCTGGAGCCAAACCAAGGATTTCCCAACACCGAGGGCAAAAGTGCTTTATCCTCATAGGCATCCAAAGTAGATAATATAATTTTCCTGTTTTGAAAAGCAACTGAAGTTACAAGAAGAAAAGCCACCTGTCAAAGCTCACATCTTTCTAAGCTGGGATTTGAACCAAGGTTGGCATGATGGTGACATATAGAATGTCTCTTGAATGAGCTCATGGACCCATGTTTAGAGTTGAAATCATAAGGATTATAATCTCATCAGTGAATACATCCATTGTAATGAATTTGCTGAGTGGTAACTTAGCAGGTGGAATGTGACTGGAGGAAGTGTGTTCCTGGGGAAGTGGCCTTAGGGGCTGTGCTTAGGTTCTTGAATCTCCTTGCTTGCTCACTCTCTTTTACTTTCTCTTGCTTCTGACCTCCATGATATGAGAGGAGAACTTTTGCTCTCTCCCTCTTTCTGTCTCCTGCTGCCATGCCCTGAGCTCCCCAGATATAACCAAGTCTGACATGAATTGAGCCCCTGAAATCTCCAGAAATGTGAGCAAATAAGTCTTTCTTCTCCCTAGTTCTGTGCTCAAGTTTCTTGGATCATAAGAGTAAGAATGCTGATGGTAACAGTTGGACTACAAAGTTCTTTGGAAGACTCTCAAAATTCTCTTATGGTGGCTCTTCATTGCCTGGACTCAAGTTGTGTACTTGTCTCCTTCAAACTCAGCTATTGTTTCTCACCTTCCCACTAATTATTTTCTTTTCTCTCCTTGTCTTGGCTTTTGGCCACTGTCTATCTCCTTCTTCTTCATGCCATAGTTTCTGCACCTCTCAACTATTTTTTGGCCCTCTGATATGTCATGTCCAGAAGGCAGAACTGCAAGTAAGCTTTAAATGGCTGGTCTTGGCAACAGACCTATCAAAGAGTATCCAGGAACTGTTATTGTGCAAATTAGCAGCTGAGACAGACAGCCCAGCAAGGATTGACTAGTGAGCTCGCAGAGAAAGATCTTACTTTCTGGAAGAGTTTTCCTTCTTGTTTCAAATGCCATTACAGGCATAGAAGGAAATTGGCTGTAAAGGCTTGCATTGTGATTAGTGTTTGGTAGGGCTTATATTTCCCAAGTTAAATATTCAGATGTTTCTGACTTTCACTCCTGCTTCAGAGCCCATGACTGTTTAATATGGAGTAAAGGCCATTAGGTAGCTGGAAATAACGTATGCCCTCATAAGACGCCCTCAATGTTTTTCACTTTTTCTTTCACACTGGAGATAGTGCAGGTACACCAGGAAACTTGTGCCAAGTCAGCCACATTATCCCCAGGATGTGAGACATAGATCCCCAAAACCAGTAACCAGCATACAACAACATCTCCATCTCCCTCATCTATCCCCATCATAGCCAGTCCATGATATATAAAGCCTGTGGATTTTGCTACAAAACTCTTCCTTGAATCCACCCACCCTTCTTCCCCACGGCCATCAGCGTCATCATATTCTACATCACCATCCTCTCTCTCCTGGTCATTTTCCAGTTCTCTGCTCCTTGAACAACCCATTCAACACCAACATCCAAAGTGAGCTTCTCAAAAGGCACATATTCTCACTTTGCCTTCTTGATTTTGACATTTTATTCATTCCACATGGCCAAAGGATAGAATTTCAGCATACTTGGTCAGGTGGCCTACCAGGACCTCTAATGCACTCTGCTGGCCTCCCAACCCCATCACAGGCTGAACATGTCTGCTCCCGCTTAGTTCCAATGCATCACCCACCAAAATGCCCCAGCATTTGCACAGGCTCTTTCCTCTACCTGGAATAATGTCCACACTTTGGTGAGTTCTCACCCCAAATGCTGCTTCTTCAGAGAGGCTTTCTCTGACCCCACTGGCCATGTAGGCTCCCTATTCCACTAACTCAGTGTTCTTGGATCTTCTGTTATTGCAACTGTGGCAGCTATCGTTTTAATTCTCCCTATGATTATTTCTTTGATTTTTCATCTCCCTCGTCTAGCAGTTAGCTCCTGAGGTTAAAAATGGTGTCTGCTTTATTTTTTCTAACTATTAAATTCCTAGTGCTATAGAAGACTGTGAGATGCCTTACTAAATTAATCTATTCAAGGTACTTTTGAGTTTCTGCCTGCATAAATCGATGCAAAGAGAAAGATTTTCGAAAAATGTTGGCAGCTTGCTACCTCTGTTCTCAGAGGTAGTTCTGGTTAAATAACAACATGTTTAGGGAACACTTAGTCAGTGGGCTAATAAACACAAGACAGATGAGCACACTTCACTTGAATGACAAACATCATTCAACTTTTTAGTGAACACATGTAATTTTTGGCAACAAACACTCTAACAAGTATAATTTTCAATAAGCAACCAATAAGTTGAAGGCTACAAGTCAATATCCTTTGTAGATAACACTTGAAACAAATTCCAAACATTATAGAAAAGCTCTTTGAACATTTTAGAAAACTCGGACAAAAATATAACATTATAGTGACCATATTCAGAAAAAATATGGATGTGACTTTAAATAAAAATTTCATAAGCCAGGTGTGGTGGTGCATATCTGTAATCCAAGTATTAGGAGCCTCCGCAACTTAGCAAAGCCCTCAGAAACTTAGTGAGACCCTGTTTCAAAAATAAAAAATAAAACAGAGCTGGGGGGGTGTAGCTTAAGGCAGAATGCCTCTGGGTTCAACCCTTAATAGCACACAAATTTCATAACTGATATATAAAAATTCCTTAATCATATTCCTCATTTTTCTTAAAACACATATTTGCTTATCTAGTGTGTTGCCTCTTCAAAACCATTTGGGTGTCAAATTTCGCCGAAATTTCTTCCATTATATTCCACTTTGGTCTGTGCCATATGGAATTTAAACACACTTTTGAGAAGCACTGAGTCACATTATTTGATATTTTCATACTGCACATACCTAGAGACTAATGTGGTGTTGGCCACTTGGTTGTTGCCTAATTGATATGTTGAATGCATGACCAAGCAAGCCAAAGGATGACCTGGATGTGACAAGATGAGGCAGGGTGACAACACAGATGGCCTGGCCTTTGCTCTAGGGCATTTTCATAACCTTGATCCTCTGGCTTTCGGGCTGGGCAGTCCTCTCTTGTGTGGAGGGCTATCTCCGCCTATGCACTGTAGGAAGTTCGGCAGCTTCCCTGCTCCACTCCCTGGATACCAGTAGTGACCCATACCCCAGGGGCAGTAATCAGTAATCTGTCTACAAACATTACCAAATGTTCCCCGGGATTGAGTTGGGAACCACTGATCTGAAGGTATAGACAAAGTCCAATCAATTTTCCATTAGCCATGGTCTGGTCAAATGTGATTTATAGATAGCAGTGCACACAAAATTCTCAACTTTGTGAATATATTCATGACTTGGCCTCTGCATGGTGGAAAATTCAGAGGCTATGTGGTCGGACTGACTTTTGTTTCCCTTCTGGAACTACCTATATCCTGATTGTGTGATACTGGGAAATTTAACCACCTAGAGCTCTCTTGTCTATAAAAGAGAGAGAACAACAGCAAGGTGGTTACAGAGAGTAAAGAAACACCATTAAGATGTATGACTACAATGCACCAATAAAAAACTTTTAAAAAAGAAACAATACAGGCAACGTGCTTATAGAATCTGTAACAGAGTAAGTGCCCAATAACCCAGGGCTTTCT